>NC_029789.2:100890722-100913733 GCF_000816755.2 Arachis ipaensis | reverse complement strand
ACTCTTTCTAGTAACACTGAGGTGAACCCAAGAGAAGAGTGCAAGGCCATCACCACAGAGGCTGAGGCCAAATCTGGAAAAACTGGGAAGGCATTGAACGCCAGTGAGGAAGATCTCACTAGGCGTTCAATGGCCAAAATGGCTAAAAGCCTGGCACTGAATGCCAGTGAGGAAGCCCTCACTGGGCATTCAACGCCCATCCTGGCAGTAGAGTTGGCGCTGAACGCCAGTCAGGGAACACTGGCTGGACGTTCAATGCCCAAATAGGCAGGAACTCTGGCGCTAAACGCCAGTGAGAAAGCCCTCACTAGGCGTTCAACGCCCAAAATGGTAAGGGAACTGGCATTTAACGCCAGTAAAGGTATACAGCATGGGCGTTCAACGCCCACAGAGCCATCAGAGCTGGCGTTGAACGCCAGTAAAGGCACACCCTCTGAGTGCTCAATACCTACTCAAGAAATCCCTATCCAAGAACTAAAGGAAGCCAAGGCTCATATAGAGACGATAGAGGTTCCTTTGCATGCACTTCTGTAATGCATGAATTCTGATGAATACTCATCCTCTGATGAGGATGAAGATACTAGGGAAGAGCAAGTTGCTCGGTACCTAGGAGCTCTCATGAAGCTAAATCCTAAGCTCTTTGGTAAAAAGCCTTTGGAGGAAGAACCTCCAGTGCTTTCCAAAGAAGTCAAAGCTTTGGTTCAGCAAAAGCTACCTCAGAAGCTTCTAGATCCCAGACGCTTTCTAATCCCTTGCACCATAGGCACCATGACCTTTGAGAAGGCTTTGTGTGGCCTAGGGTCAAGTATAAACCTCATGCCACTCTCTGTAATGGAGTAGCTAGAAATCTTTGAGGCACATGCTGCAAATATCTCACTAGAGATGGCAGACAAGTCAATGAAAAAGCCATATGGCTTAGTAGAGGATGTCTTGGTAACGGTTGAAGACCACTACATCCCTGCAAACTTCATAGTCTTGGATACTGGGGAAGATGAGGATGATTCTATCATCCTTAGAAGACCTTTCCTAGCCACTGCCAATGCTATTATTGATGTAGCTAAGGGAGAACTGGTTCTACAACTAGGGGAGGATCACATCTTGTTCAAGATGCCTCACCCCAACTCTCTCTCTCTAAGAAAAGAAAGATAACGGTGCAACACTTAGTGTTCCAACCATCTCTTTTCAGTGAAGAGCTTTACTAAGCCCCCAAACATCAATTCTAAGTTTGGTGCTGGGCAGCTATTAATAAGCACTGAGAACAAAGGAATTAGGAAGAAAGTACCTAAAGGCAGGAGGGTTCAGATATGGAGGAGTATTGGCGGCTGATCAAACCAGCGTCAATCACATACAGCCTGCCATAGAAGAAATCATTCACAATTGAAGAAGATAGTAAGACCAGAGTTAATCCAGAAGGACAAAGCATCTCCAAGCCTTAGTTACCTTCTTATCATAGTTTATACGACTTCTGAGTTCTGAGTACCCTTTTCTCTTTATTTCTTTTATGCAATTAAACAAACATACCTACATCTCATATTCACCTGACTAAGATCTTCAAGATAACCATATCTTACTTCAAACCACAATCCTCGTGGGATCGACCCTAACTCGCTCAGGTATTACTTGGACGACCCAGTGCACTTGCTGGTTCAGTTGTACGAAGTGTGGAAATTCATGCATCAATGTACAATAAGGACCTTAAATTATAGCTTATATTTTCCTCTTAACTCATTGATCTTGCTTTTGATTCGATTTCATTGATTTGCATCCTTTTGTTGACAAGTAGAAGTCAATTATCTCCGGTAGCTACACCATGAAAATCTGGTGAAACTTATTGGTTATGGCATGGAGGGTAATAATAGACTTCTTGTTTATACATTAATATAATAACTATTAGGGATATTAATACGTAGTCTAGTTAAAGTAAATTGTTAAAAATTAGTTATATGTTATTTCTCTTTCACACCTTATATTAAGACTTTTAAAATGGTTCGAGCACGTGGATTCCACTCGTGTAACTATTTTAAATGGAGTGGGTATTTTATTTTAAAAATAGATATGTGAAAATAAGGCATTCAAGGCTTGATCGTGAAAATAATGTAAGTTTCATAACATGCTGTCTCCCATGTTATGTAAGACTCGCGAAGTAATTAACCGAGTAATTAACGTCAAATAATAATAATTTAATTTCCCAGAATGGGTTCAAAATTTTATAATATTAATTAGAAAATATAAATATAATTTTTGGACTCAGTAGATTTTTTTGAGTCAGAAAATTTATTTTCTGCGAAACACTGAGAAAAAATTGCGAACCGACAGCCGAACCAATTGAACCGGTTTAAGTCTGTTCAGTACTGTGCGAGAAAAATTAAAAACAGCCAAAGACCTTAGAAAAATAATTAAAGTAAAAAACCGGGCCTTAATTTTAAAGATTTGGCCCAAAGTTGGGCCAAATGGGCTAAAAACGCTAACAGGTTGGGCCGGGCCCAAGCCCAACAATATATAAGTACATTAAGTGGCAAACTTAGCCATTTCTACCACACACCAATAGCAGTAACGTGAAATTGAAGAAGAGGAGATGTGAGGGTTTCAAACACTATTCACCATCTTCTTCATTCAACCATAACTTGAGCTACGGTGCTCCGATTCGCATGCCGTCAGCGGCTACGCGAAGCTCTTGCCGACCCCATTACTCATCTAATTTTTGTAGGTAAGATTTCAAATATTCCTCTCTGTTCAGCAGCCCTAAGAATTTTGAGTTTTTTGGGTTTTGTATTAAGTGAAATTTTGTGATTTTGAGTGTTTAGGTACACTCTAGCCCTTGATTGACATTGGTTTTGGCTTCCAAAACTATTGGGTAAGGTGAGTTATTCTTGAACCTTTGTAAATTGGTTTATGGTGAATATTAAGTTTTGATTTATGTGAAATATGTGATATTAGCATGAATATTAGAGCTTGTTTGTGATTATTGATGCTTGTGGAGTTGATTGGTGGCTTGGATTATGGTTGGGAGCTTGTTTGTGCTAAATTGGAGTTTTAGTGCATATAGGAAATCAGCCAAGGTATGGTTTTGGTTTTCTCTATGTAGTATATAATATTCATGGACACTTAGGCTAGTGACCTATAGGATAGGTTGGATTTATATGGTTGTTGATGATAGTTGGTTGAAGTTGTATGCTAAATTGATGTTGTTTTGTTGGGAAATGACGATGTTGAGTTGAGATGTTTGATGATTTGAATGATTGTATGTGGTGGGATATTGATATAAGTATGAATGAAATTGATTATGAGAATTGATAGGAATAAATTGATGGTTGGTAAATGTGTTGGTGGAATAATTGAGCTTAGTGTGATTAAAAAGGTAGATTGTGCTGGAAAGGGAAGTTTGGTATTGATCTAGTTGGATGTGACTTGTGAATTTGGTAAATTTGGGTACATGTGAAAATTGGGTAAAAAGGAAATTTTAGTAAACTTTGTTCGATCATAACTTTTGCCTCGATTTTCAAAATTGATTGAAATTTGATTAGAATTAAAGATCCTTGAAAACCCTTTAAATTGATATAAAGTTTGTGAAAATTAGAATTTTGTAGAGGAAGTTATGATCATTCAAAGTTTGTGTTAAAAATCTGAAATTCTGCTAAGTTGCAAAATTTCATGATTTCTGATATGTGCGAGCGTATACCCTTGTGTTCACGCACATCCTGCCAAAATTTTAACCTGTGCGGATGCACACACCTGTACGCACGGACAGGCAGGAAAATGCGTTCTGTTTGCAGCGCTAGCACAGCTTGTGCGCGCACATATCTAAGGAAGAATTTCAACCTGAGCGGACGCACACGTTGTGAAGGCCAGTCTGTTAGGGGCGCTGGCACAGGTTATGCGAGTGAACAGATTCTGTAAGTTTTGTCACCTGTGTGTACGCACACATTTTAAAATCTCCTGGGCGTGCGCACGCACACACCCCTGTGCGGCTGCACACACCCTAAATTTTACTTGTTTTTCAACTATTCTACCTTCCCAACAAGGTTGTAAGCTTCTATAACACCATTTTAAGACTTTTGGGCCTAGTTTTGAGTATTACAACATGGGATATAACCTAAGGGTTCTAGTAGATGATTTTATGATAAATTAGAAAATGGAGGCCTAGGTTTCTGGCATGCTGAGGATGATTTGACGTTATGTGATGAATGGTTGAGGTATGAGATAAGAATTGAGGAACCATTGAGTTCGGAACTGAGATGTGAATTTACTGTGGTTGAGATGAGTCGAGGACGTTGAATGAGATGATGGATCCATGTATACTGGAAATGTTTTTCTGAAAACTACTGAAGTATTGATTTGTACTAAGATTTGTTGATAAGATATGCGCCTGGCAGGGATGGGGTTGGATCCCGCCTGTCGAGGTAGCGGCGGCGGCGTAAGGGCGGTGGTTCGTCCCACTTACGTTGAGATGTGAGGTCTGTGGCAAGAGTATCCCGCTCGCATCCCTTCGGATAATTAGAGCGTGCAGGCGCCGGTACTTGGACAGTGATCCGAGCACTATATCTCGGGGGTTCCCATATGAGAATTCCAAAGGGCGACATCTCCATGGAGATGTGTCGGGTTGGCAGTTGAACCGACAATGTGATATCACAGCCAATAGGGCAGGCATTCATCATATGCATTTTATATCTGTTTGTATGCTTTGACTACTTGTAATGGCTTGCCTATTTGTATAACATGCCTATTTGCTATTTGAATTATTTGCCTTACATGCCAATACTTGTGATTTACTTGCATTGTATATTATCTATGTTTTCTACTGGGATTGAGGAGGTTCGAAAGGCGGTGGCGATGGGATCGCATGGAGGATAGGATGGTGGAGGCTGTGGGACAGCGGTGTTTGGTTAGAATAGTATTCCCATAAGATAGATTACCCACACAAACAAACAAAGCAGACAAATTAAAGTAGACACTAGTAGATTACAGATATAGCAGGTAGCAAATATAGAAGGTAAGCATAATAATCACATAGGCAAGCCCAATTAATGCACAAGAAATCAAAACATACATATGCATATGATAAATGTTTCCTACTGGCCGTGAGCTCACGTGTCGGTTAAATCACCAGAACCCGACACATTCGGTAGCTAACCCAGATGTGGTCTCTAGGTTGCGTATTCCCAAGAGTAACTTTAATGAAGGATAGTGCCTTTCCACCTTCTCCTGGAGGTTTCACGAAGGAGAGTGCCTTTCCAAATCGAAGGAGTGTGCCTTTCCACCTTGTAACTAGAGAAGAATGTGGGGGAAACAATACGAAGGAGAGTGCCTTTCTACCTTCTCCTCATCCCCATCATGACAAGAGAGGGAATCCTCCGTCTTTAACTTGCCATCCAAAGACATTTTCAAGTTAACACACAAGCGGGATCACGCGCAGACCTTGCCATCTCAACCAGTTCGGCCATACTCCGTTATCGCCAATCTCAACATTCACCCCTCAATTCAGTCACATCACAAGCCAAACCTTACCATTCTCAATTCATTAATCATACATCATCATCAATTCTACGTTTCCCCAACCCTAATTTATCTTTCCAAGCCTTTCTTCACTTCCAAGTAACCTCCCTTTTCATAGTTTAATCTTGTCACTACACTTAAAACTAATCCTTAGGGTCTGAAAGAGTAAAAATAGAGGTTTAGAAGTTCAAAATTATGTTTTAAAACACAAAACTCACTTTGCTGAAAAACAGGGATTTCGCGTTGGCATGGGCCGCGCATACGGCTGGGTGAGTTTTTCCTTGGTCGCGTACGCAAACAATTTGTTCGCGTATGCGAGATGCCCAACCCGAAAGGGTTGGTCGCGTCGCCTGCAGGTGATCGCGTACAAAAGTTCTGCAGAATGGGTAAAAATGCTAAGTGCTGCAGAATTTCAGTTTTGCACACCGAACTTCTGACGGGTATAACTTTCTCGTTTTAAAATATTTTTCATCCATTCTCTAAAAGGCATAAACTTCACGGACCCAATCTTTATATGAAACAAGTTTGAAAGAATTTGGAGGTCCGGAATCCGAGTTATGGTTCGCTAAATTTTAGTAAAAAACCAAGTTTTTACCAAAGATTTCTAAACCTCTATTTCACTAATTTCCTTTATCAAAACCAAAGTTCTACATTTAAACCAACCATGTCTCAATTTGAACCACTTCATTCCATGAATTCTCAAATATACAAACACAATTATCAATTTATTAACATTCATATGTTCACATTAAAAAACCTCGTCCATTAGCATCAAAATCTTCATTCATCAATTCATCTTACCAACACCAACCACACATTAACATCAATGAATCATTAATCTAACCATACCTCATCATTTTAACATACATTGACAACTAAAATCATTAAACATGCTCCAAACATATATTCAACTTATCCTATAGTCATCTAGCCTAAGTTTTCACAATACCGTACATATTATATACGAGAAACCAAAACCATACCTTGGCCGATTTCTTGTAAAACCCGAAACGTCACAATTGACCACCGTTCCACAAAATCCAAGGCTCTAAACCTCTCAAAACAGAAAATTCAGCTACCAAGTCTAAAACTCAAGCTTCCAACTCGATGAATTTGCCACTAATATATATATAATTCAACCTAATACCATATAAACAACATTAAATCAATATAGGATCTGCCATATACAAAATTTCACGATAGTTAAAGACTTCTCACCTTACCAACGGAAAATTGGGACAAGACCTAGCAAGTCCACGAAGCTAATTTGGTCTTAAACACCAAAATTACACAATTTCTCAACACTAAGCCCAAATAATTTTGAAATTAGGGGAGAGAAAATTGAAACCGAAAAGTAGATTTCATACCTAATTAAGTATTGAGCTTTGTAGAGCTCAACGTTGCGGTCACGTGACCGCAAACGGTGCGTCGATCAGAGCTCCGGATTGAAAGTTAAGTGAATTTGAAATTGGATTAAGGGTTTTGGTGTTTTTGGCTTCTCCTCATGCAAGGTTCAGCATTCTTCTTTGCTTTGGGAAGAAGAAGAGCTGATGCTCTTCATATATAAGGGGTTGGATTGGGCCTTGGGCCCATTATGGGTCCAGTTTGCTCGATTCGGTCTGTTTGGTTCAATTTTGGACCAAATTCTTTAAAATTAGTGTCAAAATTCTTGTTTTAATTAGCTCTACCTCACTAAATTATAAAATTCTATTTGCTAGTGATGAGCGGATAATTTATATGCTTTTTGGCATTATTTTTACATAGTTTTTAGTATAATTTAGATAGTTTTTAGTATATTTTTATTAGTTTTTAATAAAAAGTCACATTTCTGGACTTTACTATGAGTTTGTGTGTTTTTCAGTGATTTCAGGTATTTTCTGGCTGAAATTGAGGGACTTGAGCAAAAATCAGATTCAGAGGTTGAAGAAGGACTGCAGATGCTGTTGGATTCTGACCTTCCTGCACTCAAAGTGGATTTTCTGGAGCTACAGAACTTCAAATGGTGCGCTCTCAATTGTGTTGGAAAGTAGACATCCAGGGCTTTCTAGCAATATATAATAGTCCATACTTTGTCCGAGTTTAGATGACGCAAACTGGCGTTCAACGCCAGTTCCATGCTGCATTCTGGAGTTAAACGCCAGAAACAGGTTACAAACTGGCGTTCAACTCGAAGAGAAGTCTCTACACGTGTAAAGCTCAATGCTCAGCCCAAGCACGCGCCATGTGGGCCCCAGAAGTGGATTTCTGCATCAATTACTCATTTCTGTAAACCCTAGTAACTAGTTTAGTATAAGTAGGACTTTTTACTATTGTATTTACATCTTCGGATCATCTTTGATCCGTTTTATGCTATCTTAGACCTTTATGGGGGCTGGCCACTCGGCCATGCCTGGACCTTGCTCTTATGTATTTTCAACGGTAGAGTTTCTACACACCATAGATTAAGGTGTGGAGCTCTGCTGTTCCTCATGAATTAATACAAAGTACTATCATTTTTCTATTCAATTCAAGCTTATTCCGATTCTAAGATATTCATTCGCACTTCAATATGAATGAGATGATCGTGACAGTCATCATCATTCCCAACCTATGAATGCGTGCCTGACAACCACTTCCGTTCTACCTTAGATTGAATGAATATCTCTGGGATTCCTTAATCAGAGTCTTCGTGGTATAAGTTAGAATCGATGGACGGCCATTCTTGAGATCCGGAAAGTCTAAACCTTGTCTGTGGTACTCCGAGTAGGATCTGGGAAGGGATGGCTGCGAAGAGCTTCAAACTCGCGAGTGCTGGGCGTAGTGACAGACGCAAAAGGATCAATGGATCCTATTCCAGTATGATCGAGAACCGACAGATGATTAGCAATGCAGTGACAGCACATTAGACCATTTTCACTGAGAGGACAGGATGTAGCCATTGACAACGGTGATGCCTAACATACAGCTTGCCATAGAAAGGAGTATGAATGATTGGATGAAGACAATAGGAAAGCAGAGGTTCAGGAAGAACAAGTATATTCATACGCTTATCTAAAAATCTCACCAATGAATTACATAAGTATCTATTTCTTTAATTTACGTTTTATTTATATTTTAATTTACGTTTTAATTTACGCTTTATCTCTATCTCTGTGTTCAAATTTCTTTTCTTCTTCTACTCACATAAAGGAATCTCTATACTGTGACATAGAGGATTCCTCTTCTTTTCTGTTTTCTTCTTTTTCATATGAGCAAGAACAAGGATAAGAACATTCTTGTTGAAGCTGATCCTGAATCTGAAAAGACTCTGAAGAGGAAGCTAAGGGAAGCTAAAGCACAACTCTCTAGAGAAAATCTGACAGAAATTTTTGAAAAAGAAGGAGGCATGGCCAAAAATAATAACAATGCAAGGAAGATGCTTGGTGACTTTACTGCACCTAATTCCAATTTACATGGAAGAAGCATCTCAATCCCTGTCATTGGAGCAAACAATTTTGAGCTGAAACCTCAACTAGTTTTTCTGATGCAACAGAATTGCAAGTTTTATGGACTTCCATCCGAAGATCCCTTTCAGTTCTTAACTGAATTCTTGCAGATCTGTGATACTGTTAAGACCAATGGGGTTGATCCCGAGGTCTACAGGCTTATGCTTTTCCCATTTACTGTAAGAGACAGAGCTAGAATATGGTTGGACTCTCAACCTAAAGACAGCCTGAACTCTTGGGATATGCTGGTCACGACTTTCTTAGCCAAGTTCTTTCCTCCTCAAAAGCTTAGCAAGCTTAGAGTGGATGTCCAAACCTTCAGACAGAAGGAAGGTGAATCCCTCTATGAAGCTTGGGAGAGATATAAGAAACTGACCAAAAAGTGTCCTTCTGACATGCTTTCAGAATGGACCATCCTGGATATATTCTATGATGGTCTGTCTGAATTATCAAAGATGTCATTGGACCATTGATAAACCACTATTTTATGGTTTTGTTGTGTTTAATTATGTGGTTTTATCATGATCCTTACCCACTTATTTATTAAATTAGCATGCATTTATATTTCCTTCCTGAATTTATTACATGTTTGAAAACTGCTTCCTAGAGACTTTAATCATGTATTCTTAATTCTCCTTTATTCCATTCGATGTCGTGATCTGTGTGTTGAGTGTTTCAGGCTTTATAGGGCATGAATGAGTTGGAGATTAGAGTGGAAGCTAGCAAAAATGGAAGGAACACAAGAAATTGAGGAGATGACCAGCGAGAGGTGACGCGGCCGCAGGGACGACGCGACCGCGCCGAAGAGAGCAAATTGCAGTGACGCGGGCGCATGGATGACGCGCCCTCGTGGTAAAGCGAAACGCGAATGACGCGTCCGTATGAGCGACGCGATCGCGTGACTTGCGCGATCTGCATAATTTGCAGAATCACTGAGGGCAATACCGGGCCATATTTTGACCCAGTTTTTGGCCCAGAACAGTAGACTAGAGCCAGAGAACATGCAGAAACCCGGCACAACATTCATTCTACACAGTTTTAGTTTTTAGATCTAGTTTTATTCCTCCTCTAGGTTTTCTCTCTAGACATTCATAGTTTTAGAATTTTAATTTCTACTTGCTCTTTGCATTGGAACACTGAGAAGAGTTATTACCCCATCAAGACTCCGTTATTCTAGTTCGTTTTCTTCACTGGGTACTATTCTTCCATGTTCTTTGCTTTGTTCAATTTTGCCATTGGAATATTTTTATGATTATTTAATACAAGAATTATTTCTTTTATTTTAATTCATTTTAATTTCTAATAATCATGTCTTCTTTTAATTTCCTTTCGTATGTTATGGATTTATTATTTACGATGAGTGAGTAGTCCCTCACTTGATGGGGAGTTGATTGAAAGGAACTCTTGAGTTGGAAGGATTGAAAGAGAAATTGTAATTGGGTTAACTGTTGGATTGCTCTCTAGTCACTAATACCAATCCCTTTGAACTAAGTGGGTTGCAACTCGTGAACAGAAGTAACATTCCAACTTGTTTGACTTTTCTTTACCTGGTAAAGGATAACTAAACAGAACAACCATTAACTATTAATTAATCTTGAAAGCATTCCAACAATAATAGAGATTCCAGCTAATCAACTTCCAGTCAAGGCTTTTATTTATATTAATTAATTTCATCAATTTTAATTTCCTGTTTATTCAACTCACTTCTTTGAAAATCTCTGATTAATAAAATAGCACACTTTCCTGCAACTTGTTGGGAGACGACCTGGGACTCAAACTCCCAGTATTTTTCATTTTAATTCTCTGTGACACCTTTCTAAATTGATGAGCGGATTTTTGGCAAGTTAAGAACTATATTTGCAACGTGAATATTTTAACAATTTTTAATTTACCAATTTCTGCACCCCATCAATTTTTGGCGCCGTTGCCGGGGAGTTGCAATAGAGTGCTAAAGTGATTAATTAGAATTTATTTATTTGTATTTTATTTTATTTTGCTACTCTGAGCTGCATGTTTCTTTCGTCAAATGACGCGTTCACTTCCTGATCCGCGCTTGCTAATATTCGATCCTGAAATTGAAAGGACTATTTCACGAATAAGGCGAGATCACCGTCGATTAGTCCGCTCTGAGGGCGGATCTGAAAGTGAACTTGAGGAAGAAACCAGCCCCCGTTCTACTGATTCGGTTGTTTTACGTGCAGAAGACATGGCAGCTAGGAGAGTTACCATCCAGGAGGAAGGAGCTCCTGATTTTACGATGCAACCGTTTCAAGCGCATCATCCAGCGGTAGCTACAGATTTTGAAATAAAGACCGCACTGCTAAATTTGATGCCCAAGTTTCATGGCCTACCTGCTCAAGAGCCTATCAAGCACCTGAGAGATTTCCAGGCAGCCTGTTCTACTGTCAGGCGAGACGGTACAGATGAAACTTCGATTCTGCTGAAAGCTTTTCCATTTTCTCTTGAGGGAAAAGCAAGGGAGTGGTACTACACTCAACCTCTAGCAAATGTATCCAACTGGGATACACTCAGAAAAGAGTTTTTGGAGAAATTCTTTCCATCTGAAGTTACTGATAAGCTGAGGAAAGACATTTCCACAATTGTTCAGGATGAGAATGAGACTCTCTTTGAATACTGGGAGTGCTTCAATAATCTTCTGGAAGCATGCCCCCACCACATGATTGACAAGATAGTATTACTTAGCTATATCACACAGGGCATGAGGCCCCAAGATAAGACCACATTGGAAAGTGCTAGCAATGGGTCTATGAAGAAGTACAAGACCACTGATGAGGCTTGGTAATTGATCAGCAACTTGGCTGAATCTACTAGGAACCACAGACAGAAGCAAGGCCGTTCAAAAGCCATTGCAGAAGTATCCTCTAGCAGAGAGACTGCTGCTCTAACTCAGAGTATCTGTGAAATGACCAACTTGCTGAAGCAAATGCAATTGAATCAACAACAAGTTCAGCAAGCTCAACCTCCTTTGCCACAGCAAAACTAATAATTAGTTTCGCAGAGAATTTACGGAATCTGTGCTGATTATAACCATTACACTGATGAATGCCCACATCTCCAACAAGAAGACAACATGGTGGCATCCACTCATAACTTCTATGACCGCTTCAACCAAAGGTACAATCAAAGTGGAAATAATAACCATGGATGGCAGGATAATTCTAACCAGAATTGGAGAGACAACAATAACAGAGGAGGCAGAGATAATCAGGGAAATCAGAGGTGGAATAATAACAACAACATGCAGCAGAATCAACCTTACAGAGCACCTCACCTGAGGCAAAACCAAGGACCACAGAACAATCAACAGCAGATCTCTCAATTTACTCATTCCTCTTTATCTCCTAATGAAGAGTTACTACAATCTTTTGAGCGAAGACAACAGACCATGGAAAATAACATCATGAATAGTATTAATACCAGTCTGAATGGTCTGACCTCTACTTTGCAAGCTCTTATCTCACAGATTGGATCAACGCAAAATTCCAGTAACCAACCTTCAAGCTCCACTGGAATCCCCTCTCAACCATTACCCAATCCAAAGGGAGGCATTAATGCCGTCACCCTAAGGTCTGAAACCACATTGTAGGAGAGGAATCAGGAGGAACCAAACCCACCAGAACACACCTCAGCTGAAGAGGTAGTAGAAATAGAAGATGTTGAAGAGGAAGAGGACATACAAGACATCGCTGAAGAAGAAGGAGCTCAACCACAGGAGGAAGCACCCAGAGGCGCAGACACTACAGAACACACTACCCCTATTCCATTTCCACAAATTGCAAGGAAGCCCAGGAAGCAGCTGGAACCCGACCCCAAAATGGTAGAAATATTCAAAAAGGTTGAGGTAACTGTTCCTCTTTTTGATGTTATTCAACAGGTACCTAAATATGCAAAGTTTCTAAAAGATTTGTGTATCCATAAAGACAAAATTAATTAATTAGAAACTATTCCTTTAGGTAGTTCTATATCTGCTTTAATGGGAGGATTACCTGAAAAATATAGTGATCCAGGTCCTTGTATAGTTAGCTGTACTATTGGTGGTGTAGTAATTTATGATTGCATGTGTGATTTAGGAGCATGTGTTAGTATAATACCTTTGTCTATATATGATGTTTTGAGGCTCCCTCCCTTAAAAAGGTCAGCAGCTCATTTTGTGTTAGCAGATAAAAGCATTATCACAATGGCTGGAGTTGCTGAAAATGTTTTAGTGAACATTAAAGGGCTTACATTTCCCACTGATTTTTATATCTTGGAGATGCCCCATAATGACTCAGATAAGCCATCATCAATCCTACTTGGAAGACCATTCCTGAAAACATCAAAATTCAAGTTGGATGCATTTTCAGGAACATACTCCTTTGAAATAGATAGCCGCATAGTAATTTTCAATCTGAATGGAGTCATAAACAACCCTCCATAAGATCATTCTATCTTCCAGTGTGATGTCATAGATGAAAGTGTAGCTGAAGTTCACAAGGAAGAGTTTGAAGAGAGACACACTAGATAGGGTCCAAGTGTGGGGACCCTTTTAACTGACAATGAGGGCACTTCGCCATTTTCACAAGCCCCAGATAATCCAGAGCCTGCTCATGATCAGGAGTTAGAATTGAAACCCCTCCCTCCGCATCTCAAATATGCTTATCTTGAAGATGAGTAGAGATTTCCAGTTATCATTGCAAGGGAACTTACTTCTCAACAAGAAGAGCAGTTACTTGATGTGCTAAGGAGGCATAAGAAGGCAATTGGGTGGAGTTTGGCAGATATAGTAGGAATCAACCCTCAAGTATGTGAGCACAAAATATTTCTAGAAGAGGGAGTAAGACCTGTCCATCAACTCCAAAGAAGATTGAATCCCACTATCTTGGAGGTTGTCAAAAAGGAAGTGACCAGACTATTGGAAGCAGGGATCATCTATCCCATTTCAGACAGTGAATGGGTTAGCCCAGTACAAGTGGTGCCCAAGAAGTCGGGAGTCACTACAGTGAAGAATGAGCATGGAGAGCTTATAGCAACTAGAATTCAGAACGCTTGGAGAGTCTGCATTGATTACAGGCGTCTCAACCAAGCCACCCGTAAGGATCACTACCCACTTCCATTCATTGATCAAATGCTGGATATGCAGGTTTTTACAGGAGATTTATTAAGAACTTTAGTAAGGTAGCACTTCCCTTATCCAGATTGCTACAGAAGGATATAGAGTTCGAGTTCAGTGAGGATTGTAAAGAAGCGTTTGATAAACTGAAGACCGCTCTGACTCAAGCTCCAATTGTGAGAGGACCAGACTGGATCCAGCCATTCGAAATCATGTGCGATGCTTCCAACCATGTAGTAGGAGCAGTGCTGGCTCAGCGTGAAGGTAAGGATCCTTTTGTTATTGCTAATGCGTCTAAGACCTTAGACACTACCTAGTCCAATTATACTACTACTGAGAAAGAGCTTCTTGCTATTGTTTTTGCTCTGGATAAATTTAGAGCTTATTTACTTGGTACCAGAGTAGTAGTGTATTCGGACCATGCAGCTTTAAAGTATTTATTAGCTAAAAAGGAGTCCAAACCAAGACTTATACGTTGGATACTGCTGTTACAAGAATTTGATTTAGAAATAAAGGATAGGAGTGGTAATCAGAATTTAGTGGCAGACCACTTGAGTCGCCTTGAGCATATTAAGGATGATTCTACTCCTATAGATGATGATTTTCCTTTTGATAACCTGCAAGCAGTATCTGAGGTAGTCCCTTGGTATGCACCTGTTGCTAATTATCTAGTTAGCCGCACATTTCCTCCAAATTTTTCTAAGCATCAAAGAGACAAGCTGAAAAGCGAGTCTAAATATTATATATGGGATGACCCATATTTATGGAGATGTGGTGCTGATCAGGTAATTAGACGTTGTGTGCCTCAATCAGAATTCCAGTCCATTTTAGAGGCCTGTCACTCATCTGAGAGTGGAGGACATTTTGGCCCTCAAAGAATAGCTAGAAAGATCTTAGACTGTGGATTTTGGTGGCCTACTCTTTTTAGAGACGCTGCTGAGTTTTGTAAATCTTGTCTCCCATGCCAAAAATTTAGTAATATATCCAGGAGAGATGAGATGCCTCAACAAATTATGCTTTTTTGTGAAATTTTCGATGTTTGGGGCATTGACTTCATGGGTCCATTTCCAAATTCTAATGGAAATTTTTATATACTGTTAGCTGTGGATTATGTTTCCAAATGGGTGGAAGCAATTCCTACCCGCACGGATGATGCTAACACTGTTGTTTCCTTTGTGAGAAACCACATTATTTGTCGCTTTGGATCACCACGAGCAATCATGAGCGATCAAGGCACCCATTTTTGTAATAGGAGACTAACAGGATTAATGAAGAAGCATGGGATAATTCATAAGATTGCAACAGCATACCATCCTCAGACCAATAGGCAAGCTGAGGTGTCAAACAGAGAAATTAAGCGTATCTTACAAAAGATAGTAAAGCCTCATAGAAAAGACTGGAGCACCAGGCTACAAGATGCACTCTGGGGATATAAAACAGCATACAAGACACCCATTGGGATGAGCCCTTTCTGCTTAGTTTATGGAAAAGCTTGCCATCTACCAGTTGAAGTGGAGCACAAAGCCTTTTGGGCAGTTAAGGAATGCAACATGGGAATGGAAAAAGCCGGAGCTGAAAGGAAGTTGCAACTGCAGGAACTGGAAAGCCTTCGCCTAGAAGCTTATGAGAATTCAAGAATATACAAGGAGAAGATGAAGGCTGTACATGATCAGAACATCAAGAAGAAGGAGTTCCAACCTGGAGATTTAGTCCTCCTTTACAAATCTCGACTAAGGCTCATGCCAGGTAAGTTGAGATCAAGATGGGAAGGTCCATATAGAGTAGAGAAGGCCGAACCGTACGAAGTTTATCACCTAAGCCATCCGTCAAGCTCTGAATTTATCAAGGTTAATGGACAACGCCTGAAGCTATACCATGGCGAGAAGATGCAGAGAAACAAGGAACTTGAGATCTTCCTCTTGGAAGATCTCCACATAGCAGAAGATTGAGCTAATGGAGCGTCCAACTTACGGACGTTAAAGCAAAGTGCTAGGTGGGAGACAACCCACCATGGTATGATTGTTTTTTTCTTTATTTTTAGTTTTTTCCTATTCAATAACTCTTCTCTTTATCAGTGCATTTCGTGCATTTACATCTGATAAAAAAAAATTGCCACGCGATGCGATCGCATGAGCGACGCGTCCGCGTCGCAAGGAGAGTAAACAAAAATAAAAATGAACAGAGAGTCACGCTGGAGCATGGCTGGAGGCGTGCCAATGGCACAAATCAACCCACGCGATCGCGTCGCTGACGCGTCTGCGTCGCATGGGAATAATGGCCTCCCATGCGACCGCGTGCCCCACGCGGCCGCGTTCCCTGCGTTTTCGACGTAAAAAGGGTGCACAACGAAATATTGTGCGAGAGTGGTGCTGGATTGGTGCTGGCCGTACAATCCCTACCACGCGATCGCGTCGCCGATGCGTCCGCGTCATCCCTTTTCTGAAGCCCACTCACGCGATCGCGTCACCCCAATTTTGGCTAATAAATTAATTTGAACAGAGAGTTGCGCAGGCACGAGGTTGCACTCGTGCCAGCTGCATAATATGGGTCACACGACCGCGTGACCGACGCGACCGCGTCACCTTACTTCAAGCGCACCCACGCGAACGTGTGCCCCACGCGGCCGCGTCGCGTGCACCGCACAGCTCACCCTAAATTGCCAAAGTATCTTATCTTTCTCTCCTCCAAATCCTAGTTTTTCTCTTCCCTCCTTACTCCTTCCTTCCCCCTTCTCCCTTCTATCTCACTTTTCACTCTCTCTCTCCCTCACCTCCATTAACAAAGTTTTATTTTCTTTTTTTCACCCTTTTCTTTTCTACCATTCTTCTTATCTTATATGTTATTTTCTTTTCTTTTTCTTTTCATTATTCTTATTTTCTTTCTTTTTCTTTTCCTTTTTACATGGTGTTAGAAATTTATTTGAGTCATTATTCCTCATTATATGCTTGTGGATTGTTGCAAATTATTTGACAATTATTATTATTCTTTTTAAGGGATTGCTTACATGTTCACCTTCATATTTTCTATACCTTATTCACCATGCATGCTATGTGTTTGTGAAAAAGCCCATATAGCATTATGCACTCCTCTATGTTATTTTACTATTCAATGCTTGCTTTTCACAAATTCTCTTTACTATTGTATTAATTGAATTTAATTGTCAATACAAACGTGATGGTTTGTTACAAAGTATTGCTTGGTCTACGCTACTCATGCCCTTTTCCAGCATGCCAATAAACACCTTGTATTCACTTATCATTATATGCACTTGCTATTTTCTCTTAATGATTTTTCACATGTACTCATGAGCGTGTGTTCACATCATTTACCTTTTAATGTGCATTTATAACCATCCTCTTCCGTTCTCTTCATTGCTATATATCTCTTTAAATTTAATTTCCTTTCTCTTCTCTTTTTCAGGATGGCCACAAAGAAAGGAAAAGAGAAAGCTACTCCCAAACCCCCAGCAAGAAGAGGAACTAAACGGGCATTAGTGGCAGAGCCTTCTTCAACTGCAGTCAAGCCCTCAACAAAGAGAGTTAAGAGAATCATCAAGGTTGATGAAAAAGAGAAAGCCTTTCCAGTAAAGGACACTGCGCAATTTCCAAATCGCTACTGTGAGCAGATGTTCCCTATTCTAGCTGAAAGGAGCTACAACAACGAACACCTTCTTATCCTCCCGCCCAATATTGCTAATTTTTTTGAGCCGCAAATTGAACAAAGACAATGGGGTTTCCTACAGAGACAGCCAAGGTAGGTCAATCTTTCTTGGGTAGTCGAGTTCTACTCTAACTTCTACCTACCTACTGTGCAGTCTGTCTATATATGTCAGAAGCAAGTCCCCATTACAGAAGAGGCTATTCAACAAGCCTTGAGTCTTCCCCCTTTTCCAGAAGGATTGGACGCCTTTCAAGAAGCCGCACTCAAGCGCCAGATGTACCAATTTGACTGGGAAGCTGTTCTCAGAGTTATCGCATTACTTGGCAGCCGTTGGATCTACGGATACCATCGTACCGGCCCTAAGGGAATATCGGCTTCAGCACTTACCTTGGAGGCTCGCGTATGGGCACAGATCATGTCCCATTACGTCTTTCCGAGCACTCACGAATCCTCCTTCACTACGGACATGGCTGTTCTATTATGGTGCATCCTTACAGACCAACCTCTGAATCTATCAAGACATATCCGGAATGCCATGGGACACGTACAAATCGCGGGCAACCTACCTTTTCCCGCCTTGGTCTCAGATCTTGTCTCAGGAGCTGGAGTCTCCTACAGTGCTGGGGACACCAAAGCCATGCTTCCTAGGGATGATCAGTATGTCCCTAACGGGAAATATCTCAGACTTCCAGCAGCCACTACAAGCCTTCCTACTGCTCCAGTTGAAGATATTCCTTCTTCAACACCACAAGCACCTACAACTGATGAATTGCTCCAGCAGATAATTAAAAGGTTGGATCGGCAAGAACAGAAAGCAAAGATGAGAGAACGCCGTAACAACCAAAGATTCAAACACCTCAGGGAGCTACTTCGAGGGGATTGCAGAAACTCAGACACCCCAAAATCCACTTCTTTTACCAGCATAGGGAGCCATGATGGTCCCGACTATGGAGATACTGCTACCAGCCTACCCCTGTTCCTGACAGATGGCACCGAAGACGGTGCAAAGCCTTAAGTGTGGGGAGGTCGGTCAGTACCTGACTTTCGGAGGTAATTCTTCTTCCCTAGCACCAATAATTAGGATATTTTAGTTAGGATTTCTTTCTTTTATAGAATAGAATAAATTGCATAGGTCAGGATAGTTGCATGCATGCCCTACTTGATTGAAAAGACAATAAGTTTCTTCTAAAACTCTATCTTTGGAACAAAATTTCACTAATTTTAAAAAAAATAAAAAAATAAAAAAAATTTATGATAAATCTGCTTGAAGTTGTATTTTGGGAACATGATTTTTGAGATAAAGAACACACAACCTGTGAAGATTTGAACCCTTATGTATGGTTACATTATTTAACCATGATTATTTTTATTCTTGTGTGTTTACTTCTCTACGATTGTAATCTACATTTTGTTTTATCTTATATGTCCAATATTTATTATATCTGTATGCCTGCACATGATTGAGGCCATTATTTGTTTGAACTCACTTATCCAAATTAAGCCTACCCTTTTCAATTACCTTTGTTAACCACTTTGAGCCTTTAAATCTCATTTGTTCCATATTTTACCACATTACTATCCTTAAGCAGAAAAACAATTGTATATCCCAAATTGAATCTTTGGTTAGCTTAAGATAGAATTGTGTGTGCTAGTTAAATATGGGAAATTGTGGGAACAGAAGTTGTTAAGGGAATGTGTCATGAGAATTTAATGGGAATTTGGATACATACTCATGTGAAACTATAAGAATTAAAAATCTNGGTAGCCAGGTACGAACTTTAAGATTACATTAAAAATATATAGGGTGGGTTGAAGCTTGGGTTAATTAAAGATTCAATTTATAAGCTCACTTAACCATATGTATATCCTTACCCTTACCTTGGCCCCATTACAACCTTGAAAAGACCTCATGATGTTTGCATTGGTATATTAACTGTTGTTGATTGGTTAAGAGAAGAAAAAAAGTTAGAAAGCATGATTAGAGAAGGATAGAGCGATTACCCTATACACTAGAGATTAGAACGTACATACATTATCAGTGAGAGTTCAATGTTTGAATTTTCATGTTTCCTGCTTTCATGAGCTATCTTCTTGCACTTTTATCTGTTTTACTGTATAATGATAGAATTAGTGGAATTTGATTTGTAATTGTTTTAAAGAGCTTATTTACTTTTGATAAAGTGGGAAAGAATCATATAGTTGCATTTATTTATATATATATATAGGATTGCATTGAATGGGTTTTTACATGTTCATACTTATTCACTTTATCTCCTTCAATTAAGCATGAGGACATGCCAATGTTTAAGTGTGGGGAGGTTTGATAAACCACTATTTTATGGTTTATATTGTGTTTAATTGTGTGGTTTTATCATGATCCTTACCCACTTATTCATTAAATTAGCATGCATTTATATTTCCTTCCTGAATTTATTACATGTTTGAAAACTGCTTCCTGGAGACTTTAATCATGTATTCTTAATTCTCCTTTATTCCATTCGATGCCGTGATCTGTGTGTTGAGTGTTTCAGGCTTTACAGGGCATGAATGAGTTGGAGATTGGAATGGAAGCTAGCAAAAATGGAAAGAACACAAGAAATTGAGGAGATGACCAGCGAGAGGCGACGCGGCCGCATGGACGACGCGACTGCGCAGAAGAGAGCAAATTGCAGTGACTCGGCCGCATAAATGACGCGACCGCGCGGCATGGAACAGCACGAGTGACGCGGCCGCATGGATGACGCGCCCGTGTGGTAAAGCGAAACGCGAATGACGCGTCCGCATGAGCGACGCGATCGCGTGACTTGCGCGATCTGCATAATTTGCAGAATCGCTGAGGGCAATACCTGGCCGTATTTTGACCCAGTTTTCAGCCCAGAACAGCAGACTAGAGCCAGAGAACATGTAGAAACCAGGCAAAACATTCATTCTACACAGTTTTAGTTTTTAGATCTAGTTTTATTCCTCCTCTAGGTTTTCTCTCTAGACATTCATAGTTTTAGAATTTTAATTTCTACTTGCTCTTTGCATTGGAACACTGAGAAGAGTTATTACCCCCATTAAGACTCCGTTATTCTAATTCGTTTTCTTCACTGGGTACTATTCTTCCATGTTCTTTTCTTTGTTCAATTTTGCCATTGGAATATTTTTATGATTATTTAATACAAGGATTATTTCTTTTATTTTAATTTATTTTAATTTCTAATAATCATGTCTTCTTTTAATTTCCTTTTGTATGTTATGGATTTATTATTTACGATGAGCGAGTAGTCCCTCACTTGATGGGAAGTTGATTGAAAGGAACTCTTGAGTTGGAAGGATTGAAAGAGAAATTGTAATTGGGTTAACTGTTGGATTGCTCTCTAGTCACTAACACCAATCCCTTTGAACTAAGTGGGTTACAACTCGTGAACAGAAGTAACATTCCAACTTGTTTGACTTTTCTTTACCTGGTAAAGGATAACTAAACAGAACAACCATTAACTATTAATTAATCTTGAAAGCATTCCAACAATAATAGAGATTTCAACTAATCAACTTCCAGTCAAGGCTTTTATTTATATTAATTAATTTCATCAATTTTAATTTTCTGTTTATTCAACTCACTTCTTTGAAAATCTCTGATTAATAAAATAGCACACTTTCCTGCAACTTGTTGGGAGACGACCTGGGACTCAAACTCCCAGTATTTTTCATTTTAATTCTCTGTGACACCTTTCTAAATTGATGAGCAGATTTCTGGCAAGTTAAGAATTATACTTGCAACGTGAATATTTTAATAATTTTTAATTTGCCAATTTCTGCACCCCATCAACCATTCTGCAAGTGGATCCATTCACCTAAAGAAAACGCCTGCAGAAGCTTAAGAACTCATTGACATGGTTGCAAATGACCAGTTCATGTACACTTCTGAAAGGAATCTTGTGAGTAATGGGACGCCTCAGAGGAAGGGAGTTCTTGAAATTGATGCTCTGAATGTCATATTGGCTCAGAATAAAATATTGAATCAGCAAGTTAATATGATCTCTCAGAGTCTGAATGGATTGAAGGAATCATCCAACAGTACTAAAGAGGCATCTTCTGAAGAAGAAGCTTATGATCCTGAGAACCCTGCAATAGCAGAGGTGAATTACATGGGTGAACCCTATGGAAACACCTATAATCCCTCATGGAGAAATCATCCAAATTTCTCATGGAAGGATCAACAAAATCCTCAACAAGGCTTTAATAATGGTGGAAGAAACAGGTTTAGCAATAGCAAGCCTTTTCCATTATCCACTCAGCAACAGACAGAGAATTCTGAGCAGAATCCATTTAGCTTAGCAAATATAGTCTCTGATCTATCTAAGGCCACTGTAAGTTTCATGAATGAAACAAGGTCCTCCATTAGAAATTTGGAGGCAAAAGTGGGCCAACTGAGTAAAAGAGTCACTGAAACTCCTCCTGGTACTCTCCCAAGCAATACAGAAGAAAATCCAAAGAGAGAGTGCAAGGCCATTGATTTAACCATCATGGCCGAACCTACAAGGGAGGGAGAGGACGTGAATCCTAGTGAAGAAGACCTCCTGGGACGTTCATTGACCAATAAGGAGTTTCCCGTTGACGAACCAAAGGAATCTAAGACTCATCTAGAGACCATAGAGATTCTATTGAGCCTCCTTTTACCATTCATGAGCTTTGATGACTATTTATCTTCTGAAGAAGATAAAGACATTGCTAAAGAGCAAGTTGCTCAATATTTAGGAGCAATCATGAAGCTAAATGCCAAATTATTTGGTAATGAGACTTGGGAGGATGAACCTCCCTTGCTCATCAAGGAACTAAATGCCTTGGTTCAGCAAACTCTACCTCAAAAGATATAGGATCCTGGTAAATTTCTAATTCCCTGTAACATAGGCACCATGACCTTTGAGAAGGCTTTGTGTGACCTAGGGTCAGGAATAAACTTAATGCCACTCTCTGTAATGGAGAAACTTGGGATTTTTGGGGTGTAAGCTGCCAGAATCTCATTAGAGATGGCAGACAACTCAAGAAAACAGGCTTATGGATAAGTAGAGGACGTGTTAGTAAAGGTTGAAGGCCTTTACATCCCTGCTGATTTCATAATCCTAGACACTGGGAAGGAAGAGGATGAATCCATCATCCTTGGAAGACCCTTCCTAGCCACAGCAAGAGCTGTGATTGATGTGGACAGAGGAGAATTGGTCCTTCAACTGAATGAGGACAACCTTGTGTTTAAGACTCAAGGATCTCCTTCTGTAACCATGGAGAGGAAGCATGAAAA
>NC_029789.2:100882810-100886163 GCF_000816755.2 Arachis ipaensis | reverse complement strand
TGTTTAAGACTCAAGGATCTCCTTCTGTAACCATGGAGAGGAAGCATGAAAAACTTCTCTCACTGCAGAGTCAACCAAAGCCCCCACAGTCAAACTCTAAGTTTCGTGTTGGGAGGCCACAACCAAAATCTAAGTTTGGTGTTGAACCCCCACATTCAAACTCTAAGTTTGGTGTTGGGAGGTTCCAACAATGCTCTGAACATCTGTGAGGCTCTAGGAGAGCTCACTGTCAGGCTATTGACATTAAAGAAGCGCTTATTGGGAGGCAACCCAATGTTATTTAATTATATCTATTTTATTTTCCTTTTGTTATTTCGTGTTTTAGTAGGTTGATGATCATGTGAAGTCACAAAAACTACTAAAAAATCAAAAACAATGAAAAACAGCATTGAAAATAGCAGACCCTGAAAGAGAGCAGTCTGGCGTTTAAACGCCAGAAACAAGCATCTGTCTGGCGTTTAACACCGGAAACAAGCATTTGCCTGGCGTTAAACACCAGAAACAGGCTATATTTGGGCGTTTAACGCCAGAAACAAGCAGCAGTCTGGTGTTAAACGCCAAGATTGCATAGCAAGGGCGTTTTACACGCCTAATTGGAGTAGGGATGTTAAGTCCTTGACCCCACCTGATCTGTAGACCCCACATGATCCCCTTAAGAACTGTGGACTCCACAGGATCCCTACATCTTCTTCTCTCCTCTTTGCACCTTTTCATAACTCTCTTCCCCAAATACCCTTCACCAATCACCTCAGTCACTCTTTTCCATCACCTCTTCACCACTCACATCCATCCTCTCTTCCCCACAAACCCCACTGGTGCGCAGAAATTGTGACTACACTTTGATTATGTAAAATTCATTGCTCTTTCTTTCCCTGGTAATGGCGCCAAAAATATGATGCCAATACCATGGTTCACAACTTCGCACAAATAACCAGCAAGTGCACTGGGTCATCCAAGTAATACCTTACGTGAGTAAGGGTCGAATCCCACGGAGATTGTTGGTATGAAGCAAGCTATGGTCACCTTGTAAATCTCAGTCAGGCGGATATAAAATAGTAATGGGGTTTTCGAAAATAATTAATAAAATAGGGATAGAAATACTTATGTAAATCATTGGTGAGAATTTCAGATAAGCGAATAGAGATGATTTCGTTCCTCTGAACCTCTGCTTTCCTGCTATCTTCATCCAATCAGTCTTACTCCTTTCCATGGCTGGCTTTATGTGATACATCACCACTGTCAATGGCTACTTTCGGTCTTCTCTCAGGAAAATGATCCAAATACCCTGTCACGGCACGGCTAATCGTCTAGAGGCATCACCCTTGTCAATGGTTTCATCCTATCCTCTCAGTGAAAATGGTCAACGCACCCTGTCACGGCACGGCTATTCATCTGTCGGTTCTCGATCATGCTGGAATTGGATTTACTATCCTTTTGCGTCTGTCACTACGCGCAGCAATCGCGAGTTTGAAGCTCGTCACAGTCATTCAATCATTGAATCCTACTCGGAATACCACAGACAAGGTTTAGACTTTCCGGATTCTCTTGAATGCCGCCACCATTCTAGCTTACACCACGAAGATTCTGATTAAGAGATCTAAGAGATACTCATTCAATCTAATGTCGAACGGAAGTGGTTGTCAGGCACGCGTTCATAAGGAATGATGATGATTGTCACGTTCATCACATTCAGGTTGAAGTGCGAATGAATATCTTAGAAGCGAAATAAGATGAGTTGAATAGAAAACAGTAGTACTTTGCATTAATCTTTGAGGAACAGCAGAGCTCCACACCTTAATCTATGGAGTGTAGAAACTCTACCGTTAAAAATACATAAGTGAATGGAGTTCATTGGTCTCGGCCCCAGAGGTGGACCGGAGTAACCAAGACTGTGAATACAATGATAAAAAGTTCTATTTATAATAAACTAGTCACTAGGGTTTACAGAAGTAAGTAATTGATGCATGATGGGAAAATTTGTGGAAAAACGAATTTCCAAAACACCCAAGACTCATCGGCAAGTGCACCGGGTCGTATCAAGTAATAATAACTCACGGGAGTGAGGTCGATCCCACAGGGATTGAAGGATTGAGCAATTTCAGTTTAGTGGTTGATTTAGTCAAGCGAATCAAGATTTGGTTGAGTGATTTGTGATTAACAGAATTTAAATTGCATGGAAAGTAAAGGGAATGGGTAAATTGCATGAAATTAAAGAGAACAGAAAATAAAGTGCTGAATCTTAAAGAATAAGAAATTAAATGGCAGAAACTTAGAACGCAAGAAATGTAAATTGCAGAATCTTAAAGTGCAAGAAATGTAAATGGCTTGAATCGTAAAGGGAATTGGGGATTGGATTTGCAGAATTTAAACAAGGAAAAGAAAAATTCAATAGACAGGAATGTAAAAGATGGATTCAATTAAACTGGATCTTAAATAAAAATAAGAATAAGCTTGGTGTGACAACGAAACAAGGAAATTGAAATTAAAAGCTATAGATCTCAGGACTCAAGAGACTAGATAGCCAATTCTAGATCTCACTGCCTTCCTAGATCCAGCAAGAACAATTGCAAAGGAAATAAAGAAATGTAAATTTCAGAAGAGTATAAGAAGAAGCAATTAACAGAGATGGAAACTCAATGCTGAAAATTAAACAAGATCCCAAGGTGAGATTGAAACAGAATTTCTTCAATTCTCCACCCAAGATCCGAAACAAGAAAAGTAAAAAGTGCTCAAACAAGAACAAGGAAGAAGAGAGATCAATTCTCCTCCCTAATTCTCTTGAATTCTAAAAACAACAATGCCGAAATGTCAAGGTGCTCTCCACTGTAAGTGTTCTCAAAAATGCCAAAGGAAAAACTCTCCTCTAAAACTTAAATCCTAAGCTATTTATACACTTTCTTCAAATGGTCTTCAAGCCTTGAATTGGGCCTTTGCTCTTGATGGAATTGGGTTGATAAAGGCTTTGGTTGATTGCTCTTGGAGTTGGAGAAAGATCCATTGTGAACCGGGTTGAAATCATAAAAGTTTGAGTAAAAGTTTGAGGCAAACTTTTACTCAAACTTTTTATACCAGATTGCTTAAGCTTGCTGCTACCAACGTTTGAGCCAAAGTTTGAGGTCAAACTTTTGCTCAAACGTTGGCCCCCTTGTAAATGTGTGTGGCGCCAACGTTTGCCAAAAAGCTTGAGGCAAACGTTGGCGCAAACTTTTCTCCTCCAAGGTGTGCAAGTGTGGCGGCAACGTTTGCCAAAAAGTTTGAGGCAAACGTTGGCGCAAGCTTTTCTCCTCTAGGGTGTTGGTTTTGTGATGCCAACGTTTGCCAAAAAGTTTGAGGCAAACGTTGGCTCAAGCTTT
>NC_029789.2:100881065-100881972 GCF_000816755.2 Arachis ipaensis | reverse complement strand
CTTCAACCTTCTTCAAAACTCTTTTCACCTATCATCAATCAATCAAAACAATCAAAGCTATGCTCCAAATCATGAGATTGTGTTTCTTTCATAATATATGACAATTATAGCATAAAATCTCATGAAAGTGCATGAATTCATCCATGGTTGATTGAATCAAAGGAAACATGGAAATCTACCCAATTGGCTTGCTTATGGCTTAAGAAAGTACATAAAATCAATTGAAAACAAAAGAAAAAGGCTAGTGAAACTAGGCTAAGATGACTTGTCATCACAACACCAAACTTAAAGCTTGCTTGTCCCCAAGCAAGAAAGGAATTATGCTCAAAGGTTCTTTCAATCAGAATGAATTTGAAAAATTACATGTACTATTCTGTGAGTGAATTGATCAAGTGACAGTGGGGTGAACTCTAAATTATATGCTTATGCAAGGGCTTCAGTGCTTACTAGTCCCTACATCTTGGGAGTCTTAGGTCTTAGAACTTTCATCCAAATAATATCATGGAGATCTCTCTATAGGTAATCACCTTGAAGCAGCTTATGATTCTTGTGTTTTGGCCTTGACTCTAAGTGTCATGTCTCAAAGCGGCTCTTTAGATAAGCTTTCAATCAATACTCCTAAACCAGTTGGTTTTAAGGTATTAGGTGTTAAAGCACCCCTAAGGATTTACTTACTCAAGCCTCTCTCTTTGACACAATTCGACCACAAGCATTTACTAGGATAACAACTCTTTGAGTTTTTGTTTCTCTTTTCTTTTCTGCCTAGTAATTGATGCTCAGAGCCTTGGGCCATGTTCTTTTTGTTTTTGTATTTTCTTTATTTTCTTTTGTTTTGTTTACTGCTTCTTGGATCAATAAATATTTGAGAATCTCCACAACACTTCTTTGAACTCTATGTCCCGCCTAT
>NC_029789.2:100877733-100879934 GCF_000816755.2 Arachis ipaensis | reverse complement strand
TTTGGAGAGTATAGTGTTGTAAATGATCAAGCATCTTGATTATTGAATTGCAGAAAAACTATACTAGACAGAAGGACAGATAGGGGTATAATATAACTTTCAATCACTGCAATATCTGAAAATGAACAATACAACCTTTTGGAGTTTACTTGCTGTCCTCTTCCTCATCATCATTGCTGGTCTTTACATTCCTCTTTCACATCTTTGATTGATGACGCTAAATCTCCCAAAAGTTTGTATGGTGCTCTGCAGTGATATTGAAAGTTGCTTGTTCCCCAAGCACTTGAAAAATGGTTATCATGCATGAATTATTTGTGGGCCTTTGAACTTACTTTGGTGTGGGAACACCAAACTTAGTACCTTGCCAATGGTTCTTGTTCATCAAACTAACCAGATGTGAAACTCTTTTTCTTTGCTAAAAGTAATAAAACTGAAAACTAAGAAACAGCAAAATAGTTAACTAGTTTTGTCTAAATGCTTGAAGCTAGCATGATGCAGAAGGTGAGAATATGTTTTATGATGAAATTTTGGTGGAACACCAAACTTAGAATCCTTCATTCTCCCTTAGATTGTTTTGGTGTGCAACACCAAACTTAGCTTCTCGCAATATAGATAAAACTAATTAACCCTTTTTTTTTGAAATAGTTATGAAAAGAAGGTTACCTCCGGTTGGGTTGCCTCCCAACAAGCGCTCTTTTATTGTCACTAGCTTGACATCCTTCATCCTCTGATCATGGAAGTTGAGGCTTCTGTTGCCTTTGGTTTCCCCCTCTCACCGTGGGCTTTTCCTTGATGATTGTTTCTTTTCCCGTAGCCTTCTCACTTTTTTCCATAACTGCTTTCCCTTTTAACCCAGCAGCTTTTTCACTGTTCTTTGGGTCATCTTCAGTGGCCCTTAGGGATATATTTGCCTCTCTCTCGCCCAATTCAGCAAGGTTTTGAACCAGTTGTTCCATTTGCCTTTCAACTCTTCTGAGTGAGGCCTCTTGGTTCCTGCTTATCATCTCTTGATTTTTCCTTATTTCTTCCTGCTTTATTGTTATCATTTCTTGAACTTTCATGAATCTTTCCATCATCATTTCTAGAACATAGAGCCTTTGAGAGTTTGGATTTGGTTGTGGTTGTGTCAACTGTGATGGTTGATGAGAGTCATTTTGGGCGAGTGGTGGGATAGGACGGGGTTGGAAGTGTGTGTATTGGGATGGTGTGTGATGATTGTTGTTGTGGGGGTGGTTTTTGTGTTGGTTTTTGAAGTAGGGGTTGTTGCAGTTGAAGTCCCTTGGTTTTTGATTTTGGTTTTCAACCCCTCTCCAGTTGAATTGAGTTCTCCAGGGTGGGTTGTACACATCATTCTGAGTCCTACATTGGAATGTGCTTGAGGAGCTATCTGGAGAGTGTGATCGCTCATGACTTTGTTTCTCATAGTTAATTACTCCAGAACCTTTTTCAGGTTGATTCCAACAATGGGGATTTTGAGGTGAGTTCTGTGCATTTGCCACAGCATGTTGCAGTTCATCTATTTTTCTGTTAATCAGCTCCAATTGTTGCTTAAGCTGTTGATGTATCTGCTCGCTTTGGGCCATGATTGCACGAATACCTTCAATTTCCTTCTCTTGTGCGAATGGTTGCACTCCTGCCTCTGGTTTAACAGTTCTCTGAGGTGGCTTCAGCTTGACTAGGAGTTCACTCATTAGTTCTTCCCATCCGATGATGTTTCCTTGTGGGAAAGCTTCAAACCACTGAGCAATGTCGTTCATGGTGATGAGTGGTTGCTCGTCATCTAAGGTGGGGGTATCACTCCCATGCTTATTGGAGTTTGTTGGGTTCTTCTCCATGATCTGCACAATCACAAATAGTCCAAATGAAGATTGAATACATTCATGTCCAAAATGTGGTTAAAAGGTTCAGTTGACACAATGCATCAAACAGTTGATAGGTTTGAAAGATTAGTAAGAGAGAATTGCTTCTCTCGCATATTCAACAAGATGAAGTATGAGAATCATAGGAAGCCAGAGAAACCAGGAAAACTTCACTTTATTGCTAAAGTGAGGTTTCAGTTAGTTCAATCAAAAATTCAAACAGTTAGTGGGTTAGTCCAAAGTTAGAGAAACAGAAAATAAAAATGCTAGATCTAGATCTCCACTTCACTTAATCATTGTCAATCTATTTCAATCCCCGGCAACGGCGCCAAAAACTTGATG
>NC_029789.2:100848551-100870484 GCF_000816755.2 Arachis ipaensis | reverse complement strand
TGGTGAGATAGGACGGGGTTGGAAGTGTGTGTATTGGGATGGTGTGTGATGATTGTTGTTGTGGGGGTGGTTTTTATGTTGGTTTTTGAAGTAGGGGTTGTTGCAGTTGAAGTCCCTTGGTTTTTGATTTTGGTTTTCAACCCCTCTCCAGTTAGATTGAGTTCTCCAGGGTGGGTTGTACACATCATTCTGAGTCCTACATTGGAATGTGCTTGAGGAGCTATCTGGAGAGTGTGATCGCTCATGACTTTGTTTCTCATAGTTAATTACTCCAGAACCTTTTTCAGGTTGATTCCAACAATGGGGATTTTGAGGTGAGTTCTGTGCATTTGCCACAGCATGTTGCAGTTCATCTATTTTTCTGTTAATCAGCTCCAATTGTTGCTTAAGCTGTTGATGTATCTGCTCGCTTTGGGCCATGATTGCACGAATACCTTCAATTTCCTTCTCTTGTGCGAATGGTTGCACTCCTGCCTCTGGTTTAACAGTTCTCTGAGGTGGCTTCAGCTTGGCTAGGAGTTCACTCATTAGTTCTTCCCATCCGATGATGTTTCCTTGTGGGAAAGCTTCAAACCACTGAGCAATGTCGTTCATGGTGATGAGTGGTTGCTCGTCATCTAAGGTGGGGGTATCACTCCCATGCTTATTGGAGTTTGTTGGGTTCTTCTCCATGATCTGCACAATCACAAATAGTCCAAATGAAGATTGAATACATTCATGTCCAAAATGTGGTTAAAAGGTTCAGTTGACACAATGCATCAAACAGTTGATAGGTTTGAAAGATTAGTAAGAGAGAATTGCTTCTCTCGTATATTCAACAAGCTGAAATATGAGAATCATAGGAAGCCAGAGGAACCAAGAAAACTTCACTTTATTGCTAAAGTAAGGTTTCAGTTAATTCAAGCAAAAATTCAAACAGTTAGTGTGTCAGTCAAAAATTAGAGAAACAGAAAAAAAAAGTGCTTGATCTAGATTTCCACTTCACTTAATCATTGTCAATCTATTTCAATCCCCGGCAACGGCGCCAAAAACTTGATGGGAAAATTTGTGGAAAAACGAATTTCCAAAACACCCAAGACTCACCGGCAAGTGCACCGGGTCGTATCAAGTAATAATAACTCACGGGAGTGAGGTCGATCCCACAGGGATTGAAGGATTGAGCAATTTCAGTTTAGTGGTTGATTTAGTCAAGCGAATCAAGATTTGGTTGAGTGATTTGTGATTAACAGAATTTAAATTGCATGGAAAGTAAAGGGAATGGGTAAATTGCATGAAATTAAAGAGAACAGAAAATAAAGTGCTGAATCTTAAAGAACAAGAAATTAAATGGCAGAAACTTAGAACGCAAGAAATGTAAATTGCAGAATCTTAAAGTGCAAGAAATGTAAATGGCTTGAATCGTAAAGGGAATTGGGGATTGGATTTGCAGAATTTAAACAAGGAAAAGAAAAATTCAACAGACAGGAATGTAAAAGATGGATTCAATTAAACTGGATCTTAAATGAAAATGAGAATAAGCTTGGTGTGACAACGAAACAAGGAAATTGAAATTAAAAGCTATAGATCTCAGGACTCAAGAGACTAGATAGCTAATTCTAGATCTCACTGCCTTCCTAGATCCAGCAAGAACAATTGCAAAGGAAATAAAGAAATGTAAATTTCAGAAGAGTAGAAGAAGAAGCAATTAACAGAGATGGAAACTCAATGCTGAAAATTAAACAAGATCCCAAGGTGAGATTGAAACAGAATTTCTTCAATTCTCCACCCAAGATCCGAAACAAGAAAAGTAAAAAGTGCTCAAACAAGAACAAGGAAGAAGAGAGATCAATTCTCCTCCCTAATTCTCTTGAATTCTAAAAACAACAATGCCAAAATGTCAAGGTGCTCTCCACTGTAAGTGTTCTCAAAAATGCCAAAGGAAAAACTCTCCTCTAAAACTTAAATCCTAAGCTATTTATACACTTTCTTCAAATGGTATTCAAGCCTTGAATTGGGCCTTTGCTCTTGATAGAATTGGGTTGATAAAGGCCTTAGTTGATTGCTCTTGGAGTTGGAGAAAGATCCATTGTTAACCGGGTTGAAATCATAAAAGTTTGAGTAAAAGTTTGAGTAAAAGTTTGAGGCAAACTTTTACTCAAACTTTTTATACCAGATTGCTTAAGCTTGCTGCTACCAACGTTTGAGCCAAAGTTTGAGGTCAAACTTTTGCTCAAACGTTGGCCCCCTTGTAAATGTGTGTGGCGGCAACGTTTGCCAAAAAGCTTGAGGCAAACGTTGGCGCAAAATTTTCTCCTCCAGGGTGTGCAAGTGTGGCGCCAACGTTTGCCAAAACGTTTGAGGCAAACGTTGGCGCAAGCTTTTCTCCTCCAGGGTGTTGGTTTTGTGATGCCAACGTTTGCCAAAAAGTTTGAGGCAAACGTTGGCTCAAGCTTTTCTCCCAAAAGTTTGAGCTAAAGTTTGAGGCAAACTTTAGCTCAAGCTTTTTTTCTCTGGTATGTTTTCAACTCTTTTAAAAGTTTGAGCTAAAGTTTGATGCAAACTTTGGCTCAAACTTTTTGTTCTCTCTTGCTCCTAGCCCTTCCTTCTTCCTTCAACCTTCTTCAAAGCTCTTTTCACCTATCACCAATCAATCAAAACAATCAAAGCTATGCCCCAAATCATGAGATTGTGTTTCTTTCATAATATATGACAATTATAGCATAAAATCTCATGAAAGTGCATGAATTCATACATGGTTGATTGAATGAAAGGAAACATAGAAATCTACCCAATTGGCTTGCTTATGGCTCAAGAAAGTGCATAAAATCAATTGAAAACAAAAGAAAAAGGCTAGTAAAACTAGGCTAAGATGACTTGTCATCAATGCATAAATCTACTTCCGGGGCCCACTTGGTGTGTGCTTGGGCTGAGCTTGAGTGTTGCACGTGTAGAGGTCATTCTTGGAGTTGAACGCCAGCTTTTGTGCCAGTTTGGGCGTTGAACTCCACTTTGCAGCTTGTTTCTGGCGCTGGACGCCAGAATTGGGCAGAGAGCTGGCGTTGAACGCCAGTTCGTGATGTTTAAACTTGGGAAAGCCCTGGATGTCTACTTTCCAACGCAATTGGATGCGTGCCATTTCGAGTTCTGTAGCTCCAGAAAATCCACTTTGAGTGCAGGGAGGTCAGAATCCAACAGCATTAGCAGTCCTTCTTCAACCTCTGAATCTGATTTCTACTCAAGTCCCTCAATTTCAGCCAGAAAATACCTGAAATCACAGAAAAATACACAAACTCATAGTAAAGTCCAGAAATGTGAATTTAACATAAAAACTAATGAAAGCATCCCTAAAAGTAACTAGATCCTACTAAAAATATACTAAAAATAATGCCAAAAAGCGTATAAATTATCCGCTCATCACAACACCAAACTTAAATTGTTGCTTGTCCCCAAGCAACTGAAAATCAAATAGGATAAAAAGAAGAGAATATACTATAAATTCCAAACTATCAATGAAACAAAGCTTCAATCATATGAGCGAGACTTATAACTTTTTTGCCTCTTGAATAGTTTTGGCATCTCACTTTATCCATTGAGGTTCAGAATGATTGGCATCTATAGGTGATGACAAGTCATCTTAGCCTATTTTAACTAGTCTTTTTCTTTAGTTTTCAATTGAATTATGCACTTTCTTGAGCCATAAGCAAGCTAATTGGGTAGATTTTCATGTTTCCTTTGATTTAATCAACCATGTATGAATTCATGCTATTTCATGAGGTTTTATACTATAATTGTCACATATTATGAAAGAATGAATATCTCATGATAATTCGCTTGACTAAATTAACCACTAAGCTAAAATTTCTCAATCCTTCAATCCCTGTGGGATCGACCTCACTCTCGTGAGTTTTTATTACTTGATGCGACTCGGTACACTTGCCGGTTAGATTTGTGTGTTTTGGGAGAAATTCATGTTTCCACCAAAATACTCATCAATAGGAACTTAGAGTTCAAATAGTGTTATTGATTCTCCTAGTTCAGTATGTTGATTCTTGAACATAGCTATTTTATGAGTCTTGGCCGTGGCCCTAACCACTCTGTTTTCCAGTATGACCACCAGATACATAAATTCCACAGACACAAAATTGGGTGAACCTTTTCAGATTGTGACTCAGCTTTGCTAAAGTCCCCAATTAGAGGTGTCCAGGGTTCTTAAGCACACACTCTTTTTTTTTTCTTTGGACCTTGACTTTAACCGCTCAGTCTCAAGTTTTCACTTGACACCTTCACGCCACAAGCACATGGTTAGGGACAGCTTGGTTTAGCCGCTTAGGCCAGGATTTTATTCCTTTAGGCCCTCCTATCCACTGATGCTCAAAGCCTTGGGATCCTTTTTATTTGCCCTTGCCTTTTGGTTTTAAGGGTTATTGGCTTTTTGCTCTTGCCTCTTGGTTTTAAGAGCTTTTGGCTTTTTTTGCTTGCTTTTTTTTTCTGCAAGCTTTGTTCTTTGCTGCTTTTTCTTGCTTCAAGAATCATTTTTATGATTTTTCAGATTATCAAATAACATGTTTCCTAGTCATCATTCTTTCAAGAGCCAACATATTTAATATTCTTAAACAACAACTTCAAAAGACATATACACTGTTCAAGCATACATTCAGAAAACAAGAAGCATTGTCACCACATCAATATAATTAAACTAAGTTCAAGGATAAATTCGAAACTCATGTACTTCTTGTTCTTTTGAATTAAAATATTTTTCATTTAAGAGAGGTGATGGATTCATAGGACATTCATAACTTTAAGACAAAGTTACTAACTACTAATGATCATGTATTGAAGACACAAACATAGATAACACTTAACATAGAGAAAACGAAAAACAGAAGAAATAAGAACAAGGAATGAATCCACCTTAGTGATGGTGGCGTTTCCTTCTTGAGGAGCCAATGATGTCCTTGAGCTCTTCTATGTCTCTTCCTTGTCTTTGTTGCTCCTCCCTCATTGCTTTTTGATCTTCTCTAATTTCATGAAGGATGATGGAGTGTTCTTGATGTTCCACCCTTTATTGTCCCATGTTGGAACTTAATTCTCCTAGGGAGGTGTTTATTTGCTCCTAATATTTATGTGGAGGGAAGTGCATCCCTGAGGTATCTCAGGGATCTCTTGATTTGCAGCCACATGTTCTACCACTGAGCTATAGACCCTTGAGATGAATCTTTCCATCTCCCATGACTCGGAGGTGGAAGCCTTTGTCTTCCCTTCTCCTCTTTTAGAGGTTTAGGTGCCATCAATGGTAATGGAAAAACAAAAAGCTTATGCTTTTACCACACCAAACTTAGAATGTTGCTCGCCCTCAAGCAAAAGAAGAAAGAATAGAAGAAGAAGAAGATATGGAGGAGATGGAGGGATGTATGTATGGATGTGAGTGGTGAATGGAAAACAGAAGGGATGATCATGAATGGAGAGAGAGAGGGTGAGGTGGGTGGGGATCCTGTGGGATTCACAGATCCTGAGATGATCCTGTGGTCTCCACAGATCTTGAGGTGATCCTGTGGTGTCCACAGATCCGGAGGTGTTAAGGATTTACATCCCTGCACCCATTAGGCATGTAAAATGCCCTTGCACACAACTCTGGGCGTTCAGCGCCAGATTGGTGCCCATTTTGGGCGTTCAACGCCCATTTGTTGGCTATTTCTGGCGTTGAACGCCAGAACCATGCTTGTTCTGGGCGTTCAGCGCCCAGACACTGCCCATTTTGGGCGTTCAGTGCCAGAACCATGCTCTGTTCTGGCGTTGAATGCCAAACAGATGCTTCCTCCAGGGTGTGATTTTTCTTCTGCTGTTTTGATTCTGTTTTTAATTTTTTTGATTATTTTGTGACTCCACATGATCATGAACCTAAGAAAACATGAAAAACAAAAAATAAAATTAGATAAATAAGCATTGGGTTGCCTCCCAACAAGCGCTTCTTTAATGTCAATAGCTTGACAGTGGGCTCTCATGGAGCCTCACAGATGTTCAGAGCTTTGTTGAAACTCCCCAACACCAAACTTAGAATTTGGATATGGGAGTTCAACACCAAACTTAGAGTTTGGTTGTGGCCTCCCAACACCAAACTTAGAGTTTGACTGTGGGGGCTCTGGTTGACTCTGCAGTGAGAGAAGCTTTTCATGCTTCCTCTCCATGGTTGCAGAGAGAGATCCTTAAGTTGTAAACACAAGGGAGTCCTTATTCAATTGAAGGACTAATTCTCCTCTGTCAACATCAATCACAGCTCTTGCTGTGGCTAGGAAAGGTCTTCCTAGGATGATGGATTAATCCTCTTCCTTTCCAGTATCCAGGACTATGAAATTAGTAGGGACGTAAAGGCCTTCAACCTTTACTAACACGTCCTCTACTTGTCCATATGCCTGTTTTCTTGAATTGTCTACCATCTCTAATGAGATTTTAGCAGCTTGCACCCCATAGATTCCCAGTTTCTCTATTACAGAGAGGGGCATGAGGTTTATCCCTGAACCAAGGTCACACAGAGCCCTAAAGATCATGGTGCCTATGGTACAAGGTATTATGAACTTTTCGGGATCCTGTCTCTTTTGAGGCAATGTCAGTTGATCCAGATCACTTAGTTCATTGGTGAACAAAGGAGGTTCATCTTCCCAAGTTTCAATGCCAAATAATTTGGCATTCAGCTTCATGATTGCACCAAGGAACTTGGCAGCTTGCTCTTCAGTAACATCCTCATTCTCTTCAGAAGAGGAATACTCATCAGAGCTCAAGAAGGGCATAAGGAGGTTCAATGGAATCTCTATGGTCTCTAGATGAGCCTCAGAGTCCTTTGGTTCCTCAGAGAGAAACTCCTTATTGATCGCTGGATGTCCCAGGAGGTCTTCCTCCTTGGGATTCACGTCCTCTCCTTCCCTTACAGGTTCAGCCATGGTGCTTATGTCAATGGCCTTGCACTCTCCTTTTGGATTCTCTTCTGTATTGCTTGGGAGAGTACTAGGAGGGATTTCAGTGATCCTTTTACTTAGCTGGCCCACTTGTGCTTCCAACTTTCTAATGGAAGACCTTGTTTCATTCATGAAACTTACAGTGGCCTTGGATAGATCAGAGACTGAGTTTGCTAAATTAGAAGTATTTTGTTCAGAGTTCTCTGTCTGTTGCTGAGTGGATGATGGAAAAGGTTTATTATTGTTAAACCTGTTTCTTCTACCATTATTAAAGCCTTGTTGAGGCCTTTGATCCTTCCATGAGAGATTTGGATGATTTCTCCATGATGGGTTATAGGTGTTTCCATAAGGTTCACCTAAGTAATTCACCTCTGCTATTGCAGGGTTTTCAGGATCATAAGCTTCTTCTGCATAAGAAGTCTCTTGAGTACTGTTGGATGCAGCTTGCATTCCATTTAGACTCTGAGAAATCATATTGACTTGTTGAGTCAATATTTTATTCTGAGCCAATATGGCATTCAGAGTATCCATTCCAAGAACTCCCTTCTTCATAGGCGTCCCATTATTCACAAGATTCCTTTCAGAAGTGTACATGAACTGGTTATTTGCAACCATGTCAATGAGTTCTTGAGCTTCTGCAGGTGTTTTCTTTAGGTGAATGGATCCACCTGCAGAAGTATCTAATGACATCTTTGATAGCTCAGATAAACCATCATAGAATATATCCAGGATGGTCCATTCTGAAAGCATGTCAGAAGGACACTTTTTGGTCAACTGTTTGTATCTTTCCCAAGCTTCATAGAGGGATTCACCTTCTTTCTGTCTGAAGGTTTGAACATCCACTCTAAGCTTGCTCAGCTTTTAAGGAGGAAAGAACTTGGCTAAGAAAGCCGTGACCAGCTTATCCCAAGAGTTCAGGCTGTCTTTAGGTTGAGAGTCCAACCATATTCTAGCGCTGTCTCTTACAGCAAAAGGGAAAAGCATGAGCCTGTAGACTTCAGGATCTACTCCATTAGTCTTAACAGTATCACAGATCTGCAGGAATTCAGTTAAGAACTGAAAAGGATCTTTGGATGGAAGTCCATGAAACTTGCAGTTCTGCTACATTAGAGAAATTAGCTGAGGTTTCAGCTCAAAATTGTTTGCTCCAATGGCAGGAATGGAGATGCTTCTTCCATGTAAATTGGAATTTGGTGCAGTAAAGTCACCAAGTATTCTCCTTGCATTATTATTATTTTCAGCTGCCATCTTTTTTCCTGTTTGATAATTTCTGACAGGTGCTTGCTGGTTTGTTGTAATTCAGCTTCTCTTAGTTTTCTCTTCAGAGTCCTTTCAGGTTTTGGATCTGCTTCAACAAGAATATTCTTGTCCTTGCTCCTGCTCAAATGACAAAGAAGAGGGCACAGAAAAATAATAATAATAGAGATCCTCTTTTTTTTTTGTGAGTGAGGGAGAGATGTTAGTAGATGAATAAACAAATAGAAGGAGATGAGAGAGAAGAGAATTTTCGAAAATTATTTTTGAAAAAAAAGTTAGTGATTTTCGAAAATAGATTTTTAAAAAGGTTAGTAATTTTCGAAAATTAAAATAAAAATTTAAAATAATTAGTTAATTAAAAAGAAATTTTGAAAAAAGAGGGAAGATATTTTCAAAAATTAGAGAGAGAGAGTTAGTTAGGTGGTTTTGAAAAAGATAGGAAACAAACAAAAAGTTAGTTAGTTAGTTGAAACAAATTTTGAAAGTCAATTTTGAAAAGATAAGAAGATAAGAAGTTAGAAAAGAAATTTTGAAATCAAATTTTTGAGAAAGGTAAGATAAGAAGATATTTTTGAAAAGATATGATTGAAGTTAGTTTTGAAAAAGATTTGATTTTTAAAATCACAATTAATGACTTGATTCACAAGAAATCACAAGATATGATTCTAGAAATTAAAGTTTGAAACTTTCTTAACAAGTAAGTAACAAACTTGAAATTTTTGAATCAAAACATTAATTGGTGATGTTATTTTCAAAAATTTGATATAAAAATAAGAAAAAGATTTTTGAAAAATATTTTTATAATTTTCGAAAATAACTAAGAAAAATGAAAAAGATTTGATTTTTGAAAAAGATTTTGAAAAAGATAAGATTTTTAAATTGAAAATTTGATTTGACTCATAAAAACAACTAGATTTTAAAAATTTTTGAAAAAGTCAAATCTAATTTTCGAATTTATGAGAGAGAAAAAGGGAAAGATATTTTTTTGATTTTTGAATTTTTAATGAAGAGAGAGAAAAACAAGAAAAATGATGCAATGCATGAAAGTTATGGATCAAAATAATGAATGCATGTAAGAATGCTATGAATGTCAAGATGAACACCAAGAACACTGAAGATCATGATGAACATCAAGAACACATTTTTGAAAAATTTTTAATGCAAAGAAAACATGCAAGACACCAAACTTAGAATTCTTTAATGCTTAGACATAAAGAATTCAGGAATGCATATGAAAAACAAGAAAAGACACAAAACATGCAAATGCAAAGATCAAACAAGAAGACTTACCAAGAACAACTTGAAGATCATGAAGAACACTATGAATGCATGAGAATTTTCGAAAAATGCAAGATGCACATGCAATTGACACCAAACTTATAACATGACTCAAGACTCAAACAAGAAACACAAAATATTTTTTATTTTTATGATTTTATAAATTTTTTTGTATTTTCTTTTAATTTTTTCAAAAATCAATTTGAAAAAGAAAAATAAGGATTCCAAAATTTTTAATATGAATTCCAGGAATCTTGCCATGTTAGTCTAAAGCTCCAATCTGAGGGTTAGACTTGGCTAAATAGCCAGTCAAGCTTTAGCAGAACTTTACATTCATTAGCCAATTTGCTAAGAAAGATAAATAAGCTCTTCTCTTGAGTCCAAAAGAATTGAGACATGGCTTTACAGCCAGCCAGGCTTCAACATGCTTCATGAAACACTAGAATTCATTCTTAAAAATTCTGAAGAAAAAAAAATATATTTTTGAAAACATTTTTATTTTAAAATTTTTTTTTTCGAAAACAAAGGAGAAAATTTTGAAATATTTTTGTAAAATTTTTGAAAAGAAAACAAAAATAAAATTACCCAATCTGAGCAACAAGATGAACTGTCAGTTGTCCAAACTCGAACAATCCCCGGCAACGGCGCCAAAAACTTGGTGCGCAGAAATTGTGACTACAGTTTGATTATGTAAAATTCATCGCTCTTTCTTTCCCTGGTAATGGCGCCAAAAACATGATGCCAATACCATGGTTCACAACTTCGCACAACTAACCAGCAAGTGCACTGGCTTCATCCAATCAGTCTTACTCCCTTCCATGGCTGGCTTTATGTAATGCGTCACCATTGTCAATGGCTACTTTCGGTCTTCTCTCGGGAAAATGATCCAAATGCCCTGTCACGGCACGGCTAATCGTCTGGAGGCATCACCCTTGTCAATGGTTTCATCCTATCTTCTCAGTAAAAATGGTCAACGCACCTTGTCACGGCACGGCTATTCATCTGTCCGTTCTCGATCATGCTGGAATAGGATTTACTATCCTTTTGCGTCTGTCACTATGCCCAGAAATCGTGAGTTTGAAGCTTGTCACAGTCATTCAATCATTGAATTCTACTCGGAATACCATAGACAAGGTTTAGACTTTCTGGATTCTCTTGAATGCCGCCATCATTCTAGCTTACACCACGAAGATTCTGATTAAGAGATCTAAGAGATACTCATTCAATCTAATGTCGAACGGAAGTGGTTGTCAGGCACGCGTTCATAAGGAATGATGATGATTGTCACGTTCATCACATTCAGGTTGAAGTGCGAATAAATATCTTAGAAGCGAAATAAGATGAGTTGAATAGAAAACAGTAGTACTTTGCATTAATCTTTGAGGAACAGCAGAGCTCCACACCTTAATCTATGGAGTGTAGAAACTCTACCGTTAAAAATACATAAGTGAATGGAGTTCATTGGTCTAGGCCCCAGAGGTGGACCGGAGTAACCAAGACTGTGAATACAATGATAAAAAGTTCTATTTATAATAAACTAGTCACTAGGGTTTACAGAAGTAAGTAATTGATGCATAAATCCACTTCCAGGGCCCACTTGGTGTGTGATTGGGCTGAGCTTGAGTGTTGCACGTGTAGAGGTCATTCTTGGAGTTGAACGCCAGCTTTTGTGCCAGTTTGGGCGTTGAACTCCACTTTGCAGCTTGTTTCTGGCGCTGGACGCCAGAATTGGGCAGAAAGCTGGCGTTGAATGCCAGTTTGCGTCATCTAAACTTGAACAAAATATGGACTATTATATATTTCTGGAAAGCCCTGGATGTCTACTTTCCAACGCAATTAAAAGCGCGCCATTTCGAGGTCTGTAGCTCCAGAAAATCCACTTTGAGTGCAGGGAGGTCAGAATCCAACAGCATCAGCAGTCCTTCTTCAACCTCTGAATCTGATTTCTGCTCAAGTCTCTCAATTTCAGCCAGAAAATACCTGAAATCACAGAAAAACACACAAACTCATAGTAAAGTCCAGAAATGTGAATTTAACATAAAAACTAATGAAAGCATCCCTAAAAGTAACTAGATCCTACTAAAAACATACTAAAAACAATGCCAAAAAGCGTATAAATTATCCGCTCATCACCCACCTACCTCCAAAATTCAAACTCTTTTCCCTCCCAACCCCAACCCTAATGGCTGAACCCTAAATCCCATCCCACCCCTATATAAACCCCTCTTTCCTTCTTCATTTTCACACAACACAACCCTCTCTTCTTACCCTTGGCCGAATACACCTTCTCCCTCTATCTCCTCCATTCTTTTTCTTCTTCTACTTTTTTCTTTCTTCTTTTGCTCGGGAACGAGCAAACATTTTAATTTTGGTATGGTAAAAGCATACCTTTATGTTTTTCCATAACCATTTATGGCACCTAAGGCCAGAGAAACCTCTAGAAAGAGGAAAGGGAAGGCAATTGCTTCCACCTCTGAGTCATGGGAGATGGAGAGATTCATCTCAAAGGTCCATCAAGACCACTTCTATGAAGTTGTGGCTAAGAAGAAAGTGATCTTCGGCTGGAATTGACATAGAGGGAGACATCCTCATTGAAGAAGACAAGCCCATCACTAAGAAAAATATGGAGAAAATAAGAGATCATGGACCTCAACAAGAGCATGAGGAAATCCCCTACCATGAAATCCCTGAGATGCCTCAAGGGATGCACCTTCCTCCACAAAACTATTGGGAAAAAATCAACACCTCCTTAGGAGAATTAAGTTCCAACATGGGACAACTAAGGGTGGAGCATCAAGAGCACTCCATCATCCTTCATGAGATTAGAGAAGATCAAAGAGCTATGAGGGAGGAGCAACAAAGGCAAGAAAGAGACATAGAGGAGCTCAAAAGCACCATTGGTTCTTCAAGAAGAGGAAGACGCCACCCTCACTAAGGTGGACTCATTCCTTAATCTCCTTGTCTATTTATTTTACTGTTTTTCATTTATTATGCTTTATGTTTATGTTTGTGTCTTATTACATGATCATTAGTATTTAAGTGTCTATGCCTTAAAGTTATCAATGTCCTATGAATCCATCACCTCTCTTAAATGAAAAATGTTTTAATTATAAAAGAACAAGAAGTACAGGATTTCAAATTCATCCTTGAAACTAGTTTAGTTATTTTGATGTGGTGACAATAATTTTTGTTTTCTGAATGAATGCTTGAACAGTGCATATGTCTTTTGAAATTGTTGTTTATGAATGTTAAATATGTTGGCTCTTGAAAGAATGATGAAAAAGGAGACATGTTATTTGATAATCTGAAAAATCAAAAAAATTGATTCTTGAAGCAAGAAAAAGCAGTGAATACAAAAGCTTGCGAAAAAAAAAGAGAAAAGAAAAATGGCGAAAAAAAAGGGAGAAAAAGAAAAAGCAAGCAGAAAAAGCCAAAAGCTCTTTAAACCAAAAGGCAAGAGCAAAAAGCCAATAGCTCTTAAAACCAAAAGGCAAAGGTAATAAAAAGGATCCAAGACTTTGAGCATCAGTGGATAGGAGGGCCTAAAGGAATAAAATCCTGGCCTAAGCGGCTAAACCAAGCTGTCCCTAACCATGTGCTTGTGACGTGAAGGTGTCAAGCCAAAAGCTTGAGACTGAGCGGTTAAAGTCAAGGTCCAAAGCAAAAAAAGAGTGTGCTTAAGAACCAAATTGAGAGACTTGAGCAAAAATCAGATTCAGAGGTTGAAGAAGGACTGCAGATGCTGCTGGATTCTGACCTCCCTGTACTCAAAGTGGATTTTCTGGACCTACAGAACTTCAAATGGCGCGCTCTTAATTGCGTTGGAAAGTAGACATCCAGGGCTTTCCAGCAATATATAATAGTCCATACTTTGCCCGCGTTTAGACGACGCAAACTGGCGTTCAACGCCAGTTCCATGCTGCATTCTGGAGTTAAACGCCAGAAACAGGTTACAAACTGGCGTTCAACTCCAAGAGAAGCCTCTACACGTGTAAAGCTCAATGCTCAGCCCAAGCACACACCAAGTGGGCCCCAGAAGTAGATTTCTGCATCAATTACTCATTTCTGTAAACCCTAGTAACTAGTTTAGTATAAGTAGGACTTTTTACTATTGTATTTACATCTTCGGATCATCTTTGATCAGTTTTATGCTATCTTAGACCTTTTATGGGGGCTGGCCACTCGGCCATGCCTGGACCTTGCTCTTATGTATTTTCAACGGTAGAGTTTCTACACACCATAGATTAAGGTGTGGAGCTCTGCTGTTCCTCATGAATTAATACAAAGTACTATCATTTTTCTATTCAATTCAAGCTTATTCCAATTCTAAGATATTCATTCACACTTCAATATGAATGTGATGATCATGACAGTCATCATCATCCCCAACCTATGAACGCGTGCCTGACAACCACTTCCGATCTACCTTAGATTGAATGAATATCTCTGGGATTCCTTAATCAGAGTCTTCGTGGTATAAGTTAGAATCCATGGACGGCCATTCTTGAGATCCGGAAAGTCTAAACCTTGTCTGTGGTATTCTGAGTAGGATCTGGGAAGGGATGGCTGCGAAGAGCTTCAAACTCGCGAGTGCTGGGCGTAGTGACAGATGCAAAAGGATCAATGGATCTTATTCCAATATGATCGAGAACCGACAGATGATTAGCCATGCAGTGACAGTGCATTGGACCATTTTCACTTAGAGGACAGGATATAGCCATTGACAACGGTGACGCCTAACATACAGCTTGCCATAGAAAGGAGTATGAATGATTGGATGAAGACAATAGGAAAGCAGAGGTTCAGGAGGAACAAGCATATTCATACGCTTATCTGAAACTCTCATCAATGAATTACATACGTATCTCTATCTTTAATTTACGTTTTATTTATATTTTAATTATATAATAATTATCAAATATCCATAACCATATGAATCTTCCTGACTGAGATTTGTAAGATGACCATAGCATGCTTCAAGCCGACAATCTCCGTGGGATCGACCCTTACTCACGTAAGGTTTATTACTTGGACGACCCAGTGCACTTTCTGGTTACTTGTGCGAAGTTGTGACAAAGAACTAAGATTATGAACGTGCGTATTAAGTTTTTAGCGCCGTTACCAAGGAATGAACCGTCACGATTTCTGCGCACTAAGTTTTTGGCGCCGTTGCCGAGGATTGTTCGAGTTTGGACAACTGACGGTTCATCTTGTTGCTCAGATTAGGTAATTTTATTTTAATTTTAACCTTTGTGTTTTTATTATTCTTATTTTCGAAAAAACCAAAAAAATTAATAAAATCATAAAATCAAAAATATTTTTGTGTTTCTTGTTTGAGTATAGAGTCAATTTTTAAGTTTGGTGTCAATTGCATGTTTATCTCTTTCTTGCATTTTTCGAAAACTCATGCATGGTGTTCATCATGATCTTCAAGTTGTTCTTGGTAAGTCTTCTTGTTTGATCTTTAAAATTTCTTGTTTGGTGTTTCTTCTTGTTTTTCATATGCATTTTTGAATTATTAGTGTCTAAAGAATAAAAATTTTTAAGTTTGGTGTCTTGCATGTTTCTTCTTGTTCATAAAGATTATGAACGTGCGTATTAAGTTTTTAGCGCCGTTACCAAGGAATGAACCGTCACGATTTCTGCGCACCAGTGCTTTTTGGGTGTTCAACGCCAGATTGCCACCCTTTTATGGCGTTTGAACATCAGAATTGGCCACCCATTGGGCATTCAACGCCAACTTCTGACCCTTTTCTGGGGTTTGAACGCTAGAATCATTCCTCTGTGGGCTCCTACTGTCCTCAGATGGATTTTGAAAAGTTGTTTGGTCACCCTCTATCAGATGTTCCTTTATTGGCTTCCTGCTACTTTGAGTTGAGACATTCAATGTCTTTCCACTCCTTAAATGAACAGCTTGGCATTCTTCTGTTATCTGTTTAGATAACTATTGTCTTGTCTGATTCAAGTTGCTGATTGAGTTCAACAATTTGTTTTGGAGGACTAAATTCAGTGGATACTGCCTCAGCCTCTTCTTTCATGGAGGTCTCACCACTTGAGTACATGTGCTGATTTCTGGAAACTGTATCAATGAGCTCTTGAGCCTCTTCAATTGTCTTCCTCATATGTATAGATCCACCAGCTGAGTGGTCTAGAGATATCTGGGCCTTTTTTGTAAGCCCATAGTAAAAGATGTCTAACTGCACCCATTCTGAAAATATTTCAGAGGGACATTTCCTTAGCATCTCTCTGTACCTCTCCCAGGCATTATAAAGAGATTCATTATCCTCTTGTTTAAAGCCTTGGATATCCAGCCTTAGCTGTGTCATCCTTTTTGGAGGGAAATATTGATTCAGGAATTTGTCTGATAATTGTTTCCATGTTCTTATACTTGCTGTGGGTTGGTTATTTAACCACCTCTTAGCTTGATCTTTTATAGCAAATGGAAATAGTAATAATCTGTAGACATCCTGATCTACTTCCTTATCACGTACTGTGTCAGCAATTTGTAAGAACTGTGCCAGAAACTCAGTAGGTTCTTCCTGTGGAAGACCGGAATACTGGCAATTTTGCTGCACCATGATAATGAGCTAAAGGTTTAGCTCAAAGTTGCTGGCTCTGATGGGGGGTATACAGATACTACTCCCATATGAAGCAGTAGTGGGGTTAGCATATGACCCCAGAGTCCTTCTAAACTGTTCATTTCCACTTAGGTCCAGGATAGAGAAAGGGAGATGATGTGGATTGAAAATAAAAATTTTATTCCCCTTTTTTTTGAAATCAAAGGAATTAAAATAAAGTAAATAAAAAAATTGATGCAAGTTTCGAAAATTAAGAAAAGAAAAAGAAATAAAAGGAATTAGAAAACTAAATTAATTAATTAATTAAAAAGATTTGAAAACTTTTGGTGTGAATTTTCGAAAAAAATAAGGAGAGAGAAAGTGGTTAGGAAGTTTTGAAAAAGATTTAAAAAGATAAAAATTTTTTAAAATTAAAACTTTGACTTGACTAACAAGAAACTGCCAAATTTTAAAAATTTTGACTAAGTCAACCTAAGGAATTCGAAAATGATGAGTAAATAAAGGAAAAGATATTTTTTTGAATTTAATGAGAAAAGAGAAAAATAATAAAATGACACCAAACTTAGAATTTTTAGATCAAAATAAAGAAAACAACAAGAAAACTTTAAATGTCCAGATGAACACCAAGAACACTTTTTGAAGATTTTTAAGGAAATAAGGACACAAAAAACACAAAACTTAAAATTTTTTATACTTTGGACACTAATAATTCGAAAATGTATAAGATAAACAGCAACAGACACCAAACAAGAAAATTTAAAGATCAAATAAGAAAAATTATCAAGAACAATCTGAAGATCAAGAAAGAACTAAGAACATGTAATTAAAAATATGAAGAAAAATAAAAACATGCAATTCGAAAAATTGAAGGAAAATAAAAACATGCAATTAACACAAAACTTAAAACATAAAACTAAACTCAAACAGAAGTCTCAATTATTAGTTTATTAGTTTTATCTATTTATTAAAAATTTTCAAAAAAATCTAGAAAAAGAAAAGAAGAATTTTAAAATTTTAACAAAAACAATAATAAAAGACTCAAATTTAGTGACTCTAAACCAAAAACGATAAATTTTTCCTAATCTAAGAAACAAGATGAACCGTCAGTTGTCCAAATTCGAACAATCCCCGGAAATTGTGCCAAAAACTTGGTGCACGGAATTGTGATCACACTTTTCACAACTGCGGTACAACTAACCAGCAAGTGCACTAGGTCGTCCAAGTAATACCTTACGTGAGCAAGGGTCGATCCCACGGAGATTGCTGGCTTGAAGCAAGCTATGGTTATCTTGTAAACCTTACTCAGGAGATTCAAGTGATATAAATGATTTTGTTTATGAAAAGTAAATAACATGAAATGAATTATGCTTGTGATTCAGTAATGAGGAACAGGTTGAGGTTCCGGAGATGCTCTGTCGTCTAAATCTCTGCTTTCCTACTGTCTTCTTCTCTAAACACGCATGACCTCTTTCCATTGGAAGCTGTATGTTGGTGGATCACCGTTGTCAATGGCTACCATCCGTCCTCTCAGTAAAAATGGTCCAGGTACGGTTTCTGTACGGCTAATCAACTGTCGGATCTCTCGTCTCGGATGAAAAATACCAAGCACATCTACCGCACCACTAATCATCTGTCAGTTCTCACTTGTGTCGGAATAGGATCTCTCTATCCTTTTTCACACTGTCACTGCGCCCAACATTCGCGAGTTTGAAGCTCGTCACAGTCATCCCATCCCAGATCCTACACGGAATACCACAGACAAGGTTTAGACTTTCCGGATCTCAGAAATGCTGCCAATTGGTTCTAGCCTCTACCACAAAGGTTCTAATCTCACAGATTCAAATACTCTGTTGTATGGAGAGGCAAGTAAAATCCGTAAATCAGAGACCCAAGAGATACGTACTCAAGCTGTCGCCCAATGACGACGTTGAGCTCAGATAGAACGGGAGTGGTTGTCAAGCACGCATTCATAAAGTTGAAAATGATGATGAGTGTCACGGATCATCATATTCTTTATATTGAGGTACGAGTGAGTATCTTAGAACAGAATCAAGCGTGATCGAAAAGAAGACAATAGTAATTGCATTAATCCATTGAGACACAGCAGAGCTCCTCACCCCCACCTGTGGGGTTTAGAGACTCATGCTGTAGAAGATACAATATGAGATGTAAAAATTTCAAAGGTTCCAAAATGAATCTCTAAAAGTAGTTTTTATACTAAACTAGTAACTTAGGTTTATAGAAAATGAGTAGCTAAGTGCAGATAGTGCAGAAATCCACTTCCGGGACCCACTTGGTGTGTGCTTGGGCTGAGCATTGAGCTTTACACGTGCATATGCCTTTTCTAGAGTTAAACGCCAGTTTGGATGCCAGTTTAGGCATTTAACTCCAGTTCTAGTGCCAGTTCCGGCGTTTTACGCCAGAAAAGGGTCTCTGGCTGGCGTTTAAACGCCAGTTTGGGCCATAAAACCTCGGGAAAAGTATAGACTATTATACGTTTCTGGAAAGCCCAAGATGTCTACTTTCTAACAAAATTAAGAGCGCGCCAATTGGGCTTTTGTAGCTCCATAAAATCCACTTCGAGTGTAGGAGGGTCAGAATCCAACAGTATCTGCAGTCCTTTCTCAGCCTCTGAATCAGATTTTTGCTCAGGTCCCTCAATTTCAGCCAGAGAATACCTGAAATTATAGAAAAATACACAAACTCATAGTAAAGTCCAGAAATATAATTTTTGCATAAAAACTAATAAAAATATAATAAAAAGTAACTGAAACATGCTAAAAACTACCTAAAAACAATGCCAAAAATCGTATAAAATATTCACTCATCAGGCAACCCTTTAATAGAGTTACTTTTTTTTCGTAGAAAAGGCAACATTTTTTGAAAGTTGCCATAAAAAGAGTTCCCTTTGATACACAAAAACGTTGCCTTAGACTAAAGGTAACGACCATATAGCCAACCCCCTAAAAAGCGTTGCGTTTTGTCGGAATGCGTTGCCTTTGATCAAAGGCAACACTTTTTTTCTTATTATAGGCAACATTTTTAAAGGGTTGCCTCAGCCTGAATTTGAATTTTTTTTGAAAAAGCAAAATGCAGCTTGCGTTTTTTGTATGTCATGTTTTTTTTTTGAAGGACACAAAATACAGGTTGCGTTTTTAAAGTGTCAAAAAATTTTTTTGAAAGCACAAAATGCAGGTTGTGTTTTGTAAAGGAAAAAATATTTTAAGTAAGAGTCTTGCCTATAAATAAGAAGCGAGATTCATTCAAAGTTTCTCACTCCACTTCTACTCCTCCTAATCCTCTTTCTTGCATATATGTCGTAGTTGTGAACTTTTTGGCAATTAGTTGTGTTAAAAAAGTCGAGTTATGTGAGGTTGAAGTGACTTTTGTTTGTGAATGTCCATTTTTATTTGCTATTTCATACACCATGAGTTTTGTAGAGTTGCAAAATGGTCTTTGTGATAACATACAAAGTCACATTTTGAAAAGGGTGAGCAACATTTTATATAGAAATCCTGTACAAGTATTTAGTACGCTGGTACAGATTCAAATGATGCCTATAAATGACAACATAAGTATGCAGCAGATGTTCTATATTTATCAAGAATCCTGATTTTATGCATCGATGATAGAGCTGTACGTTGAGTTTGAACAGCAGCCGGGCTGGACGCGGTTGGCGAGGAGGTCAATGTTGATGAGCTCAGGGATATAGATTGGGAAGAAGATAACAACAACAGTGAAGAAGAGTTCAAAGCCAACTATAAAGCTGATGACGAAGACTTGGCAGGTAATCCAGCGGTACAAAATGAGGCGCAAACAATTGTAAGTCAGCACCCGTTTGGCGTTCTGTCTTTTATGCAGACTCTGGATCTCGAAGCCATACATGCCCCGAAATTCCTTGAATATGCGAATATGGGTATGTTATGATTATTAATTCAAGTTACCACTAGTGTGTAATTTATTTGCCTTCTCTGACTGATGGTGGTGCGCATGTTGTAGGTGAAGGCAACGTTGCGATAGAAGATGGCGAGCTTAGTGTCGGAATGGAATTTGGTTCTAGAGAGTCAGTGATATCTGCAATCAAAAGCTACACTATCTTTAGAGGAGTTGATTACACTATGTATGAGTCTGACCCGTAAATATTCTATGCAAAATGCAAGAATTATGGTGCAGGGTGCAATTGGCTTATCCGAGCAAGGTTGATTCGAAAGAAAGCTTGTTGGGAGATTAGGAGATACAATGGCAAACACACGTGCACAATGGGAACGAGTTCACAAGATCATGCCAAGTTGGACTCAGACACAATTACAAATGCTATTAGGCCGTTGGTCGAAGCAGACCCGTCGATGAAGGTGAACTCTATTATTGCAGAAGTTCAATCCAGATTCAACTACATTGTAAGTTACCGCAAGGCTTGGTTGGTAAAGTAGAAATCTGTCGCAAAAATTTTTGGTGATTGGAAAGTTTCTTACCAGACTCTGACAGTATGGTTGAAAGCAATGACTACGAAGATGCCAAGGTCTCGTGTTCAAATCAAAACGCTCCCCGTTTACCGTGAGAGTGAGGTGGTTCAAGGTGTAAGAGTTCTCCATCGGGTTTTTTTGGAGCTTCTATCCATGTATTGTAGCATCCAGACATTACAAGCCATTAGTGCAGGTTGATGGCACACACCTGTACAAAAAATATAAAGGTGCACTTTTAGTTGCAGTTGCACAAGATGGGAATCAAAACATTGTGCTTATTATGTTTGCAATAGTCGAGGGTGAGATGACAGACGCGTGGGAGTTTTTTCTAACCAATTTGTGGAGATATGTTGTTACCATTGATAGTGTCGGCATCATTTCTAACCACCATAACTCTATCGACGCAGTAATAGCTCACAGTAACGGTGCATGGACACCACCAAGAGCATGACACATATTCTGCATCAGGCACATCAAGTCTAATTTCTTAAGGAGGTTCAAGGCTCTGTATTTGCATAAACTCGTGGTTAACACAGGTAACTGCATTCCATGTTCTGGGAATTTTGATAATAATTTTGTGGCATCTGCTTATGATTACATGATTTGGTCAATAGGCTATTCTAGAATGGAACATGAGTACAACAAAAACTACCAAATGTTTAAAGAGCGGGGTGAGGCATATACTCAATGGTGCGATGAAATTGGTGTTCAGAGATGGGTGTTGGAATTCGACGGAGGTCATCGTTGGGGATATGTGACGTCAAACTTGGTAGAGTGCATTAATTCTGTCCTGAAGATAAGCGTGTCCGCAACGGATTCATGTACTCATAATTTGCCACCAAAAGAGTTGAAGAAAGTTTGACAGTTGCAATGAGATGTTTGAGGTTCGCGAAATGCAGGATGGTTCCATTTACACTGTTAACCTTGCACAATGACAATGTGATTGTGGACATTTTCAGGTTGAGCGACTCCCATATTGCCACGTCCTTGCATGTGGCGCTAACCAACATCTTGATTGGCAAGTATATGTGCATGACGTGTACAAAATGTCTGAAATTTGTAAGGTCTACAGAGACGAGTTTGTCCCAATGGATGGCCCATCTATTAACAACAATTAACACAATAATACTAATACTAATACTAGTAATTTTTTAATAATAAGAATTTTTAATTTATAATTTTAATATATATTCTTAAGACACAAGATAAATAAATATTTTATAAAAATATGTACACAAGACAAAATTAACTAGCTATGATCACAGTTACCTGATCGAAAATTTTTGTCAAATAATTAAAATAAATTAACATTTTCAGAAACAAAAGAACATAACATTATATCCTAAAATCCTCTTTTAAGTCACTTCTAAGTAAACCAAAACTCACCACTGAGTAGGGCAAAAACGGTAAACTAAAGAGAAGAATATA
>NC_029789.2:100839286-100847993 GCF_000816755.2 Arachis ipaensis | reverse complement strand
AGCCAAATAACAACTAAAGATATGAAAAATTATTGACTTCTAAACATTTTTTTACCAAAAAAAAGTCTTAACAGTACCCTAGCTAATTATTATAACAAAATCCTTTAACTTGCCGAATCTGTCCTCAATTAACAGTGTGTCCATGTTTCAAGAATCTTTTGTGTACTTTTATAATTAAATATATTATTTTAATTTCAAATGGCGCACGCAAGGTTGTTTTAGTGGGTGATTAAGTTGCTAATGGAAGCAAGAAAAGCTTCGAAGTTGACATGCTTACGCCACTTACAATATTCTGTGTTAGGTTCAAAGAAAACCATGCTGCATAATAGATAAGCACAGCAAAAATAAAACATGGCAGATACATTTACAAAAAATAATGGCGTGGCTTATACAACCTTTTTATAGTTTGGTGTCACTAATCCATTGGTTTAGTTAATAATAATTATTCTTCTTGGTGTGGTTCGTTGTATACATTGGAGAATCTCCTCAATCATACGTGTAAACAATAAACGCTATTTTAATTACACAATATTTTAATTAAAAATAAATATTACTTTTGGTTTTTGATCATTTGTCTAAAAAATAAAATAATCTTTTATAATTCAAAATTTTTTAACTGATTTCCAATCATTTAAGTAATTAATTTAAGCAGGTAAATAGTGAATTACTGATATATTAAAAACTGTTCAAACTAATTTCTTAAATGGTTAGAAATTAAATAATTAAGAATTTTTAAATTATACAAGATTATTTATATATCTTTGGAATAGATAGTCAAGAACCGAAAAACATTAATGTTTTAATTAACACGTTATCAATTTCAATATATGATGGAACCTGCAGGCACTGAAGCTAGAAGTAATTCAATAAATTATCCTAAAATACCTTGTAGTATTTCGATTGGGTTAATAACCTCTGATCTGTAGTAAACAAAGAATGTTACTTTAAACATGTGGATGTCCATTTTTTGTGAATATTTTAGAACGAGAAAAGAGGCATTCATAACTTTAATTTGTAGCATGTCTAACGAGTACTAATAGGATTGATATAGAGTTTTTGGCTGTACAACAATTATTATAATATTGAAGGCCGAATTTTGTTATACTTGGGGCTTGTTTGGTGTTATTTTCTTAGTTAAGAAAGATAAATAGCATACAGAATGTATTATTCAGCCTTTTAACATGTTTATTAGGTAATTTTTTCATTAAAAGTATAATAACTCAAGAAAGTAAGCAAAAATAAAATAAGATCTTTTAGTATTATTTCCAAACAAAAACAACTTTTACTTCTTTAAAATGTTTTTAATAAAAACTTTTTTAGAGAAATTTGTTATTTGTTATTTGTATTCTCTTTCCGTTATCGATCTTCCAAGGAAGTTTTCCTAAATGCAATTTCGTTGTGTCTATATGTATTCTAAAGTAAAATCCTTTTGTGACAAGTTGACAACAATCAAATATAGACAATTTTTTCACTATCCTTAATCAAGTTGAAAGAATAAGATAAACACTTTTGTGTCATCATACCGAACAAAATTCTAGAGGTAGAAAAATAACTGATTTGTCCATATTAAAGTGATATTTTGTATTAAATTTGATTTGGTAAATACATCACAAATCAAAATAACGAGAGATCACACTCGTTTAACAACTCATTAATTAGAGAATAAAAATGTACATCTATATTTATTTTTAGATTGTTTGATCCAAAAATAATACATATTAAAAAGAGAGAAGATTTTTCATACACATTTCGAAAAAAAATAACGACGACTATACCGAATAACAATCACATGCCAAAAATAAATATGAGAGGCTAAAGTGGATATTAGGGACAAATTTATCGGATAAACACCTAAGAACCTAATACTTCTAGACTAGGTTGCGAAATACAGAAATTTTTTTCGTCAAAAGGAAGATACGCTTTCGCATGAGAATAATGGGTCATTACATTATCAACCTAAGCTAGTAGTAGTTGTCATTTGTCAAAATGACACCTTATGTGAAGGACTAAACTCATTGATGTATATAATCTCTAGAGTTGGGTATTAATTGAGGACAAGTAATGCATTTTTTTAAAGGGAACATTCTTGATATGCTTGCTAGGGTCAAATATAGGTTAATTTCAAAATCTGCACTTGGTCAATCCCTCATCATCGTTTTAATAAATCATGAAGCCATTTATATTGCCATTCATAATAGATTTGGGAATATCACTAGAATTTAGTGCAATTCCCTAACTGAAGTTGCCACTTGTTTAAACGGTTATTATGAGTGATTATTTTTAACATAATAACAAACGCTCTTGTAGTGATATATACTTGGGAGTAAATACTATTGTTCCATAAAGGTTTACATAAAGGTTTACACATCGATTCTAACATTTGATAAAAAAATTTTGTTGTTAAGATTGAGTTTTTCTTCCTTTACATAGGAAGATTATTAAAAGATATCTATCGCCACCTGTTGATATCTAATAACATTATCCTCCCAAGTCAGAACACTCCAAATCTTTTTATTATAAGAATATCTCGTATTCCAGTGTTACAACCCATTTCTAAACTCCTAATACAAAACAGAGGATAAACAAAAACAAAGAATTGAAATTGAATAAAAAGACACTACTAGAAAACTAGTTATTACAGACGGATATTTTCGACAGATTTTATTCCATGGAAATACAGACAGAATTTTAGAGGAATTTTTTGTCGGAAAACAAAAAAATGAATTAGCATAAATTACAGACGGAAAAGAGAATCCGTCTATAATTCTGTCAGAAAAATTAATTTTTTTTCGTGGAAAATTATTACAGACGGATTTTCCGTCTATAATTAAATAGACAAAATACTACATTTTATTAAATTATTACAGACGAAAAATCTGCCTGTAATTTAAAATTTTGGGTAAAGTACTAAATTGGTCCCGTAGGTTTGGGCGTAATTCTGTTTTGGTCCTTAAGGTTTAAAGTGTTCTATTTGAATCCAAAAAAGTTTCATTTAGCATCAATTTAGTCCCACAGTGATGTCAAAATTAAATAATTAACAAAATATCCTACATAACAACAGTACAAGAACAAAATCGATAATCTGGAGAAAATGGTATAAAATCAACCATTGATACATCAATACATTTATTTATTATTTTTTATAATATAAATAAAATATTTTCTATAAAACTAAAGAAAATGATAAATAAATGTATTGATGCATCAATGGTTAATTTTGTGCTTCTGGAGCTTGTACTTGTTCTCCAGATTATCGATTTTGTTCTTGAACTGTTGTTATGTAGGACATTTTGTTAATTATTTAATTTTGACCTCACTGTGGGACTAAATTGATGCTAAATAAAACTTTTTTGGATTCAAATAGAACACTTTAAACCTTAAGGACCAAAACAGAATTACGCTCAAATCTAGGGGACCAATTTAGTACTTTACCCTAAATTTTTCTATCGGAAATATTGAGTTAACCCTAATCTTATCCCTCTCCTCTCGATCCATTTACACTCCACCCATATCAAATGAGCTTGTTCCTCTCTCCGTCACCGAGTTGCTTCTTCTCTCCGTCGCACCAGCTTCTTCCGCCGCTGTCGCCACCGCTGGCGTCACAGATCTCTCTCCGTCGTCCCTTGCGTCGCACGGGCTCCCTCCGCCGCCGCATCCAACCCTAACCCCAGAGCTTCGTCGCGCCTCCAACCTTAATCCCAGAACTTCGTCGCGCTTCCAACCCCTGCTTCGCCACTCCCTCCATCGACGCTCCCTCCGTCTCAAAGCCTCCGTCAAACGTCGCTCCTTCCTCCATGGCTGAAACCCCCCGGTAACGCTCTGTTTTTCCTCCTGCATCGCCGGTCTCTGTCTCCTCCTGCGTGTGGCTGTGCTGAAGCTCCATGGGAAAGATATACAATGGATTCCATGGGTGAAGCTTAACCACAGCTACGGAAGTACCGCGAGACTCGATTGAAGCAGTACAAGAACTACGAGAACCTCTCGTTCTCGTGAGGATCTCGACAAGGTGAACACCTCAGCTGCTTCACGCTTTCACTTCTGATTCAGATGAAATTATGAATACTAATTCTAATTCGTTTCTAAACTCCCTGTTTATTTATTTATTTGGCAAGAGTGTTTGAAAGTGTAGAAGGAGAAGGCCTTCTGTATTGGCACCACTTGGGGTAATGATCACCACATGTTTGATACAATGACTGTGATGTCTTTTACCTTCATTTTTATCCCTTTGTTCTACGATACATTACATTACAAGAATGTGTTTTGTTTTTCTTCACTGACTCAATTTTGTTGTTTGGGTTCAGGAGCCAGGACCTATTGAATCCAACATGAGTAGCTTTTTCAAAAATTAGTTGCTGCTGCTTCAATCTAAGCAGCCTTTAGAGCAAGATCATTCTGTCAAAGACAACTAGCTAAGAATAGCAGTGATATTTCTGAAGATGCACTTGACCAAGTTGCTGATTCTTTGAACAAGGTTCAGAAGATGGGTCATTTTGAGGATTATCTGCATTCTGCAGCTTTAACGATTCAAAAGAGATACCACGGGTGGAAGGGAAGAAAAGATTTTTTGAGAATATGCAACCGCATTGTAAAAGTTCAGTTACTTGTGCACACAGAATGTATTTTACTAGCAGCAAGGTCATGCTTGTCTTGTAGGTGATTTTTTTTTTTTGAGTTTTATAATTCTTTCCTTTCCTTTCTCCATAGTATATGCTTCTTTATATATAACCCTCAAATTGTTGTGATGGATGTAGCTTTTCTTTAAATGTAACATAATGTTATTTCATTTAGTATTTGGCATTTTCTTGATTTTCCTTGCAGAGTCAATTCTTACTGCCTCTGTCCTTGGTGTCCTTGCAGAGTCAATGCTAGAGTTTCTTTGAACTTGAAGTGCAAAAAACTATAAGTTGAATCTTGTTTGAAATCCAAACTCAACCCTACTCACCTGGTATGTCACTACATGTTTTCGTTCAATTTCTTCTCCCAAGGGTTTCTTTCTTGCATCATTCATTCTATGCTGCATTTTTTCTAAGTAGAACTCTGGTTCTTTCATTTGCTTTTTTTCAACCACTAACAGCCACTCCTTTGATTCTGGATATATTTCTTGGGAAACTATTAATTTTGGCATTCTTTTATTTTCTTACACTTTTTGTATTTCTATTTCAGGAAGTAGTTGATACATCTGGAGGGTAAAAAAAACTTACCTTACTTTGAATTTTTTGCTATTAAACCGTTTTGTTGATGAAAAGCTAATAAAATTCATGTCGGTATCAGATGCGGTGCAAGTTTCGTAGTTGAGATTGTATCAGAAGAATTTGAAGGCAAGAGGCTACTGGAGAGGCATCGAATGGTGAATGCTGCATTGGAGGAGGAAATGAAAGAGATTCACGCTCTCTCTTTCAAGAAAGCTGTCATCCCAGAGCAGTGGAAACAGCTGCAGCAAGACTCCAACCAAGCAAATCCTGCTGCCTAGGATCATGTCTTTTCAGTTACAATAATAGGGTATAAATAAGAATATTAGTGTTCTCAACATGAACAAGGTTAGTATATTAGTTATGAGTAATGAGCAGCTTAGAATAGATTAGATTAGTAGTAAGTGGTGATGCAATGAATGTAGATTAATTATATTAAGAGTGGGTCTGGTTTATATTGATTCTAAAGCACATTGTGTTTGGTACATTCAAGCTTCTTTGTTGTGCCCCCTTTGAATTCATTGTCTCCTCATCGCACAAGTTTCAATCACATCCAATTCGAATCAATTCAACAATGACCCTCGTGGCTTCACCTTCCTCCAAACAAAATTGAAAAACCCTAACCTGGAGGCCTTCCACTACAAACCTACCGATCCCTAATTCCGTCACATTTTCAGAGGTAAAATAAAATCCCTTTCGCCCATTTCAACCCTTCTCCTCCCCCAACAGTCTCTATACCCTCTCTCCAATTCAATTGTACAATTTTATTTTCCTCTTTATTCTCTCCCTTTCGATGTTCTATTTTTATTCTGCTGAGAATTGAAATTGCTGGCTGAATTAGCTTAATTTTAGGTCTTCTAATCACGTTTTAGTTTTATTGTTGTTCCTTATATTTCGATTATTTTATTGCCGCAGATTGAAAATGAGTAGGCGTGGGAGCAGAATAGTCTACATTGGGAACCTCCCTGGTAATATTCGTGAATGAGAAGTAGAAGATTTGTTTTCAAAGGTACTTTGCTATTTTCATTTGTGAAAGAGTTTGATTTTTCATTTGCTTAATACTTACCAATAGAAACTACTTTACACCTTGTGCTGCCTTTGCTGATTTTTCGTGTTCTTGTTCATTTTAATTTTGGCAGGTTGCTTCTCTTAAAGAAGGTGTATCCCTAGAAACCAAACTTCTGAGTAGGTAAGCTAGCTTGTTTGTTATTTACGTAGGAAGGAAGCTGCTTTGCGACAAAGAGAGGTATGCCAGAAGAATGGATATTAATCATATCATATGTGGCAGAAATATGAACTGAGGAAATCACAGCCCCCTTCGTGGAATACTCAATTATATTGAGAGACAGAATTTTATGGAATACTCAATTTTTTTATTTATTTATTGTCATAGGGTGCTCTCAAGGCTGGCAAACAAACACAGGATGGGAGAGATGAGGAAATCACAGCCCTTCGTGTGGAAATTTAGGTAATTTTTGAAGAAAGCATGCATTTCTTTCCATAGTTAGATTACTATATATATATATATGGTGTACCCTGATATTTGATGTGAAGTTATAGCTATCTTTTCTTTGTCAGAATCTAAAAGATGATACAGCAGCAGCAGCTTTTGAACAACAGCAAGAAGCTTCAATCTTTCCCCTGTTTCTGGATTTTGATCTCTGCCTCCAAAGGAGAAGAAAAGGTGAGTTTCTCTTCCATTTTTTCATTTTGCTTCTGATTCATGTTGATTTTCTCTGGAACCATGTTGACATTCTGGTAGGATATTCTTATTTAATGGATTTAGTTGAATGCATGTGACTGTAAGCTAATTAGCAAGTAGGTTTGGTTTTGGCTGGGTAGGAAGATCATTGATTCTTATTTTAGTTGAATGCATATTAGTCTAGGATAATTATTGGTCATTATATGTCTTTGCATGTGATGTTTTACAGCTTGATTATTGATTCACTTTTGTTGGATTATCTGGTTTATGTTGATGATGATAGTAGTTGCATGTGATGTTTTACAGCATGATTATTGGTCAAAGTGCCTTTTCAGTTTATCAGCAGCATTTGGCTAACCGACCTGTGAATGTGAGTCTTAAAGATCCTAGTTTCTGCCTTTATCTTGCATTTTATTACCCAAAATGTTATTTGAGATCTCTATTTTTTATTGCAGGTTCTTCATGAACTTCTTGAGTTCAAAAGTGATCGTGCTCCAATACCTGTAGGGAAGGTTGAACCTGTTTCAGCTATTGTGCATCGGTTCTGCACTAGTGGGATGTCTCTTGGAGCTATTTCAAGAGAAACTCATGAAGCAATTGCAATTGCAATGAACAGATTAGGTGGAATATATGTAAAATTGTGTAAAATTTAGTATGGTTGAACAATATACTGAGGATTATAGTTGATAATACACTTTGTTTATGTTTTGAATTATATTGACTTGCTTGTTCATAATAATTTTCTTTTAATTTTATAATACGATGAATTTCTTTATTTTTTATAATATTATAAATATTCAAATACAAATTAGATAAAAATTTGTATTAAATTTATATTTATTTTGTATGAAAACAAGTTTATTTTGTAATTGAAAAAATAAAAAAATTCTATTTTAGCTTACTGACGGATTTACAGACAGATTTTCTGTCTGTAATCAGAGTGTGAGATGATTTTTCAAGGTTCAAATTACAGACAGAAAATCTGTCGAAAAATCCGTCTGTAATTTACAGACAAAAAATTCGTCGAAAAATCCGTCTGTAATTACAGGCGGAAAATCCGTTGGAAAATCGGTCTGAAATTACTGAGGGAAAATCCGTCGGAAAGTTCGTCGGCTTCAGGAAATGGATGGAGAATTTACAAAGGGAAAATCCATCGGTAACTGGTAAAAATCCGTCGATAATTTTCCGACAAAAAAATCCGTCGGTAAATAATTTCCGACAAGCCTTTTACAGAGGGATAAAATCCGTCGATAATTTTGTCGGTAACCAAAAATCCGTCTGTAATATAGACCAAATCTGTCTGTAAATCTGTCTGTATTAAGTCATTTTCTAGTTGTGAGATATGTTGAAATTAAAAGAGAATAAATTAAAATTGAATATAAAGAAAATCACTCTATCTTTTATATGATTTTTTGATGTAATAAAAAAGGAACTCACTCAATCTAAATATCTAATTTGGACACACTATACTCCGAGATAAATTGAAATTGAATAGAAAAAAATTATTCTACCGTTTATCTAGTTTCTGATATAACAAAAAGGAATTTACTCAAAATTTTACTTGTACACACCATGGTTTTATCATAATTTTAAAAAGTAAATTTTCACCTTCTAATATGTTTATTATGGCTATACTAGTTTATGAGTTATTTATACACCTCATATTAGGTTAAAGATATAAAAACTCTAAGCCAATTTATATAAAGCACAATACGCTTATTGAATAAATAAAATAAAAATACATAAAATTAAACTAAACATTCTAACACTTAAAAATATAAATTAATACTATAAAATAATATTTGAATTCTTCATG
>NC_029789.2:100822047-100839213 GCF_000816755.2 Arachis ipaensis | reverse complement strand
AAAAATATAAATTAATACTATAAAATAATACTTGAATTCTTCATGTCATGAGCATATGAAACACATATCATTTTCCTTCTATTCAGAAACGATTCTTCCTCCAATCATATCGTATGAAAAATATAATGTGCAAAAAAGACAAATACAAAAATAAAAGACAATTTCTTCTTTTTTTATTTCTTCTTTTTGTTTTCTTTCTCTCATTTATTTTGGGTAAGAATGAAATCAACAAGATATATTAATAGAAAATAAAGACAATAACAAAAGAAACACAAGACAATGAAGACAACAAGGACTAGCAAGAAGATATAAAAAGAAATAAGGGCAGTGACACTTGGAACATTGTAATTTTTGTATTAGGACAATAGAAGAACAAAATGGACAAATAAAGATTAATTTAATACCTAAATCTGATACCAAATAATTCAAAATGGACGATAAACAAGAAAAATTGAAACGGAATAAATTAAAATTGGATAAAAAAATCACAATACATTTTATCTAATTTTTTGATGCAACAAGAGAACGAACTCACTCAATCTATAACTTATAGACACCAGAAGTTGGGATAAATTGAAAGTGAATGGAAGAAAATCACTCTATATCTTATCCAATTCTTGATGCAATATAAGAATGACTCACTCAACTTTTTTTGTAAATACTATGATTTGACCATGAAACCAAAAAGTTATTTTTCAATCCTCTAATATGTGTCTTATGGTTATAATAGTTTATAAAGCATATATTAGGTTAAATATAGAAAATTCTAAACCTATTAACATAAAAGCTGACTAAATAAATAAAATAAAAATACATAAAAATAAACTGAATATTCTAACACTTAAAAGTATCAACAGATAATTATAAAATAATACTTAAACTCCTCATATCACGAATATCTAAAGCACGTATCATTCTCCTCCTTTTCATAAAACATTCGTCCTTAAATCTTGTATGAAAAAGATAGGATACAAAAAAAAAAAAACAAATACAAAGAAGAAAAGACAATTTCTTCTCTTTTTTCTTTATTTTATTTTGGGTAAGAATAAAATCAACAAGATAGATAAATAAGGTACAAAGACAATAATAACAAAAGAAATACATGACAATAAAGACAGCAATGCTAACAAGAACATATGAAAAGAAATAAGGGTAGAGACACTTGGAACATTGTATTTTTTTATTAGGGAACAAGAAGAATAAAATAGACTAATAAAGATTAATTTAATACATAAAATCTGATATTAAATGATACAAAATGGAGGATAAACAAGAACAATTGAAAGGGAATAAATTGAAATTGAAGACAAAGAGAATCACTCTACTTTATATCTAATTTCTTGATGTAATAAGAAAGGGATTCACTCAACCTAATTTGTAGACACCAGAATTTTGGATAAATTGAAATTGAAAGGGAAGGAAATCATTATCCAATTTCTGATGCAAAATAAGAGGGACTCACCCAACCTTATTTGTATACACTATGATTTGACCATGAAATTAAACTAAAAAATGATTTTTCACTCTTCTAGTATATGTCTTATGGATACAATAGTTTATGAGATATTGACACAACTCATATTAGGTTAAAGATAGAAAATTTTAAACCCACTAACATAAAATTCAATTTGTTAACTATAAAATTCGAGAAATTAGTAAATAATTAGCTAGTAAACTAATTATTAATCTAAGAAACTAGCTGGTGCGCAGAAATCGTAACGGTTCATTCCTTGGTCACGGCACTAAAAACTTAATACGCACGTTCATAATCTTAGTTCTTTTTCACAACTTCGCACAACTAACCAGCAAGTGCACTGGGTCGTCCAAGTAATAAACCTTACGTGAGTAAGGGTCGATCCCACGGAGATTGTCGGCTTGAAGCAAGCTATGGTCATCTTACAAATCTCAGTCATGCAGATTCATATGGTTATGGATATTTGATAATTAAAATATAATTAAAATATAAATAAAACGTAAATTAAAGATAGAGATACTCATGTAATTCATTGCTGAGAGTTTCAGATAAGCGTATGAAGATGCTTGTTCCTCCTGAACCTCTGCTTTCCTAGTGTCTTCATCCAATCATTCATACTCCTTTCTATGGCAAGCTGTATGTTAGGCATCACCATTGTCAATGGCTACATCCTGTCCTCTCAGTGAAAATGGTCCAATGCGCTGTCACTGCATGGCTAATCATCTGTTGGTTCTCGATCATACTGGAATAGGATCCATTGATCCTTTTGCGTCTGTCACTACGCCCAGCACTCGCGAGTTTGAAGCTCTTCGCAGCCATCCCTTCCCAGATCCTACTCGGAGTACCACATACAAGGTTTAGACTTTCCGGATCTCAAAAATGGCCGTCCATGGATTCTAACTTATACCACGAAGACTCTGATTAAGGAATCCCAGAGATATTCATTCAATCTAAGGTAGATCGGAAGTGGTTGTCAGGCGCGCGTTCATAGGTTGGGGATGATGATGACTATCACGATCATCACATTCATATTGAAGTACGAATGAATATCTTAGAATTGGAATAAGCTTGAATTGAATAGAAAAGCGGTAGTACTTTGTATTAATTCATGAGGAACAGCAGAGCTCCACACCTTAATCTATGGTGTGTAGAAACTCTACCGTTGAAAATACATAAGAGCAAGGTCCAGGCATGGCCGAGTGGCCAGCCCCCATAAAGGTCTAAGATAGCATAAAACTGATCAAAGATGATCCAAAGATGTAAATACAATAGTAAAAAGTCCTACTTATACTAAACTAGTTACTAGGGTTTACAGAAATGAGTAATTGATGCAGAAATGCACTTCTGAGGCCCACTTGGTGTGTGCTTGGGCTGAGCATTGAGCTTTATACGTGTAGAGGCTTCTCTTGGAGTTGAACACCAGTTTGTAACTTGTTTCTGGCGTTTAACTCCACTTTGCAACCTGTTTCTGGCGTTTAACTCTAGAATGTAGCATGAAACTGGCATTGAACGCCAGTTTGCGTCATCTAAACTCGGGTAAAGTATGGACTATTATATATTGCTGGAAAGCCCTGGATGTCTACTTTCCAAAGAAATTGAGAACGTGCCATTTGGAGTTCTGTAGCTCCAGGAAATCCACTTTGAGTGCAGGGAGGTCAGAATCCAGCAGCATCTGCAATCCTTCTTCAACCTCTGAATATGATTTTTGCTCAAGTCCCTCAATTTCAGCCAAAAAATACCTGAAATCACCGAAAAACACACAAACTCATAGTAAAGTCCAAAAATGTGATTTTTTATTAAAAACTAATAAAAATATACTAAAAACTAACTAAATCATACTAAAAACTATGTAAAAACAATGCCAAAAAGCGTTTAAATTATCCGCTCATCACAACACCAAACTTAAATTGTTGCTTGTCTCCAAGAAACTGAAAATCAAATAGGATAAAAAGAAGAGAATATACTATAAATTCCAAAATATCAATGAAACTTAGCTCCAATCAGATGAGCGGGACTTGTAGCTTTTTGCCTCTTGAATAGTTTTGGCATCTCGCTTTATCCATTGAGGTTCAGAATGATTGGCATCTATAGGAACTTAGAGTTCAGATAGTGTTATTGATTCTCCTAGTTCAGTATGTTGATTCTTGAACACAACTACTTTATGAGTCTTGGCCGTGGCCCTAACCACTTTGTTTTCCAGTATTACCACGGGATACACAAATGCCACAGACACATAACTCGGTGAACATTTTCAGATTGTTACTCAGCTTTGCTAAAGTCTCCAATTAGAGGTGTCCAGGGTTCTTAAGCACACTCTTTTTTTTTTTTTTGCTTTAGACCTTGACTTTAACCGCTCAGTCTCAAGCTTTCACTTGACACCTTCATGCCACAAGCACATGGTTAGGGACAGCTTTGTTTAGCCGCTTAGGCCAGGATATTATTCCTTTAGGCCCTCCTATCCACTGATGCTCAAAGCCTTGGATCCTTTTTATTACCCTTGCCTTTTGGTTTTAAGGGTTATTGGCTTTTTGCTCTTGCCTTTTGGTTTAAAGAGCTTTTGACTTTTTCTACTTGCTTTTTCTTTTCCTTTTTTTTTCGCTATTTTTCTTTTCTCTTTTTTTTTTGTAAGCTTTTGTATTCACTGCTTTTTCTTGCTTCAAGAATCAATTTTTATAATTTTTCAGATTATCAAATAACATGTCTCCTTTTTCATCATTCTTTCAAGAGCCAACATATTTAACATTCATAAACAGCAATTTCAAAAGACATATGCACTTTTCAAGCATTTATTCAGAAAACAAAAAGTATTGTCACCACATCAAAATAACTAAACTAGTTTCAAGAATGAATTCGAAACCATGTACTTCTTGTTCTTTTGTTTTTAGAACATTTTTTATTTAAGAGAGGTGATGGATTCATAGGACATTCATAGCTTTAAGACATAGGCACTTAAACACTAATGATCATATAGTAAAGACACAAACATAATTAAACATGAAGCATGGAAATCAAAAACAGAAAATAAATAGACAAGGAGATTAAGGAATGAGTCCACCTTAGTGTGGGTGGCGTCATCCTCTTGATGATCCTATGGAGTGCTTGAGCTCCTCTATGTCTCTTCCTTGTCTTTGTTGCTCCTCCCTCATAGCTCTTTGATCTTCTCTAATTTCATGGAGGATGATGGAGTGCTCTTGATGCTCCACCCTTAGTTGTCCCATGTTGGAACTTAATTCTCCTAAGGAGGTGTTGATTTGCTCCCAATAGTTTTGTGGAGGAAGGTGCATCCCTTGAGGCATCTTAGAGATTTCATGGTGGGGGATTTTCTCATGCTCTTGTTGAGGTCCATGATCTCTTATTTGCTCCATCCTTTTCTTAGTGTTGGGCTTGTCCTCTTCAATGAGGATGTCTCCCTCTATGTCAATTCCAGCCAAATTGAAGAGGTGGCATATGAGGTGAGGAAAGGCTAACCTCGCCCAAGTGGAGGACTTGTCAACCACCTTGTAAAGTTCTTGAGGTATAATCTCATGAACTTCCACCTCCTCTCCAATCATGATACTATGGATCATGATGGCCCGGTCTATAGTAACTTCAGACCGGTTACTAGTAGGAATGATTGAGCGTTGAATGAACTCTAGCCATCCCCTAGCCACTGGTTTGAGGTCATGCCTTCTTAATTGAACCGGCTTGCCTCTTGAGTCAATTTTCCATTGAGCTCCTTCCTCACATATGTCTATGATAACTTGGTCCAACCTTTGATCAAAGTTGACCCTTCTTGTGTAGGGGCATGCGTTCTCTTCCATCATTGGCAAGTTGAACGCCAGCCTTACATTTTCCAGACTGAAGTCTAAGTATTTCCCCCGAACCATGGTGAGCTAATGCTTTGGATTCGGGTTCACACTTTGATCATGGTTCCTAGTGATCCATGCGTTTGAATAGAACTCTTGGACCATTAAGATCCCGACTTGTTGAATGGGGTTGGTGAGAACTTCCCAACCTCTTCTTCGGATCTCATGTCAGATCTCAGGATACTCATTCTTTTTGAGCTTGAAAGGAACCTCAGGGATCACTTTCTTCTTAGCTCAACTTCATAGAAGTGGTCTTGATGGACCTTTGAAATGAATCTCTCCATCTCCCATGGCTCAGAGGTGGAAACAATTGCCTTCCCTTTCCTCTTTCTAGAGGTTTCTCTGGCCTTAGGTGCCATAAATGGTTATGGAAAAACAAAAAGCTATGCTTTTACCACACCAAACTTAAAATGTTTGTTCGTCCCCGAGCAAAAGAAGAAAGAAAGAAGGAGAAGAAGAAAAAGAATGGAGGAGATGGAGGGAGAAGGTGTATTCGACCAAGGCTAAGAAGAGAGGATTGTGTTGTGTGAAAATAAAGAAGGAAAGAGGGGTTTATATAGGGGTGGGATGGGATTTAGGGTTCGGCCATTAGGGTTGGTGTTGGGAGGGAAAAGAGTTTGAATTTTGGAGGTAGGTGGGGTTTATGGGGAAGAGAGGATGGATGTGAGTGGTGAAGAGGTGATGGAAAAGAGTGATTGAGGTGATTGGTGAAGGGTATTTGGGGAAAAGAGTTATGAAAAGGTGTGAAGAGGAGAGAAGAAGATGTGGGGATCCTGTGGAGTCCACAGATCCTGAGGGGATCCTGTGGGATCCATAGATCAAGTGGGGTCAAGGACATAACATCCCTGCTCCAATTAAGCGTGTAAAACGCCCTTGCTGTGCAATCCTGACGTTTAACGCCAGACTGCTGCTTGTTTTTGGCGTTAAACGCCCAAATGTAGCCTGTTTCTGGCATTTAACGCCAGGCAGATGCTTGTTTCTGGCGTTAAACGCCAGACAGATGCTTGTTTCTGGCGTTTAAACGCCAGACTGCTCTCCTCCAGGGTGTGCTATTTTCAATGCTATTTTTCATTCTATTTTTGATTTTTTAGTAGTTTTTGTGACTCCACATGATCATCAACCTACTAAAACACAAAATAACAAAAGAAAAATAAAATAGATATAATGAAATAACATTGGGTTGCCTCCCAATAAGCGTTTCTTTAATGTCAATAGCTTGACAGTGAGCTCTCCTGGAGCCTCACAGATGTTCAGAGCATTGTTGGAACCTTCCAACACCAAACTTAGAGTTTGAATGTGGGGGTTCAACACCAAACTTAGAGTTTGGTTGTGACCTCCCAACACCAAACTTAGAGTTTGACTGTGGGGGCTTTGGTTGACTCTGCAGTGAGAGAAGCTTTTTATGCTTCCTCTCCATGGTTACAGAAGGAGATCCTTGAGTCTTAAACACAAGGTTGTCCTCATTCAGTTGAAGGACCAATTCTCCTCTGTCCACATCAATTACAGCTCTTGCTGTGGCTTGGAAGGGTCTTCCAAGGATGATGGATTCATCCTCTTCCTTCCCATTGTCTAGGATTATGAAATCTGCAGGGATGTAAAGGCCTTCAACCTTTACTAACACGTCCTCTACTTGTCCATAAGCCTATTTTCTTGAGTTGTCTTCCATTTCTAATGAGATTCTGGCAGCTTGCACCTCAAAGATCCCAAATTTCTCCATTACAGAGAGTGGCATTAAGTTTATTCCTGACCCTAGGTCACACAAAGCCTTCTCAAAGGTCATGATGCCTACGTTACAGGCAATTAGGAATTTACCAGGATCCTGTTTCTTTTGAGGTAGAGTTTGCTGAACCAAGGGATTTAGTTCCTTGATGAGCAAGGGAGGTTCATCCTCCCAAGTCTCATTACCAAATAATTTGGCATTCAGCTTCATGATTGCTCCTAAATATTGAGCAACTTGCTCTTCAGCAATGTCTTCATCTTCTTCAGAAGATGAATAGTCATCAAAGCTCATGAATGGTAAAAGGAAGTTCAATGGAATCTCTATGGTCTCTAGATGAGCCTTAGATTCCTTTGGTTCCTCAAAAGGAAACTCCTTATTGGTCACTGAACGTCCCAGGAGGTCTTCCTCACTAGGATTCACGTCCTCTCCCTCCCTTGTAGGTTCGGCCATGATGGTTAAATCAATGGCCTTGCACTCTCTCTTTGGATTTTCTTCTGTATTGCTTGGGAGAGTACTAGGAGGAGTTTTAGTGACTCTTTTACTCAGCTGGCCCACTTGTGCCTCCAAATTTCTAATGAAAGACCTTGTTTCATTCATGAAACTTACATTGGCCTTAGATAGATCAAAGACTATATTTGCTAAGCTAGATAGATTCTGCTCAGAATGCTCTGTCTGTTGCTGAGTGGATGATGGAAAAGGCTTGCTATTGCTAAACCTGTTTCTTCCACCATTATTAAAGCCTTGTGGAGGCTTTTGTTGATCCTTCCATGATAAATTTAGATGATTTCTCCATGAGGGATTATAGGTGTTTCCATAGGATTCACCCATGTAATTCACCTCTGCTATTGCAGGGTTCTCAGGATGATAAGCTTATTCTTCAGAATATGCCTCTTTAGTACTGTTGGATGATTCCTTCAATCCATTCAGACTCTGAGAGATCATGTTGACTTGCTGAGTTAATATTTTATTCTAAGCCAATATGGCATTCAGAGTATCAATTTCAAGAATTCTCTTCCTCTGAGGCGTCCCATTACTCACAGGATTCCTTTCAGAAGTGTACATGAACTGGTTATTTGCAACCATGTCAATGAGTTCTTGAGCTTCTGCAGTCATTTTTTGAAGGGGATCTTCGGATGGAAGTCTATAAAACTTACAATTCTGTTGCATCAGAGAAACTAGTTGAGGTTTCAGCTAAAAATTGTTTGCTCCAATGGCAGGGATTGAGATGCTTCTTCCATGTAAATTGGAATTAGGTGCAGTAAAGTCACCAAGCATCTTCGTTGCATTATTATTATTATTTTCGGCCATGCCTCCTTCTTTTTCGAAAATTTTTGTCAGATTTTCTCCAGGGAGTTATGCTTTAGCTTCCCTTAGCTTCCTCTTCAGAGTCCTTTCAGGTTCAGGATCAGCTTCAACAAGAATGTTCTTATCCTTGTTCCTGCTCATATGAAAAAGAAGAAAACAGAAAAGAAGAGAAATCCTCTATGTCACAGTATAGAGATTCCTTTATGTGAGTAGAACAAGAAAAGAAATTCAAACACAAAAAGAGGGAGAGGGTTCGAATTTTTAAGAAGAAGAGAAGTGTTAGTGGATAAATATATAATTAGAAGGAGGTGAGAGAGAAGAATTTTCGAAAATTAAATAAATTAAAATAAAAAAAATATTTTTGTTTTTAATTTAAAATTAAAATTAAAATTCGAAAATTAAGAAAGGAAAATTGAATCAAATTAAATTAAATTTAAAACAATTAGTTAATTTAAAAAGAAATTTTGAAAAAGAGGAAGGTGATTTTCGAAAATTAGAGAGAGAATTAGTTAGGTAGTTTTGAAAAAGATATGATTGAAACAAAAAGATAGGATTAGTTTGAAAAAGATTTGAAAATCAATTTTAAAAAGATAAGAAGTTAGAAAAGAAGTTAGAAAAGATTTTAAAATTGATTTTTTAAAAGATGTGATTGAAACTTTTTTTGAAAAAGATTTGAAAAAGAAATTTAAAAAGATTTGATTTTGAAATTAAAGTTGATTACTTGACTAACAAGAAACTAAAAAGATATGAGTCTAGAGTTTAAAGATTGAACTTTTCTTACTAGGCAAGTAACAAACTTAAAAATTTTGAATCAATCACATTAATTGTTAGCATTAATTTCGAAAATATGAAATAAAAATAAGAAAAAGATTTTGAAAATAATTTTGAAAGGTTCGAAATTATGAAAGAAAAAATTAAAAAAAATTTGATTTTTGAAAAAGATTTGAAAAAGATAAAATTTTTAAATTGAAAATTTGATTTGACTCATAAGAAACAACTAGATTTTAAAAATTTTTGAAAAAGTCAACTCAAATTTTTTGCTAAGCTGTCCAGCCTGACCTCTTCGCACTCAAACGGCTATAACTTTAGCTACAGAGGTCCAAACGACACGGTTCCAGTTGCGTTGGAAAGATAACGTTTGGGGCTTCGATTTGATATATAATTTTCTATAGCTGCCTTGACGCCAGATGACGCAAACGTGTGGGTCACGCGGACGCGTGACCTGGCCAACACCCAATCCGCGCGGCCGCATGGACGACGCGGCCGCGTCACCTTTCCGCGACCTGTACGTAACAGAAATCGCAGGGGCGATTTCTGGGCTGTTTCTGACCCAGTTTGCGGCCCAGAAAATACAGATTAGAGCCTATAAAGTGGGGGAATGCATCCATTCATAATCAGGCTTTTCACATTCACAATTTTAGGAGTAGATGTAGTTTTTAGAGAGAGAGGTTCTCTCCTCTCTCTTAGGATTTAGAATTAGGATTCTTTTTCACTTCATGATTATTTCATCTTTTGCCATCACAGGTTCAATGTTCTTTTTATTTCTTTTCTCAATTTTGTTTATGACTCTCTATGTTTAGATTGATTTTCTATTTAATATATTTTGAGGTATTTCAGACTTATGATTGCTCTTTTTTATTATATAAATAATTTGGATTTTTCTCTTTTGGCTTTGGTTGAGTTATTGGTAACTCTTGAGTTATCAAACTCATTGTTGATTGAAAATTGGAATTCTTCAAGAATTACTTCGAGATTCAATAACTCTAACTTTTCCAAAGAAAAGACTGGGACTTGAGGATTCGAATTAATTTGTCCACTTAACTTACCTTCATAGTTAGAGGTTAATAAGGTGGGGGAAGAATCAAATTCTCATCACAATTGATAAGGATAACTAGGATAGGACCTCCAGTTCTTCATACTTTGCCAAGAGTTTATTTTATTATTATTATTTTATTTATTTGTCATATAACTTATTCCCACCTTACTTCCTAAACCCCAATTTACAAACACATAACCAATAATAAGAACATACCTCCCTGCAATTCCTTGAGAAGACGACCCGAGGTTTGAATACTCGGTTAACAATTTTTAAAGGGGTTTGTTACTTGTGACACCCAAAACGTTTGTATGAAAGGACTTTTGAAGGTTTAGAAACTATACTTGCAACGAGGATTTATCCGTAAATTTCTAGACCACGCAAAAGTTCCTCTCATCAAAATGGCGCCGTTGCCGGGGAATTGCAAACGTGTGCCTTATTATTGGTTATTATAAATATTTTTTTGATTTTTGCTTGTTTATTTGTTTTTATTTTTATTTTTATTTTTGCTTTTCCATAAATTAAGAGGTTATTTGTTTTTATTTAGTTATTAAAAAAAAGTTTCAGATTTTTATTTTTAAAATTTTTATCTTATCTTATCTTATTTCAAATTTCAAAAATTCAAATTTCGAAATTTCAAATTTCAAATTTCAAAATTTAATTTTCAGATTCAAAATTTAAATAACCTTTTAATTTAAATTTATTTTTTTATTTTCATTTTTAATTTTTATTTGCTACTATGAACTCTCACCCCTTTGGCTGTGAGTCTGGTTACAATTATGTTGTAGGAAGAAGAAATTACAATGAGAACAGGCATCAAGGTTGGAACAATCAAAGATGGGAGGAGCCACAAGGATTTGATCAACCCTCATGGCAGCAACCACCTCCAATGGACTATCAACAACCACCACCATATTCCTATGAACCCTTTCCTCAACATGACTTTGGACCACCATACTCACAAGCCTCTTTCCACCATTCACCTCATGACCCTAACCCACATCCACCATACCAACCACCTTATGAACCAAATGAACCATACATAGATCCACCCCAAACCTCCATGGAGAAAGCACTTGTCGATCTAAACTCTACTATACAAGCTCTCGTCGCCCAAATCAGACCACCAAATACCTTCAGCAATCAACCCTCAAGCTCTAGTGCACTTCCTTTTCAACCATAGAATGATCTCTCCATCCCATCACCACCATTCATGGAAGAGCGCCCATATCCATCAATCCAGGAGCAACATGATCCCAATGATGCTATTGACATGGAACAAGAGAGAAGGGATCATCTTCGCGAATCCATACTTCATAAGGAGCTAGAGGAGGCCCTACGGGTAAAGGTAGGAGAGACCCTTGAAGATAAAGGAGTAGTTGAAAGGAGTTGTCATGGAAAGAAAGCCATCGAGGATGAGTACGATTTTATACTTAAACAACTAGACAAAGCAGTAATTATTAAAAAGGAAGAAGTGGTTGCAGACTTATGAGATGCTGTACCTTCATTGGAAAGTCCAGCCACAGAGCCTCTTTCCACGGTGTTTGATGTTGATGTTGATGAGAGCGTACAACCTCTAAGGTAGATCATGGTTGAAGACTTTGTAGAGGTTGATCAAGAGATGGAGATTAAAGAAGAAGAAGCACAGCCTCCCATGCCCTTGGTAAGCAATAAAGAAGAGATTGAATTGGAAGAAAGCTACCAAGAGGAAGAGGTTGATATTAAAGAAGCTTGCAAAGAGGTGGAAGTTGTCAAAGAAGAGCACAAGGGAGTGGAGCTTGAAATTACCTTGCCAAAGTTATTGGAAACCCCTCCCCCTAAGTTGCCATCATCCTTCACAACATTCAAGTGGGTAAAATTCATATCCCATAGCTTTCTAATCCCACTTGAATATGGGCTACTGGAGATGGATGGTCAACTTAGAGCTCTTTGTGGCATTAAGAGTAAGAGGAAGATGGCCAGTGGTAAGAATTGTCAAGCAAGGTTCAACATGGTTGTGTGCTCAAAGTTTAAATGCAAAGGTTGGTGTAAAGCTCAACTGAATGGGTCTAGGAAGTTGTTTGGCTGCTTACGTGAGAATTCAGACTGCTTGCCACCCGGAGGGAACAATATTGCTCAACCAAAAGACGGGTGCAAAGGCAAGGCCTGGGACCCCGGAATCCATTCTATCAATCACCACTCTTGGGGCCTGGTCACTTGCTTTAACTTACTTGAAGGATTTCTGCGCCTAGTTTGGGACCCCGGAGGTTACTGGAATCACAAACATTGGTGGAGATTTCTGGATGAATACAAGCATAAGCCACCATAACAGGGAGCTCACCAAATGTCCAACTTAAGGACTCTAACTAAAAGTGCTAGGTGGGAGACAACCCACCATGGTATAATTGTTCCTTTTTCATTTTTATTTAGTTTTAATTGTTTTCAAGTTTTATTTTATTATATTGAACCTGGAGTTTTGCATCACATTCATATTAACATTGCATTCTGCATTTTTTTTAGATTATCAAAAAAAAGAAAAAAACACGCACCCGACACGACAGCGTCGCTGACGCGTCCGCGTCACCAGTGCAATGGGAAGAAAAGAAAATGAATAGAAAGTTACGCAGGAGCAAGGCTGGAGGCGTGCCAATGGCACAAATTACCCCACGCGACCGCGTCACTGATGCGACCGCGTCATATGGGAATAATGGCCTCCCACGCGACCGTGTGCCCCACGCGGCCGCGTGACCAGGATTTCGACGTCAAAAGGGTGCATGGCCGAAAGTTGAGCTGGAATTGGGCTGGACCCGTGCTAGTAGCACAAGCCCTGCCACGCGAACGCGTCACCCACGCGTCCGCGTCATATTGGAAATAAGGCCACCCGCGCGATTGCGTCGACCACGCGACCGCGTCACCCTGGATTTTGGCAATACTGAGTTTTAAACAGAGAGTTGTGTGACCGCGAGGCTGCACTCGTGCCACTAGCACAAATTAAGTCACGCGATCGCGTGCCCCACGTGACCGCGTCACCCAACCTTATCACGCACCATGCGACCGCGTCACCAACGCGACCGCGTCGCCAGCGTCGCACAACCTATCCAGATCAGCAATTTTCTTATCTTTTCTTCTCTAATCCTTATTTTTCTTATCTTTTCTTATTTCTTTCTTCTTCCTTTCTTATTTTCTTTCACCTCCATTCTATTTTATTTGATTTATTTACATATTTTCATTCATTGCATTTTAAATTTGTGCATATTTTTATTTTCTTTTCTGAATTTTCTATTTTTCTATTGGTGTTGAAAAAAAAATTTATTTTATTCAACTGTTGCATCTTTTCTTAAATTTATTTTGGTAACTTGTTTTACACTGTGGGATGATATTAATTATCTGCCAATGCCAATCTGTTATGATACTTGCACTTCATTTGCATTGACATGAGCTTGTATTGATACTTCCATTACCCACACTCCTCCCCTATGTTACAAATTTTATACCACTGGCATGCCATGGCTTCTATTATTTTCTCACTTGCATGTTGTAGCTACCATGTAATTGAGACCCTTATTATTTGGCATTAACCCACCCATACTGTATTTATTTTCCTATCTTTATTTCTGGGTTACTCTTCTTCCTTTTTTCTTTCAGGATGGCCACCCGGAAGAGAACCGGAAGACGTTTACATGGAAAGACAGACGAGTCCATCTGCACAATCCTTAGAGAAAAGCAACAGTTGAAACAACCTGTCCACCTGCAAATCTCAGCATGCACCGAGGACGGTGCAATCTTTAAGTGTGGGGAGGTCGATACCGATCTCCGTGGGTTAGTACCTTCCTATCTCAAACACCAATGGTTTATTTTCCTTGTTAGTTGTTGCATTTGCATATTTGTTTGATTTTTGCATATTTTACCACTTGGTTAAAGTAATATTTTCTTTTTCAAGAAACCTTTTAGAGAATTTCACTAATTTGAATAAAATTTAATGTTACGCTTGTTTGAAGAAATATTATTTTAGAACATGGTTTAGAGTTCGAACACACAAAATCTGTGAGATTTTGAGCCTATTTGAATTGGTTGCATTTTATCAACCAATATTTTTTGTGTGTGTTTTTCTCTCTCAAATTGTGATCTTTGTCTTGCTTGATTCTATATTTCCATTATTTAATATATGCATGCACTTATATGATTGAGGCCTTTGTTTCACTAAGCTTACATACCCATATGGCCTTAACCCTTCATTATCCCTTGCAAACCACTTTGAGCCTATTATACCCCTTTGTTCTTTACTTTAGCACATCATTAACTCTAAGCGGAAAATAATAATGTCCTTAAATTTGGATCCTTGGTTAGCTTAGAATAGTGAGAGTGCTCATGAATTAAGTGTGGGAAAAAGTGGGTTTGGAAGCATATTGGTTTGAGAATTGAGTATGTTAGAATTTTCTGAAAATGTGAAAGAATGTTGAGAATATGTTCATGCATTCAATACTTTAATCATATGCATTGAAAAAAAAGGAAGAAAAATAAAGGAGAAAAAGAAAAGAAAAAGAGCAATTAAAAGGGGACAAAATGCCCCAAAGTAAGTGGTGAAAGCAATGCATATGAGTTGTACTTAAAATTAGAATGCATGAATGTGTGGAAAACATGGTTAATGGATAGTTAGATGTGGCATTATGATTACATGGATTGTCTAAAGTTAGGTGGAAAGTTTAAGATTAATTAAGGATTCAGATTTTAGTCCACTTGACCAAATACAATCCTACCTTGACCCTAACCCCATTACAACCCTTAAAAGACCTCTTGATATGTGTATCAAACGGCTATAACTTTAGCTACAGAGGTCCAAACAACGTGGTTCTAGTTGCGTTGGAAAGCTAACGTCCGGGGCTTCGATTTGATATATAATTTGCCATATCTGCTCCGACGCCAGGTGACACGAACGCGTGGGTCACGCGGACGCGTGACCTGGCCAACACCCAATCCGCGCGGCCGCATGGACGACGCGGCCGCGTCACCTTTCCGCGACCTGAACGTAACAGAAATCGCAGGGGGCAATTTCTGAGGTGTTTATGACCTAGTTTGCAGCCCAGAAAACACAGATTAGAGGCTATAAAGTGGAGGAATGCATCCATTCATAATCAGGCTTTTCACATTCACAATTTTAGGAGTAGATGTAGTTTTTAGAGAGAGAGGTTCTTTCCTCTCTCTTAGGATTTAGAATTAGGATTCTTTTTCACTTCATGATTATTTCATCTTTTGCCATCATAGGTTCAATGTTCTTTTATTTCTTTTCTCAATTTTGTTTATGACTCTCTATGTTTAGATTGATTTTCTATTTAATATATTTTGAGATATTTCAGACTTATGATTGCTCTTTTTTATTATATAAATAATTTGGATTTTTCTCTTTTGGCTTCGATTGAGTCATTGGTAACTCTTGAGTTATCAAACTCATTGTTGATTGAAAATTAGAATTCTTCAAGAATTACTTCGAGATTCAATAACTCTAACTTTTCCCAAGAAAAGACTGGGACTTGAGGATTCGAATTAATTTGTCCACTTAACTTACCTTCATAGATAGAGGTTAATAAGGTGGGGAAAGAATCCAATTCTCATCACAATTGATAAGGATAACTAGGATAGGACCTCCAGCTCTTCATACTTTGCCAAGAGTTTATTTTATTATTATTATTTTATTTTATTTGTCATATAACATATTCCCACCTTACTTCCTACTCTGATGTTGTTTTGGACCTCGACTTTGACCGTTCAGTCTCAAGTTTTCTCTTGACACCTTCACGCCACAAGCACATGGTTAGGGACAGCTTGGTTTAGCTGCTTAGGCCATGATTTTATTCCTTTAGGCCCTCCTATCCACTGATGCTCAAAGCCTTGGATCCTTTTTATTATCCTTGCCTTTTGGTTTTAAGAGCTATTGGCTTTTTGCTCTTGCCTTTTGGTTTAAAGAGCTTTTGACTTTTTCTGCTTGCTTTTTCTTTTTCTCCTTTTTTTCGCCATTTTTCTTTTCTCTTTTTTTTCGCAAGCTTTTGTATTCACTGCTTTTTCTTGCTTCAAGAATCAATCTTTTTTATTTTTCAGATTATCAAATAACATGTCTCCTTTTTCATCATTCTTTCAAGAGCCAACATATTTAACATTCCTAAACAACAATTTCAAAAGACATATGCACTGTTCAAGCATTCATTCAGAAAACAAAAAGTATTGTCACCACATCAAAATAACTAAACTAGTTTCAAGGATGAATTCGAAACCCTGTACTTCTTGTTCTTTTGTAATTAAAACATTTTTCATTTAAGAGAGGTGATGGATTCATAGGACATTGATAACTTTAAGGAATAGACACTTAAATACTAATGATCATGTAATAAGACACAAACATAAACATAAAGCATAATAAACGGAAAACAGTAAAATAAATAGACAAGGAGATTAAGGAATGAGTCCACCTTAGTGAGGGTGGCGTCTTCCTCTTCTTGAAGAACCAATGGTGCTTTTGAGCTCCTCTATGTCTCTTGCTTGCCTTTGTTGCTCCTCCCCATAGCTCTTTGATCTTCTCTAATCTCATGAAGGATGATGGAGTGCTCTTGATGCTCCACCCTTAGTTGTCCTATGTTGGAACTTAATTCTCCTAAGGAGGTGTTGATTTGCTCCCAATAGTTTTGTGGAGGAAGGTGCATCCCTTGAGGCATCTCAGGGATTTCATGGTAGGGGATTTCCTCATGCTCTTGTTGAGGTCCATGATCTCTTATTTGCTCCATCCTTTTCTTAGTGATGGGCTTGTCCTCTTCAATGAGGATGTCTCCCTCCATGTCAATTCCAGCCGAACTGCAGAGGTGGCATATGAGGTGAGGAAAGGCTAACCTTGCCCAAGTGGAGGACTTGTCAGCCACCTTGTAAAGTTCTTGAGGTATAATCTCATGAACTTCCACCTCCTCTCCAATCATGATACTATGGATCATGATGGCCCAGTCTATAGTAACTTCAGACCGGTTACTAGTAGGAATGATTGAGC
>NC_029789.2:100805599-100821991 GCF_000816755.2 Arachis ipaensis | reverse complement strand
GATACTCATTCTTTTTGAGCTTGAAAGGAACCTCAGGGATCACTTTCTTCTTAGCCACAACTTTATAGAAGTGGTCTTGATGGACCTTTGAGATGAATCTCTCCATCTTCCATGACTCAGAGGTAGAAGCAATTGCCTTCCCTTTCCTCTTTCTAGAGGTTTCTCTGGCCTTAGGTGCCATAAATGGTTATGGAAAAACAAAAAGCTATGCTTTTACCACACCAAACTTAAAATGTTTGCTCCCGAGCAAAAGAAGAAAGAAAGAAGTAGAAGAAGAAAAAGAATGGAAGAGATAGAGGGTGAAGGTGTATTCGGCCAAGGGTAAGAAGAGAGGGTTGTGTTGTGTGAAAATGAAGAAGGAAAGAGGGGTTTATATAGGGGTGGGATGGGATTTAGGGTTTGGCCATTAGGGTTGGGGTTGGAAGGAAAAAGAGTTTGAATTTTGGAGGTAGGTGGGCCCAACACCAAACTTAGAGTTTGAATGTGGGGGTTCAACACCAAACTTAGAGTTTGGTTGTGGCCTCCCAACACCAAACTTAGAGTTTGACTGTGGGGGCTTTGGTTGACTCTGCAGTGAGAGAAGCTTTTCATGCTTCCTCTCCATGGTTACAGAAGGAGATCCTTGAGTCTTAAACACAAGGTTGTCCTCATTCAGTTGAGGGACCAATTCTCCTCTGTCCACATCAATCACAGCTCTTGCTGTTGCTAGGATTATAAAATCAGCAGGGATGTAAAGGCCTTCAACCTTTACTAACACTTCCTCTACTTGTCCATAAGCCTATTTTCTTGAGTCGTCTGCCGTCTCTAATGAGATTCTGGCAGCTTGCACCCCAAAGATCCCAAGTTTCTCCATTACAGAGAGTGGCATTAAGTTTATTCCTGACCCTAGGTCACACAAAACCTTCTCAAAGGTCATGGTGCTTATGTTACAGGGAATTATAAATTTACCAGGATCCTGTTTCTTTTGAGGTAGAGTTTGCTGAACCAAGGCATTTAGTTCCTTGATGAGCAAGGGAGGTTCATCCTCCCAAGTCTCATTACGAAATAATTTGGCATTCAGCTTCATGATTGCTCCTAAATATTGAGCAACTTTCTCTTCAGCAATGTCTTCATCTTCTTCAGAAGACGAATAGTCATCAAAGCTCATGAATGGTAAAAGGAGGTTCAATGGAATCTCTATGGTCTCTAGATGAGCCTTAGATTCCTTTGGTTCCTCAAAGGGAAACTCCTTATTGGTCACTGAACGTCCCAGGAGGTCTTCTTAACTAGGATTCACGTCCTCTCCCTCCCTTGTAGGTTCGGCCATGATGGTTAAATCAATGGCCTTGCACTCTCTCTTTGGATTTTCTTCTGTATTGCTTGGGAGAGTACCAGGAGGAGTTTCAGTGACTCTTTAAATTAGTTGGCCCACTTGTGCCTCCAAATTTCTAATGGAGGACCTTGTTTCATTCATGAAACTTACAGTGGCCTTAGATAGATCAGAGATTATATTTGCTAAGCTAGATGGATTCCGCTCAGAATTCTTTGTCTGTTGCTGAGTGGATGATGGAAAAGGCTTGCTATTGCTAAACCTGTTTCTTCCACCATTATTAAAGCCTTGTTGAGGCTTTTGTTGATCCTTCCATGAGAAATTTGGATGATTTCTCCATGAGGGATTATAGGTGTTTCCATAGGGTTCACCCATGTAATTCACCTCTGCTATTGCAGGGTTCTCAGGATCATAAGCTTCTTCTTCAGAAGATGCCTCTTTAGTACTGTTGGATGATTCCTTCAATCCATTCAAACTCTGAGAGATCATATTGACTTGCTGAGTCAATATTTTATTCTGAGCCAATATGACATTCAGAGTATCAATTTTAAGAACTCCCTTCCTTTGAGGCGTCCCATTACTCACAGGATTCCTTTCATAAGTGTACATGAACTGGTTATTTGCAACCATGTTAATGAGGTCTTGAGCTTCTGCAGGCGTTTTCTTTAGGTGAATGGATCCACCTGCAGAATGGTCCAATGACATCTTTGATAATTCAGACAGACCATCATAGAATATATCCAGGATGGTCCATTCTGAAAGCATGTCAGAAGGACACTTTTTGGTCAGTTCCTTGTATCTCTCCCAAGCTTCATAGAGGGATTCACCTTCCTTCTGTCTGAAGGTTTGAACATCCACTCTAAGCTTGCTAAGCTTTTGAGGAGGAAAAAACTTGGCTAAGAAAGCCGTGACCAGCTTATCCCAAGAGTTCAGGCTGTCTTTAGGTTGAGAGTCCAACCATATTCTAGCTCTGTCTCTTACAGTAAATGGGAAAAGCATAAGCCTGTAGACCTCAGGATCAACCCCATTGGTCTTAACAGTATCACAGATCTGCAAGAATTTTGTTAAGAACTGAAAGGGATCCTCGGATGGAAGTCCATAAAACTTGCAATTATGTTGCATCAGAGAAACTAGTTGAGGTTTCAGCTCAAAATTGTTTGCTCCAATGGCAGGGATTGAGATGCTTCTTCCATGTAAATTGGAATTAGGTGCAGTAAAGTCACCAAGCATCTTCCTTGCATTGTTATTATTTTTGGCCATGCCTCCTTCTTTTTCAAAATTTTCAGTCAGATTTTCTCCAGAGAGTTGTGCTTTAGCTTCCCTTAGCTTCCTCTTCAGAGTCCTTTCAGGTTCAGGATCAGCTTCAACAAGAATGTTCTTATCCTTGTTCCTGCTCATATGAAAAAGAAGAAAACAGAAAAGAAGAGGAATCCTCTATGTCACAGTATAGAGATTCCTTTATGTGAGTAGAAGAAGAAAAGAAATTCGAACGCAGAAAGAGGGAGATGGTTCGAATTTTTAAGAAGAAGAGAAGTGTTAGTAGATAAATAAATAATTAGAAGGAGGTGAGAGAGAAGACTTTTCGAAAATTAAATAAATTAAAATAAAAAAATATTTTTGTTTTTAATTTAAAATTAAAATTAGAATTCGAAAATTAAGAAAGGAAAATTGAATTAAATTAAATTAAATTTAAAACAATTAGTTAATTTAAAAAGGAATTTTGAAAAAGAGGAAGGTGATTTTCAAAAATTAGAGAGAGAATTAGTTACGTAGTTTTGAAAAAGATATGATTGAAACAAAAAGATAGGATTAGTTTGAAAATAATTTGAAAATCAAGTTTAAAAAGGATAAGAAGTTAGAAAAGAAGTTAGAAAAGATTTTGAAATTGATGTTTCTAAAAGATGTGATTGAAACTTATTTTGAAAAAGATTTAAAAAAGAAATTTAAAAAGATTTGATTTTGAAATTAAAGTTGATTACTTGACTAACAAGAAACTAAAAAGATGAGTCTAGAGTTTAAAGATTGAACCTTTCTTACGAGGCAAGTAACAAACTTAAAAATTTTGAATCAATCAAATTAATTGTTAGCATTAATTTCGAAAATATGAAATAAAAATAAGAAAAAGATTTTGAAAATAATTTTGAAAGGTTCGAAATTATGAAAGAAAAAAATTGAAAAAGATTTGATTTTTGAAAAATATTTGAAAAAGATAAAATTTTTAAATTGAAAATTTTGATTTAACTCATAAGAAACAACTAGATTTGAACAATTTTTGAAAAAGTCAACTCAAATTTTCAAATTTGATGAGAAGAAAAAGGGAAAGATGTTTTTTTGATTTTTGAATTTTTAATGATGAAAGAGAAAAACATCAAAAAGACTCAAAACATGAAAATTATGAATCAAAACAAGAAAAATATGCAGAACACTTTGAATGTCAAGATGAACACCAAGAACACTTTGAAGATTAAGATGAACATCAAGACTTATTTTTGAAAATTTTTAAGAAAAGAAAAACATGCAAGACATCAAACTTAAAAATTTTTATTCTTTAGACACTAATAATTCAAAAATGCATATGAAAAACAAGAAGAAACACCAAACAAGAAATTTTAAAGATAAAAAAAGAAGACTTACCAAGAACAACTGCATGGCTAATCATCTGTCGGTTCTCGATCATACTAGAATAAGATCCATTGATCCTTTTGCGTCTGTATTACGCCCAGCACTCGCGAGTTTGAAGCTCTTCGCAGCCATCCCTTCCCAGATCCTACTCGGAACACCACAGACAAGGTTTAGACTTTCCAGATCTCAAGAATGGCCGTCCATGGATTCTAACTTATACCACGAAGGCTCTGATTAAGGAATCCCAGAGATATTCATTCAATCTAAGGTAGAACGGAAGTGGTTGTCAGGCACGCGTTCATAGGTTGGGAATGATGATGAATGTCACGATCATCACATTCATATTGAAGTGCGAATGAATATCTTAGAATCGGAATAAGCTTGAATTGAATAGAAAAATGATAGTACTTTGTATTAATTCATGAGGAACAGCAGAGCTCCACACCTTAATCTATGGTGTGTAGAAACTCTACCGTTGAAAATACATAAGAGCAAGGTCCAGGCATGGCCGAGTGGCCAGCCCCCATAAAGGTCTAAGATAGCATAAAACTGATTAAAGATGATCCGAAGATGTAAATACAATAGTAAAAAGTCCTACTTATACTAAACTAGTTACTAGGGTTTACAGAAATGAGTAATTGATGCAGAAATCTACTTCTAGGGCCCACTTGGTGTGTGCTTGGGCTGAGCATTGAGCTTTACACATGTAGAGGCTTCTCTTGGGGTTGAACGCTAGTTTGTAACCTGCTTCTGGCGTTTAACTCCACTTTGCAACCTGTTTCTGGCGTTTAACTCCAGCATGCAGCATGGAACTGGCGTTGAATGCCAATTTGCGTCCTCTAAACTCGGGCAAAGTATGGACTATTATATATTGCTGGAAATCCCTGGATGTCTACTTTCCAACGCAATTGAGAATGCGCTATTTGGAGTTCTGTAGCTCCAGAAAATCCACTTTGAGTGCAGGGAGGTCAGACTCCAGCAGCATCTGCAGTCCTTCTTCAACCTCTGAATCTGATTTTTGCTCAAGTCCCTCAATTTCAGTCAGAAAATACCTAAAATCATAGAAAAACATACAAAATCATAGTAAAGTCTAGAAATGTAAATTTTATTTAAAACTAATAAAAATATACTAAAAACTAGCTAAATCATACTAAAAACTATGTAAAAATAATGCCAAAAAGCATATAAAATATCCGCTCATCAAGCACCCAGTTCTGGCGTTCAAACGCCAATGAGGGATCAGACACCTGCAAGTGCTGATAAAAACCCCCTTAAGCAATCATCTCCAACCACTTCTGTAGGAAATAAACCTGCAGCAACTAAGGTTGAAGAATATAAAGCCAAGATGCCTTATCCTCAGAAACTCCGCCAAGCAGAACAGGATAAATAATTTGCCCGCTTTGCAAACTATCTCAGGACTCTTGAAATAAAGATTCCGTTTGCAGAGGCAGTTGAGAAAATACGCAAATACCCTCTTATGCTAAGTTTTCTTGAAAGAGATCTTAAGTCATAAGAAGGATTTGAGGGAGACTGAAAAAGTTTTTCTCACTGAAGAATGCAGTGCAGTCATTTTAAAAAGCTTACTAGAGAAGCTTAAAGATCCCGAAAGCTTTATGATACCATGCACATTAGAGGGTGCTTGTACCAAGATAGCTTTATGTGATCTTGGGGCAAATATCAACCTGATACCTACATCCACTATCAGAAAGCTTGGTTTGACTGAAGAAGTCAAACCAACCCGAATATGTCTCTAACTTGCTGATGGCTCCATTAAAATTCCATCAGGCGTAATTGAGGACATGATTGTCAAGGTTGGGCCATTTGCCTTTCCCACTGACTTTGTAGTGCTGGAAATGAAGGAGCACAAGAGTGCAACTCTCATTCTAGGAAGACCTTTCCTAGCAACTGGACAAACCCTCATTGACGTCCAAAAAGGGGAGATAACCCTGAGAGTCAATGAGGATGCGTTTAAGTTGAATGCTGTCAAAGCTATACAGCATCCAGACACATCAAAAGACTGCATGAGCGCTGATATTATTGACTCCCTAGTGGAAGAGGTCAATATGACTGAGAGTTTCGAATAAGAGCTAGAGGACATTTTTAAAGATGTTCAGCCTGATCTGGAGGAACCAGAGAAAACAGAAGAACCTCTGAAAACTCCTCAAGAAGAGGAGAAGCCTCCTAAACCCGAGCTCAAATCACTACCACCATCCCTGAAATATGCATTTCTGGGAGAAGATGACACTTTTTCGGTAATCATAAGCTCTGCTTTAGAGCCACAGGAAAAGAAAGCATTAATTCAGGTGCTGAGGACACACAAGATAGCTCTTGGGTGGTCTATAAGTGATTTCAAGGGCATTAGCCCAGCCAAATGCATGCACAAGATCCTATTGGAGGATGATGCTAAGCCAGTGGTTCAACCATAGAGGCGGCTGAATCCAGCCATGAAGGAGGTGGTGTAGAAAGAGATGACTAAGTTACTAGAGGTTGTGATTATTTATCCTATTTTTGATAGCCCCTGGGTGAGCCCTGTCCAAGTTGTCCCCAAGAAGGGAGGTATAACAGTGGTTCATAATGAAAGGAATGAACTGGTTCCCACAAGAATAGTTACAGGGTGGCGTATGTGTATTGACTACAGAAGGCTCAATACAGCCACCAGAAAGGATCATTTTCCTTTACCATTCATAGAACAAATGCTAGAGAGACTAGCAGGTCATGAATACTACTGCTTTTTGGATGGCTATTCAGGTTATAACCAAATTACAGTAGATCCTCAAGACCAAGAGAAAACAGCATTCACATGTCCATCTGGAGTATTTGCCTACAGAAGAATGCCATTTGGTCTTTGCAATGCACCTGCAACCTTTCAGAGCTGCATGCTCTCTATCTTCTCTGATATGGTAGAGAAATTTTTGGAAGTCTTCAAGGATGACTTCTCAGTATTTGGAGACTCATTCAGCTCCTGTCTTGACCATCTAGCACTTGTTCTAAAAAGGTGCCAAGAGACTTACTTGGTTTTAAACTGGGAAAAATGTCACTTTATAGTGACTGAAGGAATCGTCCTTGGGAAAAGAATTTCGAACAAGGGAATAGAGGTGGATCAAACTAAGGTAGAGTGGTGCACGAAATTGTGATCATCAGTGTCACCAACAACTTGGTACGCACAATTGCAATATCAACTCTTTGTCACAACTCCGCACAACTAACCAGCAAGTGCACTGGGTCGTCCAAGTAATAAACCTTACGTGAGTAAGGGTCGATCCCACAGAGACTGTCGGCTTGAAGCAAGCTATGGTCATCTTGTAAATCTCAGTCAGGCGGATTCAAATGGTTATGGAGGATTGATAATTAAAAGATGAACATGAAATAAAGATAGAGATAGAGATAGAGATACTTATGTAATTTATTGGTAGGAATTTCAGATAAGCGTATGAAGATGCTTTGTTCCTCTTGAACCTCTGCTTTCCTATTGCCTTCTTCCAATCATTCATACTCCCTTCCATGGCAAGCTTTATGTTGGGCATCACCGTTGTCAATGGCTACTTCCCGTCCTCTCAGTGAAAATGTTCCAAATGCGCTGTCACCGCACGACTAATCATCTGTCGGTTCTCGATCATGTTGGAATAGGATCCATTGATCCTTTTGCGTCTGTCACACGCCCAACACTCGCGAGTTTGAAGCTCGTCACAGTCATCCCTTCCCAGATCCTACTCGGAATACCACAGACAAGGTTTAGACTTTCCGAATCTCAGGAATGGCCACCAATTGATTCTAGCTTATACCACGAAGGTTCCAATCTTAGATTAGAAACCCAAGAGATACGCATTCAAGCCATTGCTAGTAGAAGAGAGGTGGTTGTCAGGCACATGTTCATAGGTGAGAATGATGATGATTGTCACGGATCATCACATTCATCAAGTTGAGGAACGAATGAATATCTTAGAGAAGAAGTAGGCGTGAATTGAATAGAAAAACAATAGTAATTGTATTAATTCATGAAGAACAGCAGAGCTCAACACCTTAATCTATGGTGTGTAGAAACTCCACTGTTGAAAATACATAAGTACAGGGTCTAGGCATGGCCGAATGGCCAGCCTCCCCAAACGTGAACATAAAGATCAAAAGGTATATGAAGTCTCTGAGTGTCTATGTGTCTAATAGCAAAAGGTCCTATTTATAGAAAACTAGTAGCATAGGGTTACAAAAATAGGTAATTAATGCAGAAATCGTCTTTCGGGCCCACTTGGTGTGTGCTTGGGCTGAACATTGAAGCTTCCATGTGTAGAGACTTTTCTTGGAGTTAAACACCAGCTTTTGTGCCAGCTTGGGCGTTTAACTCCAGCTTTTATGCCAGTTCTGGTGTTTTGATGCTAAAATTTCTATGCTGACTTGGAACGCCGCTTTGGGCCATCAAATCTTGGGCAAAGTATGGACTATTATATATATCTGGAAAGCCCAAGATGTCTACTTTCCAACACAATTGAGAGCGCGCCAATTGGGCTTCTGTAGCTCCAGAAAATCCACTTCGAGTGCAGGGAGGTCAGAATCCAACAGCATCTACAGTCCTTTTTCAGCCTCTGAATCAGATTTTTGCTCAGGTCCCTCAATTTCAATTAGAAAATACCTGAAATCACAGAAAAACACACAAACTCATAGTAAAGTCCAGAAAAGTGAATTTTAAATAAAAACTAATAAAAATATAATAAAAACTAACTAAAATATACTTAAAACATACTAAAAACAATGCCAAAAAGCGTATAAATTATCCGCTCATCACAACACCAAGCTTAAATTGCTGCTTGTCCCCAAGCAACTGAAAATCAAATAGGATAAAAAGAATAGAATGTACAATGAATTCCAAAAACATCTATGAAGATCAGTCTTAATTAGATGAGTGGGGCTTTTAGCTTTTTGCTTCTGAACAGTTTTGGCATCTCACTTTATCCTTTTGAATTGTAGAATGATTCGCATCTATAGGAACTCAGAATTCAGATAGTCTTCTTGATTCTCCTAGTTAAGTATGTTGATTCTTGAACATAGCTACTTTATGAGTCTTGGCCGTGGCCCAAAGCATTTTGTTTTCCAGTATTACCACCGGATACATAAATGCCACAGACACATAACTGGGTGAACCTTTTCAGATTATGACTCAGCTTTGCTAGAGTCCCTAATTAGTGGTGTCCAGAGCTCTTAAGCACACTCTTTTTGCTTTTGGACCACGACTTTAACCGCTCAGTCTCAAGTTTTCACTTGACACCTTTACGCCACAAGCACATGGTTAGGGACAGCTTGGTTTAGCCGCTTAGGGCAGGATTTTATTCCTGTGGGCCCTCCTATCCACTGATGCTCAAAGCCTTGGATCTTTTTATTTTACCCTTGCCTTTTGGTTTAAAGCGCTATTGGCTTTTTCTGCTTGCTTTTTTTTCGCATATATATTTTTTCTGCAAGCTTTTCACTACTTTTTCTTGCTTCAAGAATCAATTTTATGATTTTTCAGATTATCAAATAACATTTCTCCTTTTCCATCATTCTTTCAAGAGCCAACAATTTTAACATTCATGAACAACAAATTCAAAAATATGCACTGTTCAAGCATTCATTCAGAAAGACAAAAGTATTGCCACCACATCAAGATAACTAAACTGTTTTGAAATTCGAAATTCATGCACGTCTTTTTCTTTTTCAATTAAAAACATTTTTCATTTAAGAAATGTGATGGATTCATTTTCATAGCTTTAAGGCATAGACACTAATGATCATGTAATAAAGACACAAACATAGATAAACATAAAGCATAAAAATTCGTAAAACAGAAAATAAAGAACAAGGAAATTAAAGAACGGGTCTACCTTAGTGATGGCGGCTTGTTCTTCCTCTTGAAGATCTTATGGAGTGCTTGAGCTCCTCAATGTCTCTTCCTTGCCTTTATTGCTCTTCTCTCATGGATCTTTGATCTTCTCTAATTTCATGGAGGAGGATGGAATGCTCTTGGTGCTCCACCCTTAGTTGTCCCATATTGGAACTTAATTCTCCTAGGGAGGTGTTGATTTGCTCCCAATAGTTTTATGGAGGAAAATGCATCCTTTGAGGCATCTCAGGGATTTCATGACGAGGAATTTCCTCATGCTCTTGTCCATGAGTGGGATCTCTTGTTTTCTCCATCCTTTTCTTAGTGATGGCCTTGTCCTCATCAATGAGGATGTCTTCCTTTATGTCAATTCCAGCTGAATTGCAAAGGTGACAAATGAGATGAGGAAAGGCTAACCTTGCCAAAGTAGAGGACTTGTCCACCACCTTGTAGAGTTCTTGGGATATAACCTCATGAACTTCTATTTCCTCTCTAATCATGATGCTATGAATCATGATAGCCCGGTCTATAGTAACTTCAGACTGATTGCTAGTGGGAATGATTGAGCGTTGGATGAACTCCAACCATCCCCTAGCCACGGGCTTGAGGTCATGCCTTCTTAGTTGAACCGGCTTCCCTGTTGAATCTCTCTTCTATTGAGTGCCCTCTTCACAATTGTCTATGAGGACTTGGTCCAACCTTTGATCAAAGTTGACCCTTCTAGTGTAGGGGTGTGCATCTCCTTGCATCATGGGTAAGTTGAATGCCAACCTTACATTTTCCGGACTGAAATCTAAGTATTTCCCCCGAACCATTGTAAGCCAATTCTTTGGATCCGGGTTCACACTTTGATCATGGATCTTGGTGATCCATGCATTGGCGTAGAACTCTTGAACCATTAAGATTCTGACTTGTTGAATGGGGTTGGTGAAAATTTCCTAACCTCTTCTTCGAATCTCATGTCGGATCTCCAGATATTCACCCTTTTTGAGTTTGAAAGGGACATCGGGGATCACTTTCTTCTTGGCCACGACTTCATAGAAGTGGTCTTGATGCACCTTTGAGATGAATCTCTCCATCTCTCATGACTCAGAGGTGGAAGCTTTTGCTTTCCCTTTCCTCTTTCTAGAGGTTTCTCCGGCCTTTGGTGCCATAAACGGTTATGGAAAAACAAAAAGCAATGCTTTTACCACACCAAACTTAGAAGATTTGCTCGTCCTCGAGCAAAAGAAGATAGAAGAGAGTAGAAGAAGAAGAAATAGAGGAGATGGAGAAGTGGGAGTGATTCGGCCAAGGGGGGAGAAGTAGTGTTGAAGATGTGTGAAAATGAGGGAGTGAAGATGGGTTTATATTGGGGTGTAAAGAGGGTTAGGGTTCAGTGATGACATGTCACCATGTCATGTTTTTTCTATGCTTTTTCATTTGTTTTCAATAGGTTTTATGCACTTTCTTGAGCCATAAGCAAGCCAATTGGGTAGATTTTCATGTTTCCTTTAATTTAATAAACCATGTATGAATTGATGCTATTTCATGAGGTTTTATGCTATAATTGTCACATATTATGAAAGAATGAATATCTCATGATTTTGAGCATAGCTTTGATGTGTTTGGTTGATTAATGATAGGTGAAGAAAGCTTGGAGAAAGGTTGATGCAAGAAGGAATGGCTAGGAGGAAGAGAGAACAAAAAGTTTGAGCAAAAGTTTGCCTCAAACTTTAGCTCAAACTTTTGGATTAATTGAAAATGAACCAGGAAGCAAAAAGCTGGAGCAAAAGTTAGCCCCTAACTTTTTGGCTAACGTTGGCGCCATGAGTGTGCAAGGGGTATACTTCCAACAAGAATAACTTGAGCTATAGAGCTCCAAATGAGGTGATTCAAAAAGCAATGGAAAGTAGGAATCAAGAGATTTCCAGGCATATATGGTACTTCATGGTGGACACTAAAATTGAGGGAGAAAACTGCCCCGCAATGAGCATAAATGAACATGGTGACAACCGGCAGTGAGGCCAACTGACCTCTGCACCTTCGACGGAGTGTAACTCGAGCTGTAGAGCTCTAAATGATGTGCTCCCAACGGCATTGGAAAGTAGACATCCAGGGCTTTCCAACAACGTATAATAGTATGGGGTGGACAATATGTTTGAGCCTCCAGAACTGGCATTTTCGACCATGTTTGAGGCAAACTTTACCTCAAACGCTGCACACCAAGGCCAGCAATCTTGTCCTCTTCAAAGGAGCATAACTTGAGTTGTAGATGTCTAATTGAGGTGATTCCAATTGGGTTAGAAAGCTGACATTCAGAGCTTTCCAACCATATATAATAGTCTATAGTTGGCATGAAATTGGCAACGTGGACAAGAGGACAAAGTAGCACCCCACACATGCACACAAGGGGGCCAACGTTGGAGCAAAAGTTTGACCCCTAACTTTTGCCCCAACGTTGGTATCAGCAAGGAAGGGTGCTGATGTGAAAAGTTGGAGCAAAAGTTAGCCCCTAACTTTTACTCCAACTTTTACTCAAGCTTTCATGATTCCAACCCGGTTCAATTCGGTTCTTCTCCAACTTCAAGAGCAATCAACCAAGCCCTCTACCAACCCAATTCCATCAAGAGCAAGGGCCCATTATCATCACTCAAAGGCACAAGAGATAGATAAAATAGGAATTTTAGTTAATTGTAATTTTTTTTAATTTCAATTTCATTTTCATTTTCATTTTGTAAAGCTTATATAAGGCATCATTTTCATATTTGTTAGCAGGCTGGCTCCACTAGGGAGCATTAGGATTAGAGAACTCTCTCTTTAATTTTCATCTTTGTTTTAAATCTTAGGTGGAGAATTGAAGGAATTCTGTTTCATTCTCCCTTTGAGATTTCTCTTTGTTTTGCCTTGCTCCATAATTTCAGTGAATTGCAATTTAAATCAAAGTTCTCCTACTGCTTTCATTTTCATTTCTTCTTCAATCTGCCTGCTGTTGAATCAAGGAAGGGCTTGAGATCTAGACTTGTTTTCTAGTCTCTTGGATCTCCTGAGATCTTCACTTGTCTTTCTAGATTTCACAATTGATTTGAGTTTTCTCGCTGATTTACTTTTCTGCTACAATTCCCTTCTCTGCAATTTTGCTTCTCTGTTTACATTGCTCCCAATTTACTTTCCTGCAATTTAAGCTTGCTGCAAGAGTTTTGAATTCTGATATATTGCTCTATTTAATTTCCAGCACCCCAGCCCCTTTACTTTTCATGCAATTTACTTTTCTTGCAATTTAAGTTTCAACTCTTTTACTTTCTTGCTCTTTAAGTTACTTGAAATTTTACTTTCTGCACTTTATAATTCCTGCAAGTTTACATTCTGTTGGCATCAATTGTCACTCAAATCACTTAATGTTAGCTTGACTAAACTAATCACCCACTAAAGTTGCTTGATCCATCAATCCCTGCGGGATCGACCTCACTCTCGTGAGTTTTATTACTTGATACGACCCGGTGCACTTGCCGGTTAGTTTTGGGTGTTTTGGAGAAATTCGTTTTTCCATAAAAATATCCCATCAAGTTTTTGGCACCGTTGCCGGGGATTGATTTAGATCAACAATGATTATGTGGGTGAGAAGTCTAGATCAAGCATTTTCTTTATTTTTGTTTTCTGTTTCAAAGTGAAACCAAGGTGTTTGAGTTTTTGCCTCACTAAGAAATTCTCATCTCTGATATCATAGAAGTGATGGTAAACCAATTGTTAAGTGCAAGGAAGAAGGTGGAAGAGCAAAATGAAGATCCCCTTTAAAAATCTAGAGAATTGTTGAAAAGACAAGAAAAACTCATGGAGGAACAACAACAATCCTGGAGAGAACAAGAAATCCGTCTTCAGAAGATGGATGAGCAATTGGAGAACATGGGGAAATGCTCGGATCCACTAAGCAAGGAAAATGAAGACCAATTTGTGAGTGAGGAAGTGGAAAAACAAGATGAGGAGGCTACTGCATCAAGTGAACTTTCAATGAAGAATGAGGTGGTTAAAAATGAAACTACACTTGAGATGACAAAGGAACATGAAGAATCACAACTCTCACAAATTTCCTTGACCCAAAAACTCTCGACAATTGAATCTGTGATTGAAAAATATGAAGAGGAGATGAAGAAATGTTGGGAAGATCAACAAACCTCCTCAATGAAACAGCTATTAAGTCAAATGTTGGGTGCAAGGGAGGAAGTGGAAGAGCAAGAAAGTGAGAAAGACAACCAAAGAATTCCAAACTCAAGTGAAGCAGAGAAGTACATGAAGGAAGAATCCACAGGACCACCATTGCAAGAGACTCTTGATAAAGACAAAACTCCAACAATCACACAGCAACCAAGTCGTAAATTCAAGGAAGTGAAGGCAATTAACAAAAGCACCAAGAAGAGGATTATGACCAAGATACCAAGGACAACATTCATGAGAAGGTCAACTGCAAACAATCCTCCCCCTGATCCAGCAAGCAAGCTCAATCAAGCCATGTACAAAAGAAAGCTTGCTGAGAGGAAACCAAGACAGGGGGCAATAGCTGAATCTTCTCCTCTCTTGAAGTCATTCCTCTTAACAAATTGGAAGAAGAGGAAGAAAGTAAATAACAGGTAGACAGTAGGTACATTTCTTTTCCTTGCTTTGTTTAAATTTCAATAAATTGGCATATGATCACATTCTAAGTTTGGTGTTGCCTTGCAACAAATTGTTTTCAATCCCATTTGGATGATTGCATCAATTCTACATGAAGTGTCACGTTAAGATTCTAAGTTTGGTGTGCCACTTAATTTTCTATGCAATGAATCCAGCAACATCACTTGTCTGCATAATCATATTGCCTTTTACAGTGTTATTTTTCTTCTTAGTTGGATAATTTTTGTTTTCTCTTTGTTTCATTTATTTACTTGTTTTTAATGCTTTCCTTCATTAACTGTTTTTGTTAATACATCACCAAGACATCCTTATTCATAACAGACTCTTCATTTGGTGATTGTATTTAACATATAACAGTTTCTTTTGTTTAGTTTTAGTTCAAATAAATTGACATATGGTTGCATTCTAAGTTTGGTGTTACTATGCAACAAAATTTGGTTCCAATTCTTACAAGATACTTGCATTAATTCCAAGTGAAAGTGTCACACTAAGTTTGGTGTGCCACTTATTTCTTATGCAATGTATTGTGCTCACCTTCTTAAGTTTGCAATCACAATGTTTCTGTCTCTTGTCCCTTGATTATTATCTTTAATTTTGCTTGCTTGAAACACATGTACTACTAACATTTCTTGTGTAAGACATTCATGATCCATCTTAGCCCCATAGCCATGGTTCTAATTGTTGCTTGAGGATGAGCAAGCATTCTGAGTTTGGCAAGGGAAGGAGGAAGAATAGAGGAAAAAGGACAACAATAATGAAGATGAACTACAAGGTTGTAGAATTCCTTTTCTCCTCATTTGTTTCCAGCACTTAAATTGCATGATTGTCTTCATCCTTTCTGTTTACATGTGTGTATGAATAAAGCATAACTTGAATCTTGATTTGCAACATGGTGCGGTGTCAATATGATTACCAACTTGAGTTTTGTGAATTCAAAAGCAACAAAGTATCATGATCATAAACAAACAAGGAATTAAAGAAGAGTTTAGCATGTGCATACAAGTATTGGAAAGCTAGTATGATTAATTGTTGCTCAATTGCATTGGATTTTATTTAATTGAAGTTTTCATCTAGGACATCTTGTGAAATCTTTTGAAAATCATGAAAACCTTGAAGAGGCAAATACAATTAAAGCAAGAAAAGAAAAAGGGAAAGAATGAGAAAGCTGAAGGCTCTGAGTACCAATGGCAATTTATTTGTTAAGTACTTGTGGTGTTTATGTATCAAGCCAAATGCTTGAAAACAAAACACTTAGAAGTCAAGGTTAGTCTCAAAGTGCAAAAGCACTCCCTCAAAGCTCAAGGCTCTGAGCATCAATGATTAGAGAGTCAAGAAAAGAAAAGAAAAATGAGCTTAATGAAGTCCTCTAATCAAATGCTTGTAGTGCTTATGTATCAAGTGGTAATACTTGAAAACAAAGCATTTAGAAGTCGTAGCTTTGTTATTAACTCATGGGGCAAAGCACCCAAAAGGAGAAGCTAATAAGAAAAGCAAAAAGCTTGTTTCAAGGAAGAAATATAAGAAAAAGATTTCATAAATTGAGCTAGATGGAAGCATCAATCATTTACATTTATTTTGTGATTGTAGCATGCTTAGAAAACTAGCTTACCATGAACATTGAGTTGCTATTCTTCTAGCCTTGGATTGTCAATCTTTATTGCATGATTCTTTTCTTGCTTGGGGACAAGCAAGGTTTAAGTTTGGTGTTGTGATGACATGTCACCATGTCATGTTTTTTCTATTCTTTTTCATTTGTTTTCAATAGGTTTTATGCACTTTCTTGAGCCATAAGCAAGCCAATTGGGTAGATTTTCATGTTTCCTTTAATTTAATAAACCATCTATGAATTCATGCTATTTCATGAGGTTTTATGCTATAATTGTCACATATTATGAAAGAATGAATATCTCATGATTTTGAGCATAGCTTTGATGTGTTTGGTTGATTAATGATAGGTGAAGAAAGC
>NC_029789.2:100791962-100805568 GCF_000816755.2 Arachis ipaensis | reverse complement strand
TAACTTGAGCTACAGAGCTCCAAATGAGGTGATTCAAAAAGAAATGGAAAGTAGGAATCAAGAGCTCTCCAGGCATATATGGCACTGCATGGTGGACACTAAAATTGAGGGAGAAAACTACCCCGCAATGAGCATAAATGAACATGGTGACAACCGGCAGTGAGGCCAACTGACCTCTGCACCTTCGACGGAGTGTAACTCGAGCTGTAGAGCTCTAAATGATGTGCTCCCAACGGCATTGGAAAGTAGACATCCAGGGCTTTCCAACAATGTATAATAGTATGGGGTGGACAATATGTTTGAGCCTCCAGAACTGGTATTTTCGACCACGTTTGAGGCAAACTTTACCTCAAACGCTGCACACCAAGGCCAGCAACCTTGTCCTCTTCAAAGGAGCATAACTTGAGTTGTAGATGTCCAATTGAGGTGATTCCAATTGGGTTAGAAAGCTGAAATTCAGAGCTTTCCAACCATATATAATAGTCTATAGTTGGCATGAAATTGGCAATGTTGACAAGAGGACAAAGTAGCACCCCACACATGTACACAAGGGGGCCAACGTTGGAGCAAAAGTTTGACCCCTAACTTTTGCCCCAACGTTGGTATCAGCAAGGAAGGGTGCTGATGTGAAAAGTTGGAGCAAAAGTTAGCCCCTAACTTTTACTCCAACTTTTACTCAAGCTTTCATGATTCCAACCCGGTTCAATTCGGTTCTTCTCCAACTCCAAGAGCAATCAACCAAGGCCTCTACCAACCCAATTCCATCAAGAGCAAGGGCCCATTATCATCACTCAAAGGCACAAGAGATAGATAAAATAGGAATTTTATTTTATTGTAATTTGTTTTTAATTTCAATTTCATTTTCATTTTCATTTTGTAAAGCCTATATAAGGCATCATTTTCATATTTGTTAGCAGGCTGGCTCCACTAGGGAGCATTAGGATTAGAGAACTCTCTCTTTAATTTTCATCTTTGTTTTAAATCTTGGGTGGAGAATTGAAGGAATTCTGTTTCATTCTCCCTTTGAGATTTCTCTTTGTTTTGCCTTGCTCCATAATTTCAGTGAATTGCAATTTAAATCAAAGTTCTCCTACTGCTTTCATTTTCATTTCTTCTTCAATCTGTCTGCTGTTGAATCAAGGAAGGGCTTGAGATCTAGACTTGTTTTCTAGTCTCTTGGATCTCCTGAGATCTTCACTTTTCTTTCTAGATTTCACAATTGATTTGAGTTTTCTCGCTGATTTACTTTTCTGCTACAATTCCCTTCTCTGCAATTTTGCTTCTCTGTTTACATTGCTCCCAATTTACTTTCCTGCAATTTAAGCTTGCTGCAAGAGTTTTGAATTCTAATATATTGCTCTATTTAATTTCCAGCACCCCAGCCCCTTTACTTTTCATGCAATTTACTTTTCTTGCAATTTAAGTTTCAACTCTTTTACTTTCTTGCTCTTTAAGTTACTTGAAATTTTACTTTCTGCACTTTATAATTCCTGCAAGTTTACATTCTGTTGGCTTCAATTGTCACTCAAATCACTCAATGTTAGCTTGACTAAACTAATCACCCACTAAAGTTGCTTGATCCATCAATCCCTGTGGGATCGACCTCACTCCCGTGAGTTTTATTACTTGATACGACCCGGTGCACTTGCCGGTTAGTTTTGGGTGTTTTGGAAAAATTCATTTTTCCATAAAAATATCCCATCATTCAGCCATATAGGGTGGGTTTGGGAGGGAAAGGGGTTTGAATTTGAATGGTGAGGTAGGTGGAGTTTTATGATGGATGGATGTGGATTGGTGAAAGGTTTATGGAGAAGAGGGTAGGATTTGATAGGTGAGGGGTTTTTGGGGAAGAGGTATTGAGGTGATTGGTGAATGGGTGAAGAAGAGAGAGAGAGGTGGGGTAGCTGGAGATCCTGTGGGGTCCACAGATCTTGAGGTGTCAAGGATTTTTCATCCCTGCACCAAGTGGCGTGCAAAACGCCCTTTTCTACCAATCCTGGTGTTAAATGCCAGGTTGCTGCCCATTTCTGGCGTTTAATGCCAGCTTCTTGCCATTTTCTAGCGTTAAACGCCAGTCTGGTGCCCATTTCTGGCGTTAAACGCCCAGAATGGTCCCAGACTGGGCGTTTAACGCCCATTCTGCTGCCCTTATTGGCGTTTAAATGCCAGTAGGCTTCTCCTCCAGGGTGTGCAGTTTTTCATTCTGTTTTTTAGTTTGTTTTTGCTTTTTCAATTGTTTTTGTGACTTTACATGATCATCAACCTATAGAAAATATAAAATAACAATGGAAAATAGAAATTTAACATAGATAAGTGAAATTGGGTTGCCTCCCAACAAGCACTTCTTTAATGTCAATAGCTTGACAGTGGGCTCTCATGGAGCCTCACAGATACTCAGAGCATGATGATGGCCTCCCAACACTAAACTTAGAGTTTGAATGTGGGGGCTCTGTTTGACTCTGCATTGAGAGAAGCTTTTCATGCTTATTCTCTATGATTACAGAGGGAGATCCTTGAGCTTTAAACACAAAGGAGTCCTCATTCACTTGAAGGACCAATTCTCCTCTGTCAACATCAATTACAGCTTTTGCTGTGGCTAGGAAGGGTCTGCCAAGGATGATGGATTCATCCATACACTTTCCAGTCTCTAGGATTATGAAATCAGCAGGGATGTAATGGTTTTCAACCTTTACCAAGACATCCTCTACAAGTCCATAAGCTTGTTTCCTTGAATTGTCTGCCATCTCTAATGAGATTCTTGCAGCTTGCACCTCAAAAATTCCTAGTTTCTCCATTACAGAGAGAGGCATGAGGTTTATGCTTGACCCTAGGTCACACAGAGCCTTTTCAAAGGTCATGGTGCCTATGGTACAAGGTATTGAGAATTTTCCAGGATCTTGTCTCTTCAGAGGTAATCTCTGATGTGTGGAAAACGATCCAACATAAAACTCACCGGCAAGTGTACCGGGTCGCATCAAGTAATAATAACTTATATGAGTGAGGTCGATCCCACAGGGATTGAAGGATTGAGCAATTTTAGTTTAGTGATTGATTTAGTCAAGCGAATCAAGTATTGATTGAGTGGTTTGTATTTGACAGAAACTAAATTGCTTGAAATATAAAGGGAAAGGGAAGAACTGCAGTAAACTAAAGAGAACAGAAAGTAAAAGTGCTAAATCTTAAAAAACAAGTAAATTAAATTGCAGAAACTTAGATTGCAAGAAATATAAATGACTGAATCTTAAAGTACAAGAAATGTAAATTGCTTGAATTGTAAAAGAGATTGGGAGTTGGGATTGCAGAATTTAAACAAGAAGAAGTAAATTGCAACAAACAGAAGAGCAAAAGATGAATTGAATTGAAATAGATCTCAAACAGAGAGGTAAAATGCTTTGAAAAGTAAACAGAAAATGACTTGTGCTTAATTTGCAGCAATTTAAAAGAGGTTGAAGATCTCAGGAGTGGAAGAGACTAGAGAACAAGTCTAGATCTCAAATCCTTCCTTGATCTAACAAGATTAATTGCAAAAGAAATAAAGAAAAGTAAATTGTAGAATTAGAGAGGAGATGAAGCAGTAGAGTAAACAAAAAAGGAAATTCAATTATGCAGAGAAAATAAACAAGAGATCTCAAGGTGAGGTTGAAACAGAAGTTCTTCAATTCTTCACCCAAGATCAAAAGCAAGAAAAGTAAAGAGTGCTCAAGCAAGAACAAGGAAGAAGAGAGATCAATTCCTCTTCCAAATTCTCTAAGATCCAAATTCAAAAGTAAAAAGCTCAAAAAATGAAAATGACAATTAAAAGGAAAATTCAAATTAAAGTCTAGAGGTGTCAAAAAGGTTCTAATTACATTAAACTAGCTCCTATTTATACACTTTCTCTTCTTGGATTTTGGAATTTGGATGGGCTTTTGATTTGGTGAAGAAATGAATTAATTTGGATTTTTAGTTCAATTTTTAGCCCATGGTGCACCTCCCAGGGAAGAGTTCGGCTCTTGGCAAGAGCTTTGGCCAAGAGCTTTGGTCCCCTTTCCTTCCAATGTGTTGCGCACGGTCCAAGAGAACAAAGCTCTTTGCAAGAGCTTGAGAGCTCTTGGCAAGAGCTTTACTTGTCCTTGAGGTCCTTGGTTCAAGTCTTGGGTGGAGCACTTGTGGAGCTAATTTCCTTGGCAATAGAGAAGCCCCCAAAGTCTTGCTTCCTTGAGGTGCCCGGTTCAATCCTTGGTGAAGGAAGACAAGCCAGTTTTTCTTGGCACATGAGTGGCGCACAAGGCCTTGCTTCCTTGAGGTGCCTAGTTCGAACCTTGGTGAGTGAAAACAAGCTAATTTTGGCTTGTTTTTCCTTGTGAAGTAGCGCTGGCCCCCCTCCCCTTGGTCATGGGTTCAAGTCTTGGTGAGTGCATTAGTGAGCTTTTCCTTCTTGATTTTCTCCAAGGCATGCACGAAAAAGCTCTTTGGTAAGAGCTTCAAAGCTCTTTGCCAAGAGCTTGGCTCTTGGTTCCTTCTTCATGTATTCTTGATAAAGCTCTTGGCAAGAGCTTCAAAGCTCTTGGCAAGAGCTTGGCTTTTGATTCTTTGAAGGAAAGCTCTCCACAAGAGCTTTGTGCCCTTGTTTCTTGACTTAACCCACGCTTTTCCTTCTTTGAGCCACGCTTTCTTTCTTTGCTTAGATCATGCTGCTTAGGCTACGCTTTTCTTATTTTTTTCTTTTCTTCACCTACAAGTAATCAAAACAACCAATCAAAGTATCACAAAATTCACAAAGCTTAAAATTCATTTAAAACCAATTAATTTTAGTTTAAACTTCATGATTTTGCATCAATTAAAGGGTGGTTGATTGATTCAAAGAAACCATGCATTTCCATTCCAAATTACTTACTTAGAATGCAAGAAAGTGCATAAAACCAAATATAAACAAAGAAAAAGGCTAGTAAAACTAGGTTAAGATGACTTGTTATCACAACACCAAACTTAAAACTTGCTTGTCCCCAAGCAAGCATTAAACCCAAGAGAGGATAAAATGAAATAGAGAAGCATGCATGTCCTTATTGGGCAGATAGTTGAATTTGGTTTATGGGGTCTTATGCAGATCAAGAGTAGCTCATTTATTACTTGCTGTCAAAACAAACAATGTTTCCTTAAGAGTTCACCAAGGTTGCTGCTACTATGCCTTACTTTCTGCTTATTTCCCTTGTTAGCTTTTTCTTCTTTCTTTTGCATTAAAGAGCTTATTTCTTATTGAAGGCTTGGTGTTAAATGTTGCAGTGGCCTTTGGCTTAATTTCACTCAACATTTCTCCACCACAGACACATGGCTCACTTTTTTTTTCTTCTTAGGATCATTGATGGCCAGCATCTCTTTGGATAACTAAATGTTTTGTAGCTAGGTTGCTCTTTATTGTGGACTTTCAGTTAGCAATCCCAAATCAGTTGATCTAAGTTGCCAAGTTTTAAAATACTCCTTAGAACTTACTTGTCCAAGCATATCCTAGTACACAAACACCATAGGCATATGTCCTAGGGTCCAAACTATTGGTGTCTAGCCTTATTATTTGTTCCTTTGCCACTTTCTTTGGCTTTTTCTATTTCTTTTTCTTTCTGTTTTGGTTTGTTTGCAAGGGACTTTCATTATTTGAAGGATCATAGCAGCAGACTAGCTTAGGCTCCAAAGAACATATCATTATGCAGCATTATTTTTATGAGCTATCAATTAAATCAAACACACACCACCACTAACTTTCATTCTAACTTTTGCAACATTGAACAACTACTTTTCTAAATCAAGCATCTCTCTTTTATTCAGACAGCATGGGGAACAAAACAAAGCATTCAAGCTGATGAATGATGACCATTATTATGCAGATAAGCAAAAATTATGCAGATAGCTTTCTTCAGCATGTACTTCCACTTGCAACTAAATAATCATTTCAGCCAGATATAAAGGAGTCTCTGAATTAAATCATTACATATCAACAAGAATCAAGTATAGATACAACCTGTGGGTTGCAGCTTCACATTCTTCCTTCTGTTTGCTCCTTTTGAGTCATAATGCAAGTGTTCTTTGAATTTGTTGGCTATTTTCCTGCATAATCCTAAAAAGTGGCTTGCTTCTCAAGCCCTTAAGGTGTCAGGTTAATTTGCAAGGCTCATTTGTGTGCTTTTGAACTTACTTTGGTGTGTGAACACCAAACTTAGTTCCTTGCCAATATTTTTCATGCCACAATTTAACTATCTGTGAATTTCCTTTTTTTTAACTAAGGGTAATAAAACTAAAAATTATGAAACAACCAATTGGTTAACTAGTGTATCTTATTGCTTGAGGCTAGCATTATGCAGAAGGTGAGAATGTGTTTTCTGATGAAGTTTTTGGTGGAACACCAAACTTAGAATCCTTCATTCTCCCTTAGATTGTTTTGGTGTGCAACTGATGACAAGTCATCTTAGCCTAGTTTCACTAGCCTTTTTCTTTTGTTTTCAATAGAATTATGCACTTTTTTGAGCCATAAGCAAGCCAATTGGGTAGATTTTCATGTTTGCTTTGATTTAATCAACCGTGTATGAATTCATGCTATTTCATGAGGTTTTATGCTATAATTGTCACATATTATGAAAGAATGAATATCTCATGATTTTGAGCATAGCTTTGATGTGTTTGGTTGATTAATGATAGGTGAAGAAAGCTTGGAGAAAGGTTGAAGCAAGAAGGAATGGCTAGGAGAAAGAGAGGACAAAAAGTTTGAGCAAAAGTTTGCCTCAAACTTTAGCTCAAACTTTTGGATTAATTGAAAATGAACCAGGGAGCAAAAAGCTGGACCAAAAGTTAGCCTCAAACTTTTTGGCTAACTTTTGGGCAAAAAGCTGGAGCAAAAGTTAGCCTCAAACTTTTTGGCTAACTTTGGGCATCACAGATCAACACCCTGGAGAGCAAAAGTTTGCGCCAACGTTAGCCCCTAACTTTTTGGCTAACGTTGGCGCATGAAAAACACACCCTGGAGAGCAAAAGTTTGCGCCAACGTTAGCCTCTAACTTTTTGGCTAACGTTGGCGCCATGAGTGTGCAAGGGGAGGCCAACGTTGGAGCAAAAGTTTGACCCCTAACTTTTGCTCCAACGTTGGTATCAGCAATGAATTTCAGTTTCGGTTAATTGCTTTTCATCTACCTTCTTTGCAATCTACATTTCCTTTGCAATTGTTCTTGTTGGATCTAGGAAGGCATTGAGATCTAGACTTGGTTTTCTAGTCTCTTGGGTCCTGAGATCCGGATTTCCCATTTTCTATTCCCTGTTTACTATTTTCATGCTCATTCACATTTCTGTTTTAAGATCCGGTTCGATTCAAGACATCCTTTACTTCTCTGTTTGTTGCAATTTACTTTTCCTTGTTTAATTTCTGCAAATCCAACTCCCAATTCCCTTTACAATTCAAGCCATTTACATTTCTTGCACTTTAAGATTCTGCAATTTACATTTCTTGCGTTCTAAGTTTCTGCCATTTAATTTCTTGCTCTTTAAGATTCAGCACTTTAAATTCCAGTTCTCTTTAATTTCATGCAATTCACCCATTTCCTTTACTTTCTATACAATTTAAATTCTGCAAATCACAAATCTCTCAACCAAATCTTGATTCGCTTGACTAAATCAACCACTAAACTAAAATTTCTCAATCCTTCAATCCCTGTGGGATCGACCTCACTCCCGTGAGTTATTATTACTTGATGCGACCCGGTGCACTTGCCGGTTAGATTTGGGTGTTTTAGAGAAATTTGTTTCTCCACAGAAATATCCCATCAAGTTTTTGGCGCCGTTGCCGGGGATTGATTAGATTGACAATGATTAAGTGAAGTGGAGATCTAGATCAAGCACTTTTTCTTTTCTGTTCTTCAATTTTCAATTAACCCACTAACTGTTTGAATTTTTGCTTAAGCTAACTAAAACTTCATTCTAGCAATTGATTGAAGTGTCACTGGTTTGTGTGTTTCTTATGTTCTGCTTGTATGTCAGGTACAAGAAGAACCACACCCATCTTTCATGAACAAGACGAAAGAACTCTCAGGAGGTTAAGAAGAGCTGAAAGAGGGAAAAATATTGTTGGAGAAGAAGAATCAGAAGAAGAATTCCAAGATATGGAGGAACATTCAACCAATCCACCTGGTGGAGCAGACAACAACAATAACAACCCACCTTAGAGGAGAGTTTTAGCCTCCTATACCTTTGCAAATGCTAGACATTGTGGAAGCAGCATTCTCACCCCTAATGTCAATGCAAATAACTTTGAATTGAAGCCACAACTCATTACATTGGTCCAAAACAACTGCTCATTTGGGGGAGGACCATTGGAGGATCCAAATCAACATCTATCTACCTTCTTAAGGATCTGTGACACTGTCAAGTCCAATGGCGTGAATCCTGAGACCTACAAGCTTCTGCTGTTCCCGTTCTCATTAAGGGACAAGGCCATACAATGGCTTGAAACTTTTCCTCAAGGAAGCATCACTAGCTGGGATGATTTGGTGACTACATTTCTAACCAAATTCTATCCACCTCAAAGAGTCATCAGGCTGAAAACTGAGGTGCAAACAATCACACAATTGGATGCTGAAAATCTGTATGAAGCATGGGAGAGATACAAGGCTCTGCTGAGGAAATGTCCACCAGAAATGTTCACTGAGTGGGACAAGCTACAGAACTTCTATGAAGGACTCACTCTAAAGGCTCAAGAATCACTTGACCACTCAGCTGGAGGATCATTACAACTGATGAAAACAGCAGAAGAAGCTCAAAATCTCATTGATATGGTGGCTAAAAACCAATATTTCTTTGCTCATCAAAGAAATCGCCAACCATCACAAGTAGTTAACACAAGCCAACCATCATCCACATGGGGGCAAAATGAAGAAACTCAAGAAGAACAACAACAAGAGCAAGTACAGTATATGCACAACCAAGGACCAAATGAAGTGTATGGTGATACATACAATCCATCCTGGAAGAACCACCCAAACCTCAGATGAGGAGATAATCACACCCAAAACCAACAACCATGGCAGAGAAACTCAAACCAAAACAACCCAAGAAGCAACCAAAACCACAGCCAGCAGCAAACTAACCAGAACCCCTACAGAAAACCTCAAAACAACTACCCCAACCCCAACCAGTACCAATCCAATAACCAACCCACCAACCAAAATGCCTACCATCCACCACCCACATCTCATAACCCACCTCAAGTATCACCTGAATCTCAAAGACTCACTAACTTGGAGACCTTGATGGATAAATTGTTGAAACTCCAGAAAATGACAACCAAGAATCATGAACCCTCCATAAAGAGCCTAGAGAGGCAGATGGGGCAAATCTCCAAGCAGATCTCTATTGAGAGACCTTCAAGCTCTCTGCCGAGTGACACAGTTCCAAATCCTAAGGAAGAATGCAAGGCAATACAATTAAGGAGTGGGAGAACATTGATGAACAACAATGACACTACAAAGAAGCAAGTAGAGAGCAGCAAAAGACCAATAAAAGATGAAAAGCAAACAAAGGCAGATGAAGCCAAGGATCAAGTTGAGATACCAAACAAGAGCACTGATAAACTCAAAGAGAAGAACAACCAACCACACAATTCAAAGGAAGTGATTCAGGGACAGCAGTAAGTAGGAAAGAGCATCACACCTCCACTTCCATATCCCCAGAGATTCAGCAAAGAGACTAAGGACCAACATTTTCATAAGTTCCTTGAGACTTTCAAAAAGCTGGAAATCAACATTCCCTTGGCTGAAGCACTTGAGCAAATGCCTCTGTATGCCAAGTTTTTTAAGGAGCTTATTAACAAGAAAAGAAGTTGGCTAGAAAAGGAAACTGTGATGCTCACTGAAGAATGCAGAGCATTGATTCAAAAGGGACTTCCCCCTAAACGTGAAGATCCTGGGAGTTTCTTTATACCCTGTGCCATTGGCAACATGACCATTAGCAAGGCGCTGTGTGATCTAGGGGCTAGTATCAATCTGATGCCCTCTTCTCTAGTGAAAAAGCTACGCATGAAAGAAGTGAAACCAGTACAGATGTTTTTAGAATTGGTGGACAAATCAGTAGTATACCCAAGGGGTATAGTTGAGAACCTTCTAGTCAAAGTAGACAGATTCATTTTCCCTGCTGATTTTGTGATCTTGGAATCTGATGAGGATGATAGTAACTCTATTATACTAGGAAGGCCATTCTTGGCCACTGCTAGGGCCATTGTAGACATAGAAAAAGGAGAGTTGACCCTTAGGCTACATGATGAAAGTGTCACACTGAGTGTCTCTCCAGAAATAAAGTTCATCAATGAAAAAGAAGATAGCATGGAAACTGATGAGATAGAACTGCAGAGGAAGGAAGAAATTGACAAGATGATCAGCAATCACCTCCCAAAGCAAGAAGTAGATAATGCAGCATGGGAAGAAGAAAAAGAACTTGTACAGAGCGATGGAGAGATTCATGAAAGCATTGATGTGTTAGTTATCAAGAAGAAGAATCCCAAAATGAAGCCCACTTGCAAGCAGAAAGGATCAATAAGAAGAAGGAAGAAGAATGAAAACAGAATCAAAAAGGGTTGGAAGAACAAACAAATTCCAACAGAAGGGCTTTCCAAAGGTGATAAAGTGCAATTGATTTATCAACAACTAGGAGCAAGCCAACAGACTGATGATTACTACACTGTCAGCAAGATACTCTCATTAGAACATGCTGAAATTGAGCACCAGAGAACAAAGAGGAGAATCACAGTCAGGGGAGACAAGTTGAGGCAATACAATCATCAACCACCATAAAAGAAAGCCCCAATGTCAAGCTAATGACAATAAAGAAGCGCTTGTTGGGAGGCAACCCAACCTGAGGTAATTTTCTTTTCATAGCTATTTCAATAAAAAGGTTAAATGATTGGTATGTATTGCAAGAAGCTAAGTTTGGTGTTTCACACCAAAACAATTTAAGGGAGAATAAAGGATTCTAAGTTTGGTGTTCCACCAAAATCTCATTTAAAAGCACATTCTCACCTTCTGCACAAAGGGTTTGTGTGTTCACTTTCACTTAACAAAAAGCATGCTTTGTCCCCTGCATTTTCAATTCAATAAAAGAAATGTTTGAATGTGAAGTGAGATAGTTCTCTGTTAGATAGAAGTACAATAAAAGTAAGTGGTTGTATGTATGTGTGATTGTATGATAGCTCACTTTTAGTGAATAAGAGAACTAGGATGTCTCCTTCTAAGTAGAAAGTGGCCTACTGTCTATGAATCTCAATCAAAAATAAAAATCTTTGGTTAGAAAGAAAAACAAAAAGAGAAAGAAAAAAAAGGGAAAAAAAAGAAATAGCAAAGAGTGGCAGAACAAAAGAAAAACAAAAAGAAACAAAGCTGGACACCAATAGCTTGAACCTTAGAACATATGCCTGTGGTGTCTTTGTATTAGGATCTGCTTGGATTATTAAGCTCTTTGGAGTGCATCAACACTTGATGACTTGGGTTAACTAACCCGGGATCATCAGCTGAAAGTCCACTATCAAGAGCAACCTAACTACAAGGCATTTAGTAGCCCAAAGAGGTGCTGGGCATCAATGTTCTAAGAAGGAATGTGAGCCAAGTGTCTATAGTGAATAATGTGTCAAGTATAAAGAAAAGGAAATGAACTTGCTACACATGACACTCAAATAAAGCTTATGAAGAAGATAATAGCCAAGGATAAAGGAATAATGAGAGGTCATAGCAGTATGTTACTTGAAGCTTGAAGGAGGCTTTCTAGGCTTAAGAATCAATAGGAGGTGAGTGTGTACATATCCACATAAAACCCCATGAACTACCAATAACACTCTACTAGCATGAACATCCTCTTCCATTTCATTCTTTCTTCTCAATAAATCATTTCTTGCTTGGGGACAAGCAAGCTTTAAGTTTGGTGTTGTGATGACAAGTCATCTTAGCCTAGTTTCACTAGCCTTTTTCTTTTGTTTTCAATAGAATTATGCACTTTCTTGAGCCATAAGCAAGCCAATTAGGTAGATTTTCATGTTTTCTTTGATTTAATCAACCATGTATGAATTCATGCTATTTCATGAGGTTTTATGCTATAATTGTCACATATTATGAAAGAATGAATATCTCATGATTTTGAGCATAGCTTTGATGTGTTTGGTTGATTAATGATAGGTGAAGAAAGCTTGGAGAAAGGTTGAAGCAAGAAGGAATGGCTAGGAGGAAGAGAGGACAAAAAGTTTGAGCAAAAGTTTGCCTCAAACTTTAGCTCAAACTTTTGGATTAATTGAAAATGAACCAGGGAGCAAAAAGCTGGACTAAAAGTTAGCCTCAAACTTTTTGGCTAACTTTTGGGCAAAAAGCTGGAGCAAAAGTTAGCCTCAAACTTTTTGGCTAGCTTTTGGCATCACAAATCAACACCCTGGAGAGCAAAAGTTTGCGCCAACGTTAGCCCCTAACTTTTTGGCTAACGTTGGCGCATGAAAAACACACCCTGGAGAGCAAAAGTTTGCGCCAACGTTAGCCTCTAACTTTTTGGCTAACGTTGGCGCCATGAGTATGCAAGGGGAGGCCAACGTTGGCGCAAAAGTTTGACCCCTAACTTTTGCCCCAACGTTGGTATCAGCAAAGAAGGATGGCTGATGTGAAAAGTTGGAGTAAAAGTTAGCCTCAAACTTTTACTCCAACTTTTACTCAAGCTTTCATGATTCCAACCCGGTTCAATTCGGTTCTTCTCCAAACTCCAAGAGCAATCAACCAAGGCCTCTATCAACCCAATTCCATCAAGAGCAAAGGCCCAATTGAAGGCTTGAAGACCATTTGAAGAAAGTGTATAAATAGCATAGGATTTAAGTTTTTCGAGGAGCTTTTCCTTTGAGTTTTCAGAGAGAGTTTTCGGAGAGTTTTGGTGTTGAGTGAATTTTAAATTTCTAAGTCTTGGGGAAGGAGAATTGAATTCCCTTCCTCTTAGTTTTCTTGCTTTCAATTTCAATTACAATTGTCTTGGATCTTTGGTGGAGAATTGAAGAACTTCTGTTTCAATCTCACCTTGGGATCTTGTTTAATTTTCTGCTTAATTGAATTTCAGTTTCGATTAATTGCTTTTCATCTACTTTCTTTGCAATCTACATTTCCTTTGCAATTGTTCTTGTTGGATCTAGGAAGGCATTGAGATCTAGACTTGGTTATCTAGTCTCTTGAGTCCTGAGATCTGAATTCCAATTTCCCATTCCCTGTTTACTATTTTCATGCTCATTCACATTTCTGTTTTAAGATCCGGTTCGATTCAAGACATCCTTTACTTCTCTGCTTGTTGCAATTTTACTTTTCCTTGTTTAATTTCTGCAAATCCAACTCCCAATTCCCTTTACAATTCAAGCCATTTACATTTCTTGCACTTTAAGATTCTGCAATTTACATTTCTTGCGTTCTAAGTTTCTGCCATTTAATTTCTTGCTCTTTAAGATTCAGCACTTTAAATTCCAGTTCTCTTTAATTTCATGCAATTCACCCATTTCCTTTACTTTCTATGCAATTTAAATTCTGCAAATCACAAATCTCTCAACCAAATCTTGATTCGCTTGACTAAATCAACCACTAAACTAAAATAG
>NC_029789.2:100786548-100790793 GCF_000816755.2 Arachis ipaensis | reverse complement strand
CATCCTTTACTTCTCTGTTTGTTGCAATTTACTTTTCCTTGTTTAATTTCTGCAAATCCAACTCCCAATTCCCTTTACAATTCAAGCCATTTACATTTCTTGCACTTTAAGATTCTGCAATTTACATTTCTTGCGTTCTAAGTTTCTGCCATTTAATTTCTTGCTCTTTAAGATTCAGCACTTTAAATTCCAGTTCTCTTTAATTTCATGCAATTCACCCATTTCCTTTACTTTCTATGCAATTTAAATTCTGCAAATCACAAATCTCTCAACCAAATCTTGATTCGCTTGACTAAATCAACCACTAAACTAAAATTGCTCAATCCTTCAATCCCTGTGGGATCGACCTCACTCCCGTGAGTTATTATTACTTGATGCGACCTGGTGCACTTGCCGGTTAGATTTGGGTGTTTTGGAGAAATTTGTTTCTCCACAGAAATATCCCATCAGCAACACCAAACTTAGCTTCTTGCAATGTAGATAAAACTAATTGACCTTTTTATTAAAATAGCTATGAAAAGAACACTACCTCAGGTTGGGTTGCCTCCCAACAAGCGCTCTTTTATGGTCACTAGCTTGACATTGACTCCCTTTTTTATGGTGGTTGATGACTGTAGTGCCTCAACTTGTCCCCTCTGATTGTGAGCTTCTTCTTTGTTCCTTGATGCTCTATCTCAGCATGCTCTAGTGAGAGTATTTTGCTCACAGTATAGTAGTCATCAGTCTGTTGGCTTGCTCCCAGTTGTTGATAAATCAACTGTACTTTGTCACCCTTGGAAAGCCCTTCTGTTGGAATTTTTTTGTTCTTCCAACCCTTTTTGCTTCTGCTCTTGTTTTTCTTTCCTCCTTTTGTTGACCCTTCTTTTTTGATAATAGGCTTCCCCTCGAGATTTCTCTTTTTGGTTGCCACTACTCTAATGTCTTCTTGAACTTCTTCATTATTTTGTACAGTCTCATTCTCTATTTGACCTGCTGCATCATCTATCTCTTGCTTCGGAAAGTAGCTGTTGTTTATCTTGTTGATCCTTTCCTTCCTTTGCAGATTTTCTTTGTCAATTTCCATACAGTCCTTCTTTTCATCAATGAACTGTGTTTCTGGAAGTACACTCAGAGTGACATTTTCATCATGCATGCTGAGGGTTAATTCTCCTTGCTCTATGTCTGTGATGGCCCTAGCAGTGGCCAAGAACGGTCTTCCCAGTATAATGGAGTCGCCCTCATCCTGATCTGAATCTAAGATCACAAAATCTGCAGAAAAGACGAATCTGTCTACCTTGACTAGAAGGTTCTCAATTATACCCCTGGGGTATATCACTAATTTGTCCACTAATTCTAGAGACATTTGTACTGGTTTCACCTCTTTTATGCTTAGCTTTTTCACCAGAGAAACAGGCATTATATTGATACTAGCTCCTAAGTCACACATCGCCTTGTTGATGGTCATACTGCCAATGGCGCAGGGTAGAAAGAAGCTCCCAGGGTCTTCGAGTTTAGGAGGAAGTCCCTTCTGGATTAGTACTCTGCATTCCTCAGTAAGCAGTACCGTTTCATTAACTTGCCAACTCCTCTTCTTGTTGATAAGTTCTTTCAAGAACTTAGCATACAGGGGCATTTGCTCAAGTGCTTCAGCTAAGGGGATATTGATCTCCAACTTCTTGAAGATTTCAAGAAATTTTGAGAAGTGTTGGTCCTTAGTTTCCTTGTTGAACCTTTGAGGATATGGTAGAGGTGGCGTGAAGTTCATTCCCTGCCTTTGTTCCTTGGTTGGCTCTTCAATTACTTCCTTCCCTTTTCTTAATTTTTGTGGCTGGTCTCCCTTTTCTTGAGCTTGATTCTGAGCTTGCTTGCTTGCTGTTACATCCTCATCATTGATTTTCTCTTCTTCAGCTTGCTTCTTGTCATTTTCCTTTGGCTTCTTGGTTGTTTCTTCATTTTTCACCAGGATCTTTCCACTCCTTAGTTGTACTACTTTGCACTCCTCTTTTGGATTAGGAATGGTGTCACTTGGTAGTGAACTTAAAGGTCTCTCAGTAGCAAGTTGCTTGGAAATCTGCCCAATCTGCCTCTCCATATTTTTCATTGAAGCTTCCTGGTTCTTTATTGTCATCTCTTGGCATTTCATCATTTTATCCATCAAGAGCTCCAAATTGGTAATCCTCTGAGAGTCTTGTAAGATTGGTTGATTGTGGGGTGATGTGTATTTTTGGAAAACGAATTCCAAACACACAAATCTAACCGGCAAGTGCACCGGGTCTAAAACGGAAATGTAAATGAACATGAAAAGCGTTAAAAAGAGAAAGTAAAATGATAATTCAGATCTCAGGACCCAAGAGACTAGATAACCAAGTCTAGATCTCAATGCCTTCCTAGATCCAACAAGAGCAATTGCAAAGGTATAGTAAATTGCAGAGAAAGTAGAGGAAGAAGCAATTAATAGAAATTTAAATTCAATTGTGAAGTAAAGAAACAGAGAGGTCTCAGGATGAGATTGAAATAGAATTCCTTCAATTCTCCAACCCAAGATCCAAGACAATTGTAATTGAAATTGAAAGCAAGAAAACTAAGAGGAAGGGAATTCAATTCTCCTTCCCCGAGACTTAGAAATTTAAATTCACTCAACACCAAAAGCTTTCCGAAAACTCTCTATGAAAACTAAAAGGAAAAGCTCTCTGAAAAACTTAAAGAAAAAAACTCCCCGAAAAACTTAAATCCTATGCTATTTATACACTTTCTTCAAATGGTCTTCAAGCCTTCAATTGGGCCTTTGCTCTTGATGGAATTGGGTTGATAGAGGCTTTGGTTGATTGCTCTTGGAGTTTGGAGAAGAACCGAATTGAACCGGGTTTGGAATCATGAAAGCTTGAGTAAAAGTTTGAGTAAAAGTTTGAGGCAAACTTTTACTCAAACTTTTCACATCAGCCACCCTCTTTTGCTGATACCAACGTTTGGGCAAAAGTTTGGGGTCAAACTTTTGCTCAAACATTGGCCTCCCCTTGCACACTCATGGCACCAACGTTTGCCAAAAAGTTAGAGGCAAACATTGGCGCAAACTTTTGCTCTCCAGGATGTGTTGTTCATGCGCCAACGTTTGCCAAAAAGTTTGAGGCAAACGTTGGCGCAAACTTTTGCTCTCCAGGGTGTTGATTTGTGATGCCAAAAGTTTGCCAAAAAGTTTGAGGCTAAATTTTGCTCCAGCTTTTTGCAAAAAGTTAGCCAAAAAGTTTGAGGCTAACTTTTGCTCCAGCTTTTTGCCCAAAAGTTTGCACAAAAGTTTGAGGCAAACTTTTGGTCAAGCTTTTTGCTCCCTGGTTCGTTTTCAATTAATCCAAAAGTTTGAGGCAAACTTTTGCTCAAACTTTTTGTCCTCTCTTCCTCCTAGCCATTCCTTCTTGCTTTTGAAAACAAAAGAAAAAGTCTAGTGAAACTAGGCTAAGATGACTTGTCATCACAACACCAAACTTAAAGCTTGCTTGTCCCCAAGCAAGAAATGATTTATTGAGAAGAAAGAATGAAATGGAAGAGGATGTTCATGCTAGTAGAGTGTTATTGGTAGTTCATGGGGTTTTATGTGGATATGTAAACACTCATCTCTGATTGACTCTTAAGCCTAGAAAGTCTCCTTCAAGCTTCAAGTAACATACTGCTATGACCTCTCATTATTCTTTTATCCTTGGCTATTATTTTGTTCATAAGCTTTATTTGAGTGTCATGTGTAGCAAGTTCATTTTCTTTTCTTTATACTTGACACATTATTCACTATAGACACTTGGCTCACATTCCTTCTTAAAACATTGATGCCCATCACCTCTTTGGGCTACTAAATGCGTTGTAGTTAGGTTGCTCTTGATAATGGACTTTCAGCTGATGATCCCGGGTTAGTTAACCCATGTCACCAAGTGTTGATGCACTCCAAAGAGCTTAATAATCCAAGCAGATCCTAGTACAAAGACACCACAGGCATATATTCTAAGGTTCAAGCTATTGGTGTCTAGCTTTGTTTCTTTTTGTTTTTCTTTTATTCTGTTGCCATTTTTGGCTTTTCTTCTCTCTTTTTGTTTTTGTTTTTCTTTTCAACCAAGGACTTTTATTTGATTGAGATTCATAGACAGTATTCCACTTTCTACTTAGAGGGAGACATCCTAGTTCTTTTATTCACTAAAAGTGAGCTATTATACAATCACACACACACACACCACCACTTACTTTTATTATACTTCTATCTAACAGAGAACTATCTCACTTCAC
>NC_029789.2:100735706-100776692 GCF_000816755.2 Arachis ipaensis | reverse complement strand
TGTTTGATTGCTTGGAACTAGCAATGTGCAGGAAGTTAAAATGTGCTTTTGAATGAGGTTTTGGTGGAACACCAAACTTGGAATCCTCCATTCTCCCTTGAGTTGTTTTTGGTGTGCAACACCAAACTTAACTCCTTGCAATACATATTTAAGTGGTTGAATAGTCTGTTTGATTGCTTGGAACTAGCAATGTGCAGGAAGTTAAAATGTGCTTTTGAATGAGGTTTTGGTGGAACACCAAACTTGGAATCCTCCATTCTCCCTTGAGTTGTTTTTGGTGTGCAACACCAAACTTAACTCCTTGCAATACATATTAATTATTCAACATTTTTATTGAAAAAGCTAAGAAAAGAAAACTACCTCAGGTTGGGTTGCCTCCCAACAAGCGCTCTTTTATTGTCACTAGCTTGACATCTTTCAATTCCTTTCAAGAAGGCTGTAGGTTCTGGACCTCTTTTTCCTTATCCCATTGTCCTCCCAAATACAGCTTTGCTCTGTGACCATTTGCTGTGAATTGATTCTTTGTTGCTTCATCTAGCAGTTCAATACTCCCATAAGGAAAAACCTTTGTTACCAAGTATGGACCAGTCCACTTTGACTTCAGTTTGCCAGGGAAAATCTTAAGCCTTGAATTATACAGGAGCACTTGCTGTCTTGGCTTAAATTTCTTCTTTGTGATCTTCTTGTCATGCCACCTCTTAGCTCTTTCCTTGTATATCTTAGCACTCTCATAAGCTTCTATCCTGAATTCATCTAACTCATTTAGTTGCAACAACCTTTTTTCTCCTGCAGCTTAAGAATCAAGGTTGAGGAGTTTAGTGACCCAAAAAGCTCTGTGTTCAAGCTCTACAGGGAGGTGGCAGGATTTGCCATACAATAGCTGAAAGGGTGACTTGCCAATAGGAGTTTTGAAAGCTGTCCTATATGCCCATAATGCATCTTCTAGCTTCCTAGCCCAATCTTTTCTTGTGCTTCCCACTATTTTCTCTAGGATCTTCTTTAATTCCCTATTTGCTAGTTCAGCCTGGCCATTAGTCTGAGGGTGGTAAGGTGTGGCCACTTTATGGATTACTCCATATTTCTGGAGGAGCTTCTCCATCTGTTTGTTGCAAAAGTGACTACCACCATCACTGACAAGACCCTTGGGCACTCCATATCTTGTGAAAATGTGCTTTTTACGGAATTGGAGGACAATTTGTGCATCACAGGTGGTCGTGGCTATGGCTTCCACCCACTTTGAGACATACTCCACTGCGACTAAGATATATCTGAAAGAATAGGAAGGGGGAAAGGGCCCCATGAAATCAATTCCCCATAGATCAAATAATTCCAGTTCCAAGATGAAGTTTTGAGGCATCTCATTCCTTCTTGTTAATCCTCCTGCTTTCTGGCATTCATTACATTGGTGAACATATTCTCTGGCATCCTTGAAGATAGTTGGCCAATAGAAGCCGCTCTGCAATATCTTTGCAGCTGTTTTCTCTGGGCCAAAGTGTCCACCATAAGCTGAACCATGGCAGTGCCACAGGATATCCCTCATTTCACTCTCAGGGACACACCTTTTAATTACTCCATCAGAACATCTCTTGAACAGGAAGGGTTCATCCCATAAGAATTTTTTTTCCCTCATGGATTAACTTCTTCACTTGTTGCTTAGAGAACTCTTGAGGTATCTTCCTTCCCACTTTGTAGTTTGCTATGTCAGCAAACTAAGGTGCTTGCTGGATCTGTAACAGGTGCTCATCTGGGAAGCTTTCATTCACGGGTTGAGAGGTTTTTTGAATTGCTTCATGTGGTAGTCTCGACAAATGATCAGCAACCCGTTCTATGATTTCAACCTTTGCCTTATCAACCTCTATCCCTTCGGGTACCATGAAGTGGCATTTCTCCCAGTTCAAAACTAAATTAGTTTCTTGGCAGCGTTTCAAAACAAGGGTTAAATAGTTTAGGCAAGCATTGAAATTATCACCAAAAACAGAGAAGTCATCCATGAAGACTTCTAAAAACTTTTCGACCATATAAGAGAAAATGGAGAGCATACACCTTTGAAATGTGGCAGGGGCGTTGCAAAGCCCAAAGGGCATCCTCCGGTATGCAAAGACTCCAATTGGACATGCAAAGGCAGTCTTCTCTTGGTCCTTGGGGTCAACCACGATTTGATTATACCCAGAATATCCGTCCAAAAAGCAATAATAGGCATGGCCGGCCAACCTTTCCAGCATCTGATCAATGAATGGGAGAGGGAAATGGTCCTTCCTGGTGGCATCATTCAATCTTCTATAGTCTATGCACATCCTCCACCCAGTCACTGTTCTAGTAGGGATCAACTCATTCTTCTCATTAGTGATGACCGTCATTCCTCCTTTCTTTGGTACAACTTGAACCGGGCTTACCCATGGGCTGTCAGATATTGGGAAAATTATCCCTGCATTCAACAACTTCATTACTTCCTTCTGGACAACTTCCTTCATTGTGGGATTTAGCCTTCTTTGTGGTTGAACCACTGGTTTGGAATTATCTTCCAAGAGGATCTTATGCATACACACTGCAGGGCTGATTCCCTTCAGGTCATCAATGGTCCATCCTAAAGCATCTTTGTGAGCTTTGAGTACATCAAGAAGTTCTCCTTCTCCTTCTTTGTCAGGGATGAATTAATGATTACTGGGAAGCTCTCCGATGTGCCAAGGAATGCATATTTGAGATGGGTGGGTAATGGTTTCAGTTCTTGTTTTCGTACTTCTTCCTTCTTGTCTTGTTTTTCATCTTGCTCAATAGAAGTCTCAGCTACTTGTTCCTCTGTTGCCCCTTGATTTCCTTCTTGCTCTTGAGGACTTTCTTCCAGCATTTCTTCCACCAAACTCTCTATCATGTCCACTCTCACATAATCCTCTTACTTGGGAATGTGTTGCATTGACTTGAAGACGTTTATGACCATTTTTTCATTGTGGACCCTGAAGATCATTTCTCCTTTTTCTACATCAATAGTGGCTCTTGCTGTGGCTAGAAATGGCCTTCCCAAAATAATTGAATTGTTTCCTTCCTCTTCAGTATCCAAAATCACAAAATCTGCTGGGAAAATAAACTCCCCGACCTTCACCAACAGATTCTCCACAATTCCAGTGGGTGTTTTGATTGATCTGTCAGCCATGACCAATGACATCCTGGTGGGTTTAAGCTCTTCTATAGCAAGTTTTCTCATCATTGAGAGAGGCATTAAGTTGATGCTGGCACCAAGGTTAGAGAGAGCTTTGTTGAGAATTATTCTGCCAATGGTGCATGCGACTACAAAGCTTCCTGGATCCTTGAGTTTTGGTGGAATGCCCCTTTGAATCAAAGCACTGCATTCCTCGGTGAGTAACACGAATTGTGTCACTCGGTAGAAAGCTTGAAGGTCTCTCAATAGAGATCTGCTTGGAGATTTGCCCAATTTGCCTCTCTAGGCTCTTTATGGAGGCTTCATGGTTCTTGGTTATTATTTCCTGGTGTTTCAACATTTTATCCATCAAGGTCTCCAAGTTAGTGAGTCTTTGAGATTCAGGTGATACTTGAGGTGGGTTATGAGATGTGGGTGGTGGATGGTAGGCATTTTGGTTGGTGGGTTGGTTATTGGATTGGTACTGGTTGGGGTTGGGGTAGTTGTTTTGAGGTTTTCTGTAGGGGTTCTGGTTAGTTTGCTACTAGTTGTGGTTTTGGTTGCTTCTTGGGTTGTTTTGGTTTGAGTTCCTCTGCCATGGTTGTTGGTTTTGGGTGTGATTATCTCCCCATCTGAGGTTTGGCTGGTTATTCCAGGATGGATTGTATGTATCACCATACACTTCATTTGGTCCTTGGTTGTGCATATACTGTACTTGCTCTTGTTGTTGTTCTTCTTGAGTTTCTTCATTTTGCCCCCATGTGGATGATGGTTGGCTTGTGTTAACTACTACAACTTGGAGGCTATCAATCCTCTTGGCCATTTGCTCAAATTGTTGTTGAATTTGCTGCTGCATCATCTTGTTTTGAGCCAAGATTGAGTCCACTCCTTCTAGCTCCATTACTCCTCTCCTTTGTATGTCACAAATCCTTAAGAAGGTAGATAGATGTTGATTTGGATCCTCCAATGGTCCTCCCCCAAATGAGCAGTTGTTTTGGACCAATGTAATGAGTTGTGGCTTCAATTCAAAGTTGTTTGCATTGACATTAGGGGTGAGAATGCTGCTTCCACAATGTCTAGCATTTGCAAAGGTATAGGAGGCCAAAACTCTCCTCTGGGGTGGGTTGTTATTGTTGTTGTCTGCTCCACCAGGTGGATTGGTTGAATGTTCCTCCATATCTTGGAATTCTTCTTCTGATTCCTCTTCTCCAACAATATTTTTCCCTCTTTCAGCTCTTCTTAACCTCCTGAGAGTTATTTCGTCTTGTTCATGAAAGGTGGGTGTGGTTCTTCTTGTACCTGACATACAAGCAGAACATAAGAAACACACAAACCAGTGACACTTCAATCTACTGCTAGAATGAAGTTTTTTAGTTAGCTTAAGCAAAAATTCAAACAGTTAGCGGGTTAATTGAAAATTAAAGGACAGAAAAGAAAAAATGCTTGATCTAGATCTCTACATTACTTAATCATTGTCAATCTAATCAATCCCCGGCAACGGCGCCAAAAACTTGATGTGTATTTTTGGAAAACGAATTCCAAACACACAAATCTAACCGGCAAGTGCACCGGGTCTAAAACGGAAATGTAAATGAACATGAAAAGCGTTAAACAGAGAAAGTAAAATGATAATTCAGATCTCAGGACCCAAGAGACTAGATAACCAAGTCTAGATCTCAATGCCTTCCTAGATCCAACAAGAGCAATTGCAAAGGTATAGTAAATTGCAGAGAAAGTAGATGAAGAAGCAATTAACAGAAATTTAAATTCAATTGTGAAGTAAAAAAACAGAGAGGTCTCAGGATGAGATTGAAACAGAATTCCTTCAATTCTCCAACCCAAGATCCAAGACAATTGTAATTGAAATTGAAAGCAAGAAAACTAAGAGGAAGGGAATTCAATTCTCCTTCCCCGAGACTTAGAAATTAAAATTCACTCAACACCAAAAGCTTTCCGAAAACTCTCTATGAAAACTAAAAGGAAAATCTCTCTGAAAAACTTAAAGAAAAAAACTCCCCAAAAAACTTAAATCCTATGCTATTTATACACTTTCTTCAAATGGTCTTCAAGCCTTCAATTGGGCCTTTGCTCTTGATGGAATTGGGTTGATAGAGGCCTTGGTTGATTGCTCTTGGAGTTTGGAGAAGAACCGAATTGAACCGGGTTTGGAATCATGAAAGCTTGAGTAAAAGTTTGAGTAAAAGTTTGAGGCAAACTTTTACTCAAACTTTTCACATCAGCCACCCTCTTTTGCTGATACCAACGTTTGGGCAAAAGTTTGGGGTCAAACTTTTGCTCAAACGTTGGCCTCCCCTTGCACACTCATGGCGCCAATGTTTGCCAAAAAGTTAGAGGCAAACGTTGGCGCAAACTTTTGCTCTCCAGGGTGTGTTGTTCATGCGCCAACATTTGCCAAAAAGTTTGAGGCAAATGTTGGCGCAAACTTTTGCTCTCCAGGGTGTTGATTTGTGATGCCAAAAGTTTGCCAAAAAGTTTGAGGCAAACTTTTGCTCCAGCTTTTTGCCCAAAAGTTTGCCCAAAAGTTTGAGGCAAACTTTTGGTCAAGCTTTTTGCTCCTTGGTTCGTTTTCAATTAATCCAAAAGTTTGAGCTAAAGTTTGAGGCAAACTTTTGCTCAAAGTTTTTGTCCTCTCTTCCTCCTAGCCATTCCTTCTTTCTTCAACCTTTCTCCAAGCTTTCTTCACCTATCATTAATTAATCAAACACATCAAAGCTATGCTCAAAATCATGAGATATTCATTCTTTCATAATATGTGACAATTATAGCATAAAACCTCATGAAATTGCATTAATTCATACATGGTTGATTAAATCAAAGGAAACATGAAAATCTACCCAATTGGCTTGCTTATGGCTCAAGAAAGTGCATAATTCAATTGAAAACAAAAGAAAAAGGCTAGTGAAACTAGGCTAAGATGACTTGTCATCATGGGGTGTTGAGGGCTGAGGGTAAGTATTTTGGTTGGAGGCTTGGTTATTGGATGGATGATGGTTAGAATTGGGGTAAGTGTTTTGTGGTTTTTTGTATGTGTTTTGGTTGTTGTTTTGCTGGTTGTTGTGGTTTGTGTTTTTCCAACTGTTTTGGTTTGAGTTTCTTTGCCATGGTTGTTGAGGTTGATTGTGATTGTCTCCCCATCTGAGGTTGGGGTGGTTCTTCCATGAGGGGTTGTAAGTATCACTATAGACTTCATTTGGCCCAGAATTTTGATTGTGCATGTACTGAACTTGCTCTTGCTGCTGCTCCTCTTGAATCTCTTTATTTTGCACCCATGTGGTTGATGGTTGGCTTGTGTTGACTACTGCAACTTGAAGGTTGTCAATCCTCTTGGCCATTTACTCAAATTGTTGTTGAATTTGCTGCTGCATCATTTTGTTTTAAGCTAGGATTGAGTCCACTCCTTCCAACTCCATCACTCCTTTCCTTTTTGATGGTTGGCATTGCCTTTGGTGAGGAAAAAAATACTGGTTGTTGGCCACCATATCAATGAGATTTTGAGCTTCCTCTGCAGTTTTCATGAGTTGTAAAGAGCCTCCTACTGAATAATCCAAAGCCTCTTGAGATTTCAATGTCAACCCTTCATATAAATTTTGCAATCTGTCCCATTCACTAAACATTCCTGGTGGACACTTCCTGATTAGAGCTTTGTATCGTTCCCATGCTTCATACAAGGGTTCAGCATCCATTTGTGTGAATTTTGCACTTCAGTCTTCAATCTAATAACTCTTTGTGGTGGGTAAAACTTGGCAAGGAACTTGGTTACTAGATCATTCCAATTGTTGATGCTGCCTCTTGGGAAGGATTCCAACCATTGAGTGGCTTTGTCTCTGAGAGAAAATGGAAATAGCAGTAGCTTGTAACTGTCAGGGTGCACACCATTGGTTTTGACAGTGTCACAAATCCTCAAGAAGGTGGACAAGTGTTGGTTAGGGTCTCCAAGTGGTCCTCCTCCATCAGAACAATTGTTTTGAACCAAGGTGATGAGTTGTGGCTTTAGTTCAAAGTTATTTGTATTGACATTTGGGGTAAGAATGCTACTCCCACAATCTCTAGGATCTGCACCTGTGTAGGAAGCCAAAACTCTTCTCTGTGGTGGATTATTGTTGTTATTGGCTACTCCTTCTGGTGGATTTGGTGGATTTATTAAGTGTTCCTCCATATCTTGGAACTCTTCTTCTGATTCCTCTTCTCCAACAATGTTTTTTCCTCTTTCAGCTATTCTTAATCTTCTGAGGGTTCTTTCGTCTTGTTCACAAAAAGTGGGTATAATTCTCCTTGTACCTGACATACAACCAAAGCATAAGAATCACACAACACCAGAAAGGCAATAACACTTCAATCCATGGTTGAAGTGAAATGTTAGTTGTCTTAAGCAAAAATTCAAACAGTTAGTGTGTTAGTCAAAAATTAAAGAAACAGAAAATAAAAAGTGCTTGATCTAGATCTTCACTTCACTTAATCATTGTCAATCTAATTCAATCCCAGGCAACGGCGCCAAAAACTTGATGTGTGGAAAACGATCCAACACAAAACTCACCGACAAGTGTACCGGGTCGCATCAAGTAATAATAACTCACATGAGTGAGGTCGATCCCACAGGAATTGAAGGATTGAGCAATTTTAGTTTAGTGATTGATTTAGTCAAGCGAATCAAGTATTGGTTGAGTGGTTTGTATTTGACAGAAACTAAATTGCTTGAAATGTAAAGGGAAAGGGAAGAATTGCAGTAAACTAAAGAGAACAGAAAGTAAAAGTGCTAAATCTTAAAGAACAAGTAAATTAAATTGCAGAAACTTAGATTGCAAGAAATGTAAATGACTGAATCTTAAAGTGCAAGAAATGTAAATTGCTTGAATTGTAAAAGGGATTGAGAGTTGGGATTGTAGAATTTAAACAAGAAGAAGTAAATTACAACAAACAGAAGAGCAAAAGATGAATTGAATTGAAATAGATCTCAAACAGAAAGGTAAAATGCTTTGAAAAGTAAACAGAAAATGACTTGTGCTTAATTTGCAGCAATTTAAAAGAGGTTGAAGATCTCAGGAGTGGAAGAGACTAGAGCACAAGTTTAGATATCAAATCCTTCCTTGATCCAACAAGATTAATTGCAAAAGAAATAAAGAAAAGTAAATTGTAGAATTAGAGAGGAGATGAAGCAGTAGAGTAAACAAAAAAGGAAATTCAATTATGCAGAGAAAATAAACAAGAGATCTCAAGGTGAGGTTGAAACAGAAGTTCTTCAATTCTTCACCCAAGATCAAAAGCAAGAAAAGTAAAGAGTGCTCAAGCAAGAACAAGGAAGAAGAGAGATCAATTCCTCTTCCAAATTCTCTAAGATCCAAATTCAAAAGTAAAAAGCTCAAAAAATGAAAATGACAATTAAAAGGAAAATTCAAAGTAAAGTCTAGAGGTGTCAAAATGGTTCTAATTACATTAAACTAGCTCCTATTTATAAACTTTCTCTTCTTGGATTTTGGAATTTGGATGGGCTTTTGATTTGGTGAAGAAATGAATTAATTTGGATTTTTAGTTCAATTTTCAGCCCATGGTGCACCTCCCAGGAAGAGTTCGGCTCTTGGCAAGAGCTTTGGCCAAGAGCTTTGGTCCCCTTTCCTTCCAATGTGTTGCGCACGGTCCAAGAGAACAAAGCTCTTTGCAAGAGCTTGAGAGCTCTTGGCAAGAGCTTTACTTGTCCTTGAGGTCCTTGGTTCAAGTCTTGGGTGGAGCACTTGTGGAGCTAATTTCCTTGGCACTAGAGAAGCCCCCAAAGTCTTGCTTCCTTGAGGTGCCCGGTTCAATCCTTGGTGAAGGAAGACAAGCCAATTTTTCTTGGCACATGAGTGGCGCACAAGGCCTTGCTTCCTTGAGGTGCCTAGTTCGAACCTTGGTGAGTGAAAACAAGCTAATTTTGGCTTGTTTTTCCTTGTGAAGTAGCGCTGGCCCCCCTCCCCTTGGTCATGGGTTCAAGTCTTGGTGAGTGTATTAGTGAGCTTTTTCTTCTTGATTTTTTCCAAGGCATGCACGAAAAAGCTCTTTGGCAAGAGCTTCAAAGCTCTTTGGCAAGAGCTTCAAAGCTCTTTGCCAAGAGCTTGGCTTTTGGTTCCTTCTTCATGTATTCTTGATAAAGCTCTTGGCAAGAGCTTGGCTTTTGATTCTTTGAAGGAAAGCTCTCCACAAGAGCTTTAAAGCTCTTGGCAAGAGCTTTGTGCCCTTGTTTCTTGACTTCACCCACGCTTTTCCTTCTTTGAGCCACGCTTTCTTTCTTTTCTTAGATCATGCTCCTTAGGCTATGCTTTTCTTATTTTTTTTTCTTCACCTACAAGTAATCAAAACAACCAATCAAAGTATCACAAAATTCACAAAGCTTACAATTCATTTAAAACCAATTAATTTTAGTTTAAACTTCATGATTTTGCATCAATTAAAGGGTGGTTGATTGATTCAAAGAAACCATGCATTTCCATTCCAAATTACTTACTTAGAATGCAAGAAAGTGCATAAAACCAAATAAAAACAAAGAAAAAGGCTAGTAAAACTAGGCTAAGATGACTTGTCATCAATCTCTGCCTAGTCAAGTCATCCAGTTCTTTGATGAGCAATGGGGTTCATCCTCCCAAGTCTCATTACCAAATAACTTGGCATTTAGTTTCATGATTGCTCCAAGGTACTTAGCAAATTATTCTTCAGTAACATCTTCATCCTCTTCAGAGAAAGAATACTCATCAGAGCTCATGAATGGTAAAAGTAGATTTAATGGAATCTCTATGGCCTTAGTGTGAGCCTCAGATTCCCATGGTTCCTCATTAGGAAACTCCATGGAGGCTAGTGGATGTCCATTGAGGTCTTCCTCAGTGGCGATCACTGCCTCTTCCTCCTCTCCAGGTTCGTCCGTGTGGGTTATGGTGATGGCCTTGCACTCTCCTTTTCGATTCTCTTCTGTATTGCTTGGAAGAGCACTAGGAGGGGGTTCAGTAACTTTCTTGCTCAGCTAACCTACTAGTGCCTCCAAATTTCTAATGGAGGACCTTGTTTCAGTCATAAAACTTTGAGTGGTTTTAATTAGATCAGAGACTACAGTTGTTAATTCAGAGTGGCTCTACTTAGAATTCTCTGTCTGTTGCTGAGAAGATGATGAAAAAGGTTTGCCATTGCGTGTGCTTGGGCTGAGTATTGAAGCTTCCATGTGTAGAGAGTTTTCTTGGAGTTAAACGCCAGCTTTTGTGCCAGTTTGGGCGTTTAACTCCAGCTTTTATGCCAGTTTTGGCGTTTTGATGCCAGAATTTCTATGCTGACTTGGAATGCCGGTTTGGGCCATCAAATCTTGGGCAAAGTATGGACTATTATATATTTCCGGAAAGCCCAGGATGTCTACTTTCCAACCCAATTGAGAGCGTGCCAATTGGGCTTTTGTAGCTCCAGAAAATCCACTTCGAGTGCAGGGAGGTCAGAATCCAACAGCATCTGCAGTCCTTTTTCAGCCTCTGAATCAGATTTTTGCTCAGGTCCCTCAATTTCAGTTAGAAAATTCCTGAAATCACAGAAAAATACACAAACTCATAGTAAAGTCCAGAAAAATGAATTTTAAATAAAAACTAATAAAAATATAATAAAAACTAACAAAAAAATTCTAAAAATATACTAAAAACAATGCCAAAAAGCGTATAAATTATCCGCTCATCATAGAGGTAATCGAAAAATTACCACCACCTGCCAATGTTAAGGCAATCAGAAGCTTTCTGGGGCATGCAAGATTCTATAGGAGGTTTATAAAGGATTTTTCAAAAATTGCAAAACCTCTGAGCAATCTGCTAGCCGCTGATACACTATTTGTCTTTGACACAGAGTGTTTGCAGGCCTTTGAGACTCTAAAAGCTAAGCTGGTCACAGCACCCGTCATTTCTACACCAGACTGGACATTACCATTCAAACTAATGTGTGATGCCAGTGACCATGCCATTGGTGCAGTATTGGGACAGAGGCATGACAAGCTTCTGCATGTCATTTATTATGCTAGTGGTGCTTTAAATGACGTGCAGAAGAATTACACAACCACAGAAAAGGAGTTGCTTGCAGTGGTTTATGCTAGGGTGTTGCTTTTGCAAGAGTTTGATATAGAAATAAGAGACAGAAAAGTGATAGAGAACCAAGTAGCTGATCACCTATCCCGGATAGAACCAGTAGCAGGAGCGTCCCTCCTTCCTACTGAGATCTCTGAAACCTTTCTGAATGAGCAACTCTTTGCCATTCAGGAAGTACCGTGGTTTGCAGACATTGCAAACTATAAAGCTATGAGATTCATACCCAAAGAGTACAGTAAGCAGCAAACAAAAAAATTGGTTTCTGATGCAAAGTACTACTTATGGGATGAACCATATCTGTTTAAGAGATGTGCAGACAGAATAATCCGTAGATGTGTGCCTAGAGAAGAGGCACAGAAGATCCTATGGCATTGCCATGGATCACAATATGGAGGACATTTCGGAGGTGAGCGAACAGCCACAAAGGTTATCCAATGTGGTTTCTACTGGCCTACTCTCTATAGAGACTCCCGAGAGTTTGTACGTAACTGTGACAGTTGCCAGAGAGCTGGTAATCTGCCTCATGGTTATGCCATGCCTTAGCAAGGGATCTTAGAGATTGAGTTGTTTGATGTATGGGTTATTGACTTCATGGGGCCTTTCCCACCATCATATTCAAACACTTATATTCTAGTGGCAGTAGACTATGTATCTAAATGGGTAGAGGCAATTGTAACACCCTCTAATGATACTAAGACAGTGATGAAGTTCCTCTAGAAGCACATCTTAAGCAGGTTCGGTGTCCCTAGGGTACTGATCAGTGATGGAGGAACTCATTTCTGCAATAAATAGCTTGACTCTGCTTTGATCCGATATGGAATTAACCACAAAATGGCAACTCCATATCATCCACAGACAAATGGGCAGGCTGAAGTCTCAAATAGAGAACTAAAACGAATCCTAGAACGGACTGTAAGTACCCGTAGAAGGGATTGGGCAAGAAGTCTGGATGATGCTCTGTGGGCATACAGAACCGCATTCAAGACTCCTATAAGGACCTCTCCATACCAGCTTGTGTATGGAAAAGCCTATCATCTGCCAGTGGAACTGGAACACAAGGCCTACTGGGCAACCAGGTTTCTAAACCTTCATTCTAAGGTAGCTAGAGAGAAATGATTACTCCAGTTGAATGAGCTGGAAGAGTTTAGACTCAATGCTTTCGAGAATGCTAAAATTTATAAGGAGAAAGCAAAAAGGTGGCATGACGGAAAACTGTCATCTAGAGTCTTTGAGACAGGACAGAAGGTTCTGCTATTTAACTCTAGGCTTAGATTGTTCCCTGGGAAATTGAAATCCCAGTGTAAAGGACCATATGTGATTACAAGTGTGTCACCATATGGATATGTAGAGCTTCATGATATTTACTCTGACAAAAAGTTCATTGTTAATGGATAGAGAGTCAAGCATTATCTTGAAGGCAATGTTGAGAAAGAATGCTCAAAACTAAGACTAAATTAAAAATCTCAGTAAAGTCCAGCTAACGACAGTAAAGAAGTGCTTGCTGGGAGGCAACCCAGCCATTATAAAAAATTAGATGTTTATAACAATTATATGAGTCTATTTAATTTTGTTATTCATGTTAGTCAATGCATTTCAGTGAATAATTCACGAAAATGGAGGTCCAGGACATAAAGCAGAGGAATCACAGAGAAAAGGAGCTCACTGGCGTCAAAGCGCCAGTAAAGGGGCATTCTGGGCGTTTAATGCCAGAGAAGGTATCATTCTGGGCGTTAAATGCCAGAATGGGCAGCATTCTGGGCGTTTAATGCCAGAAACACCAGCATCCTGGACGTTCAGAAAAAGTCCAGTAACAAAGGATTTTTGGCGTTTAACGCCAGCTAGGATACCTGGCTGGGTGTTAAATGCCCAAAGTGGCTACCAGATGGGTGTTAAACGCCAGAATGGCTATCATTCTGGGCGTTTAACGCCATAACAGCAAGGGGGAGGTAATTTTGTTTCCAATTCATTTCTTTTTTGAATTTTCATGTTTTAATTCATAATTTTCTGCATAAAAATGTTACAAATATTCATCTTTCAATTTCCATTTAAAAAAATTAATAATCTTATAAATTATTTTTTAAGTCTTTTTCAATTCTTTTCAATTCTTTTTCAAAACGTTTTAAAAAAAACTCATTTATCTTTCCAATTTCTTTCCAAACCTTTTAAACTCATCCATATTATCTTTTATTTCTTAGATGCATTAACAAAAATTCATATTTAACTTCCTCATATCTTTTTCATCTCTTTCAAATTTTAAAAATCTTATCTTTTTCATATCATGTTTATCTCTTATCAATCATATCTTTCTATCTTATCTTTTTCTAAAAATTCGAAACCCATTCCCTCCCTCCCTTTTAAATATACATTCGGCCAACTCTTTTCACCCATCATTCGAATCTTTCTCTTAATCTATTCATCTTCTTTTTTTTATTTTTGCTTGAGGACAAGCAAATCTCTAAGTTTGGTGTGATTTCCGTTATCCCTGAGCTAAAACAAACTAATCTCATGGCTCCCAATAAAAGACAAACCACTTCAAGAGGCAAGAAGGAAAGCAATCCAAAACCACTTTAGATGCATGAGAATTTCTGCACTAAAGAACATGCAGACCATTACTTCAAAATTGTGTGTAGAAGATCAGTGATCCCGAAAGTTAAGTTCAATCTAAAAGAAGACGAATACCCGGAGATCCAAGAGCATATTCGAAATAGGGGCTGGGAAGTCCTGGCTAATCCTGAGATACATGTTGGAAGAAACATGATCCATGAATTCTATGCAAATCTGTGGATGGCAGATAAGCAAAGATTAGAGGGAACTGTTTTCCACTCCTTTCGGACGATGGTCAGAGGGAAGATTATTTACTTCCACTTTGACAAAGTGAGAGAAGTTCTCAAGCTTTCTCAACTACAAGATGATCCAGAGTCCTTTAATAGGAGAATGGCCAAAGATAAAAGGCTAGATCAAGTTCTAGAGGACATATGCCTCCCTGGAACCAAGTGAATTACTAATATAAAAGGTGTCCCAAACCAGCTAAAGAGAGGAGATCTCAAACTAGTTGCTAGAGTTTGCTGGATTTTATTGGGCGTTCTATACTCCTAACCAGCAACCACTCTGAAGTCACTGTCAAGAGAACAGTGATGATTCACTATATTATGCTGGGGAAAGAGGTAGAGATTCATCAGCTGATCCCTGGTGAAATTTACATATTTGCAAACAAGGAATCTACTGATGCCAAATTGGCTTACCCAAGCTTGATTAGTCTATTATGTAAAGATGCGGGGGTAAAGATGGGTGTGGATGAATATATCCCAGTTGAACGCCCAATCACCAAAAAGGTGATGGATGGAACTCAAGTTCAAGACAACCCCATTAAGAGGAGGGCGCACAAGCTCCTCCCAGAAATTTCTCAATTTGAATTCTGGGCCCATTTAGAAGCTGCTGTCACCAAGCTGCAACAAGCTATGGATCAACTCAAAGAAGAGCAACAAAATCAAAATAGCATGTTCTGCAAACTGCTCAAGGAACAGGAGAAGCAGGGACGTGATCTACAGGAGCTGAAGCGCCAGACGTCCCATAGATTCAAGGAGCACTTATCTCTCAAAATAAAGGTTGTTGAGTCCAAACTCTGTGATAACTTTTGTTATTAGAAACCTATTTTAAGAATTACACGAGCATTAGTATTAGAGTTGTTTATTTTTATGTCTTTAATTATTATTCCATAAGTATTAGTAGTATTTAAATTTCCATTTTAATTCTCTATTATTTTAATTAATAAAATTCAAATTGCATGAGTAGTATTTTATTTTTTATTTTCCGAATTGGCTATAATTTATTCCTCTTATCATCATTAAACATGAATAAAATAGTAGATTTTTAGGAATAAGGGTGCAACCATTTTGAATGTATTAATAAGAAAATTCAAATTATTTATATGTGGTGGCATTACTTTAGCTTTCTGAATGAATGCATGAATAGAGCATGTTTTGATACTAAAGATGCAAGTATGTATTGGTGATAAACAAATATTTTATGATATATTTTGTGCCTAATTTAAGTGATTTATTCAGTCCTTCACCCACTTATTCATGTTAATTGCATGGTTTTACTTTTCCTACCTTATTATGTGATGTATGTGAAAAACATGTTTCCTATGGTTTAAAAGTAATTATTTTAATTACCCTTTTATTTCCATTCGATGCCGTGATTCATGTGTTGAGTAGTTTCAGATCCTCTAAGGCAGGAATGACTTAAAGGATGGAAAGGAAACATACAAAAATAGAAGGAAAGCACAAAATGGAGTTTTTGAAGAAACTGGCAGTGACGCGATCGCTTGGACGACGCGGCCGTGTGCCAACGCGAAACGCATATGACGCGGACGCCTGACTGAAGCGACCACGTGACAAGGAAAACTCCAATTGACGCGACCGCGTGATCCACGCGGACGCGTGACAGAGGCCAGGCACCAGAAATTACAGAAAATGCCCCCAGGGATTTCTGAAGCCCTTTTTGGCCCAAATCCAAGTACAGAAGGCACAGATCAGAGGTTATGAAGTGGGGGAACGCATCCATTCAGAAGAGAATCTCCAATTAGTTACTTTTCATGATTTAGATGTAGTTTTGAGGGAGAGGTTCTCTCCTCTCTCTTTTAGGATTTAGATTTAGGATTTTATTCGCTTTCAGGATTATCTCTTTTTACCAGGTTCAACATTCCTTTTTAATTACTTATCCTCTCAATTTAGTTTATGAATTCCTCTATGTTATAGATTACTCTTTGAATTTAATGTTAATTGAGGTATTTCAGTTTATGATTGCTTTCTTTTTTTTATATTACTGTTGTTTCCAATCTGAAGACATTTTTATTCCAGTAGATTTATCTTTCCCCTTTTGGTCTTGGCTAAGAAATCAGTAACTCAGGAGTTATCAAACTCAAACATGATTGATAATTGTTATCTTCGCTAATTGAATTGAACTTCAATAATCCCAATCTTTCCTTAGGGATTAACTAGGATTTGAAGATCAAACTAATTAGTCACTTGATCTTTCTTTACTTTAAGTAAAGACTAACTGAGTGGAATTAAGATTCAATCTTCATCATCATTGATAAGGATAACTAGGATAGGACTTCTAATTTCTCATACCTTGCCAAAAGTTTATTTAACAGTTATTTATTTACTTTATAGTCTTTTACTTATTTCAATTGCAATTTAAATTACTTGTTCCTCATCTTAAAAAACCCAATTTACAATCTTCATAACCAATAATAAGAACATACTTCCCTGCAGTTCCTTGAGAAGATGACCCGAGGTTTAAATACTTCGGTTATCAATTTATTTAGGGGTTTGTTACTTGTGACAACCAAAACGTTTGTAAGAAAGGTTGATTGCTTGGTTTAGTAACTATACTTGCAACGAGAGTTTACTATAACTTCTAAACCATCAATCTACAGTTTTTTCAAAATGGCGCCGTTGCCGGGGAGCTGCAATTGTGTGCCTTATTATTGGTTATTGTAAATACTTTTCTTTTACTTGTTTATTTGTCTTTATTTTCCCCTTTTATTTCCATTAGCTACTATGAATTCTCACCCCTCTCGCTTCGAGTTTGGTTCTAATATTGTTGAAAGGAGTGAAAGTTATAACAGGAACATGCATCAAGGTCAGAGCAATCAAAGATGGATGGAGCCAAGAGGATCTGATCAACCCTTTAGGCAACAACACCCTCCAAGATATCATGGACAAAGACCATTCTACAATGCATACCAAGCAAATAGACATGGTGGACAACCTTGTGGTTACCAACAAGCCCCACCCTGCACCTATAGGCCATCCTCTCAACATAACTTTGCACCACCACACTCACAAGCTCATTTTCACCATTCACTACCGTATGATCCTCATCTACCCAAATTCCAATCCAATTACTCCCAAACACCACTACTTCCCCATGTACCACGTCCAAATCTATCACCCCAAGAATCAGAGGTTCGCCTCAAGGAAACAGTAGATCAACTTCAAACAACCCTTCATCAACTGAAGCAAGCAGTAAGTCTATTATCTTCTAGACGTTCGAACATTCAAGGGCGTCTCAGAGCCTCATGTGGACAATCTAATGAAGAGCGTAGCATGAAGGAGATACTAGAAACTCTAGTGGACAAGACAGAGCATGACTTCGTATTAGAACAAGTAGAGGAAGCTGTCATTATGAAAGAAGAGGAGTTGGTTGAAGACTTAGGAGACAATGAACTTCCATGGGAATCCGAAGTTGTGGAGAATTCTGTTAAGAACGTTACAATTGATGCTAAGGAGGATAGTGCACAACTCCCACAGCAAATCTTTTATGAAGAACTAAATGGAATAAACTAAGAAGCAAGTTTCCTTGATGATGATAATCTCAAGTCAAGTTCTCCCAGTAGTGAACTTGCATCAGCAAGTGAATTCTCTGAGATCGAAGAATCATCCCCAAGTGAATACGAAGATGATGCGGAGGTAGATTTCTCTCAACCTCCCATTTTTTACTTAAGTGACGAGGAAGACATAGAAGGCTTTGATTAGGACATGGATGCAATTGAGGAAGTCTGCAAAGAAGTGAAGAAATTCACATAAGAGCACAAGGGAGTAGAACTCACAGAGCCACTGGAAACACCTATCCCAAGGCCATTACCACCTAATACAAGCTTCAAATGGGTACAATCCTTAGCCTTTAACTTTATTTTCCCACTTGAATATGGTTTTCTTGAAACAGATGGCCAGCTTAGAACTCTTTGCGGCTTTAAGAGTAAGAGGGAAATGGCTCGCACTCAGAGCTGGTGCACAAGGTTCAATAAGGTTCTACGCTTCAATTCGAAGTGCACGGATTGGCATCATGATCAATCAATGGATCTCGGAAAATGTTTGGTCATCTTGGTGAAAATCTACTTTCTAAACCGCCCGGATGGAAAAATATAGATCAAGACGAGGGCGGATTTATAAGCAAGGTTTGGGATCTTGGAATCTGTTCTGACATTCGTCACCCCGAGAGCCTGAGAATTTGTTTGAAGCTGCTCAGAAGCTTTACATGCCTAGTTTGGGACCCCGGAGGCTGTTGGCATTCCAAGCATTGGTGGAGATTCCTGGATGAATTTAAGCATAAGCTGCCATAACAGGAAGCTCATCCAATGTCCAACTTAAGGACTTTAACTAAAAGTGCTAGGTCGGAGTCAACCCACCATGGTATGGTCGTTCCTTTTTCCAGTTTTATTTCATGTTATTTATTTTTATTATCCTTTTCAATTGAACCTGAATATTATTCATTCGCATTGCATACTGCATAAAAAAAAAGTAGAAAGGGTGCGCGACGCGACCGCATAACTCATGCGATCATGTCAGTTGCGAAAAACACTCCCCACGGGTCCGCGTCATTCACGCAGCCGCGTGATCTGGAGATCGGCGTAAATCCTCAACGTCCAGAGAGTTAGACTGGAATCGTGCGGCCATTGTGCGTTTCGCACAAAACGACCCACGCGATCGCGCCATCCACGCGATCGCGTCACTTGCACAACACTAATCCCACGCAACAGCGTGAGCGACGCGATCGCGTCGCATGGATTGCACAACACCCCAAAGGAGACAGAGAATTACGCTGAAACGATGCTGGAATTGTGCGTTTAGCACAATTTCCAGCGACGCGGTCGCATGCCTCATGCGACCGTGTCATTCCCTCTTTTACCCATTCCATGCGATCGCGCCACCCACGCGATCGCGTCAACCCTCATTTCACCCCAGCTACGGGACCGCATGCCCCATGCGATCGCGTGGATTTAAATTTACTAACCCCCCAGTCACGCGAACACTACCCATTCGCGCCCTCCCCTAGCCCTTCTCCTTCCTCTCCCTCTCCAACCAACCACCACCAACTTCCAGCCACCACCACCAACCACCGCCGCCCCGTCGACCACCCAGAACCCACCGCCACGCCACCCCCTTCCCCCTCTTTCTTCTTCTTCTTTCCTCCTCTTCCCTCCACCACCACTGCCCCCCTCCGCGACCGCCACACCCACCGCCGCCCTTTCCAAACCCCCCTGCCTCCGAACAACCCTCCACCGCCGCGTCAGCCGCCACCACCACCATCCCCCAGCCACCTCTCTGCCCCACTTTCATTCCTATGCCTACCAGGTTCCGCCGAACGCCACCCTTCTATCAATTCGTAGTTAATTACATATTTTTCTGTGTATCTTCATAATTAGGATAGTTAGATATGCATGTTGTAGTGGATTCTAGGTTGTTAGGTAGCCTAGGATGTGGTTAGTGGATTTAGGCCTGATTAATTGCGCTATTCGTGTTTCTTGATTTCTTAATTTTGCAATTCTGTTGTTGCTGTGATGTTAGTATTGTTCATATGCTATAATTTCTTGTTTCATGCTACTCTTTACACTGCTTTTTCATGTTCATACTCCTCATATGTAATTGCAGCTATCTTTTTAATTCATATGAATTATTCTGATTGTTGATTATTTTTCGGGAACATCCAATTTTAGCCGGAATGCTGCCCAATTTTCCGTAAACTGTTTTCTTTCCATTCATGTCTTGGTTTTGGCACTTTTAACTCTGCTTTACTCTGCTTTTACCAAACCAATTCATGAATGCCAAGGCACGCTTTCTTATTCTTTTCAATTTCCTGGTTTATAAGATGCATCTTGGATGATTCAATTCCACTTTTTTGCTATTTCCATATGAATCATCCTTACCTTCCTTGTTTAAATATGAGTTATCTGTTGCTTTAATTTGTGAATTTTTGTTACTTAGAGAATGATCATCATGCCACTTAATCTAATCCACTTTTTACTAATTCACTAATTTTAACTTCCTAAACTCTTTTTCATTCCTAACCAACCTAACTTTCAACATATATCTTCTTGTTTTTTTTTTCACTATTCTCTTTCACTTTCTAACCAAGGCATGATGATAATTTTTCCTAATTAACATGAATTCTATTACATTTTGGATTGTGGATTTCTCTTCTCAGTTTTCTAACTCCTATACAATCCTTAATGCACATTTACTTAACTCATTTTTCTACTGCTCCTTTGCCATTATGTGCTTCTTTTGATTAATTGTCTACCTGTTTTCCTGTTTTTATTATATCCTGGTTTTCTGTTTTTCAGGATGTCTAACACCCAAAGAAAGGGAAAAGGAAAGGCAACAACTGGCAAATGGAAAAGAGGTGAATCTTCCATGTCCATCCTGGACATCATGCATGACGACTCCTGGCAGGAGAAACACTTTACCCCGCAGGAGAAGGCTGACCAGCTACTCCCTGCTACTGATCCGATTAAGTTTGTAAATCGATACTACGAGCTAAAGTATCTAGTGTTTGCAACCTCCAGGAACCTGTACCTGGAGAGGACTCTGAAGATCCCAGAAGAACTCCAGCAATACACCTCTGATCAGATCAAACAAAGAGGATGGTTCTTCCTGGAGAGAAATCTGACTGAGGTCAATGCATCTTGGGTAAGGAAATTTTACTAAAATTACTTCAAAACTTCCCTAGATCCAGTAAACCTAAGAGGGAAGCAGATACTGGTCACTGAAGAGGCCATAGAGGATGTTCTGAAGCTCCTGCCTAAATCCGATCAGCCAGATGGTTATCAACAGGCTAAGGAGGACATGCGCTTTGTGAAGTTTGATTGGGATGCAGTCAAGACCATGATAGCCCTTGACCCGACCGTTCCATGGATCATGGGTCAGAACACCACCATGCCAAAGGGAATTAAGCGGATCTACTTGAACGTTGAGGCTCGACTATGACATCAGATCCTAAGCAACTTTATTATGCCGAGTACTCACGAGACGGAGCTACCTGCCGCTATGATCACCCTCCTGTGGTGTGTGACGGAGGGTAAGGACCTGTACCTGCCACGCTTCATTTGGTACTACATGGCCAGGGTCCATGTCTGAGGCACTCTCCCCTTTCCATATCTGATTACATAGCTTGGCCGTCGAGCTGACGTGCCTTGGGAGGATGCTGATGAAAAGCCACTTGCTGCAGAATGCAAGAAAATTATACCTCACAGCAGGAACTTTCTGGCTTTGGGCTACAGACCTCTATTCCTCACTCCTATTGATGAGACAGCCACACCATTTGCCGGCCCCTCTTCCTCTACAGCTACCCCTGCTACCACCACTGCACCTCTACCTGCCTCAGAGCCAGTTTATCACTTAGTGCACCGCCTGTTTCGGCAGCTAGACTAGATGGAGCACCGCAACCAGCGGCGATACGAGAGATCTGAGCATCGCAGCAGGCGACGCTATGAGCACCTGAAGCTGATGATCCGTTCTGGCAGCGACATCCCCTCCGAGCCTGACACCCCATCCAAGCCATCTAAGGAGGAGGCGGATGACCACGAGGCAGAAACCCATCCACAGAGAGAGGCTGCGCAGGCAGGTACAGAGCAGGCTGCATCACAGCAGGAGGCCCCACATCAGATTCAGGCTTCCGACCCAGAGATCCCTATTCAGTCAGCACCTCCTCTGCAGCAGGCAGATCCTCAGACCACCACCACAGAGACTCCAGCTACCCACCCTTCCAGTGATGACACCCCTTCACACCCTGCTTGAGTGAGCATCAGGGACGATGCTTTATTTTAAGTGTGGGGAGGTCGCCATCTCTGGCGTATTTTTTGGTGAACCACTACAGACTCTTTTTATTTTATTTTGCTATTTTTCTGTATTTTTCTCTTTTATTTTTATTTTTATTTTCTCAGTACTTATACATTGCTATTTTTATGTATTTTTACTCTATTTCTGCATTTTGCACCTTAGTTCATATTTTATCTAGTTAGTTTAGTTGCAATTCTAACTTATTAGTTATAGAAAATGTGGATTAATTAGTATAGTTTACCCTTTTTAGCATAAGATAACTTAGTTTAAATTGAAAAAAATAAAAAGGAAGTAAACTAGAGACTTGAACAGAATAAAAACAACCCACACCTTGTATATATAGCATTGCATGTTAGTTAGTTAACAACATTTCATCAAGGAGAAACACTAAAACTTTAGAGCCACTTTAAGAATTACATTGAGAATAATGGGAACTCTTAACTTTTACTTGCATGACATATATAACTGATATATGATTTTTGAGTTAGAGAACACACAGCCTGTGAGTTTTGAGCTTAATTGTATGGTTACATTTAAACCATAATATTTTATTCCTGTGTGTTCCGTCCTTCTTTTTTATTCTGTTGTTCTTTACTTTGTTTTAATCTATATGTCCGATTATAGAATATAGATACATACCAAGAAAGTGATTGAGGCCATTGTTTGATTCTAGCTCACTATTCCCAAATTAACTTACCTTTTACATCACCCTTGTTAGCCCCCTTGAGCCTTTAATTCCCCTCTTATTTTATAACCACATTACTAGCCTTAAGCAGAAAAATAAAATAAAAATCCCAAGTTGAATCCTTGGTTAGCTTAAGATAGAAAGTGTATTGTTTAAAGTGTGGAAAACCTATTGGGAACATGGATGATAAAAACAAAGGGTAGAAAGTTAAAAAGAATAAAATAATTCAAAATAAAAATTTTGGGAAGCATGCTCATGTGAAATCAAAATAATTGAATTACCATGTGCATAAAAAAAATTTCAGTATTTGAATAAAGGGGATACAAAAGAACTCCCCAAATGCAAGATAAAGCAAATGCACATAGGACAAAATTAAAACTAATGCATGAGCATGTAACATACAAAGTGGGAAAAATATGGGAAAATAGGTAAAGAAGCTTTGCTTTACAAAATATGTGTGTTAGGTGAGATCTTAGACTAATCCAGGATTCACTTATTAGCTCACTTAGCCTTATACATATACCCTTAACTTTACCTTGGCCCCATTACAACCTTGATTAAAGACCTCATGATTTTTGTATGCCTATATTCTATAATTGTTGATTGGTTAGATGAAGAACAAAGTTATAGAAAATAAGAATAAAAAGAAGAATAGAGTGATTAACCCAATAAACACTGAGTGACTAGAGAGTAAACACAAAATCCAGTAAGGGTTCAATAGCTCATCAACATATATCTATGCTTAAATTATTAATTGTCTTGCAAGTTTGGCTATGCATATATGATTCCTTGGGAATGTGAATTAATTTGACTACATGTAAGTTTTATATACAAGTGAATAAAAATTAGAATTCCATGGTTCATTTAGGTAGTTGCATTTAGGATAAATTGCATTGCATGAGATTCCACCACTTCAACCTTACCTTACTCTTTATCTTGGATTTAGCATGAGGACATGCTATTGTTTAAGTGTGGGGAGGTTGATAAACCCATATTTTATGATATATTTTGTGCCTAATTTAAGTGATTTATTCAGTCCTTCACCCACTTATTCATGTTAATTGCATGGTTTTACTTTCCCTTCCTTATTATGTGATGTATGTGAAAAACATGTTTCCTATGCTTTAAAAGTAATTATTTTAATTACCTTTTTATTTCCATTCGATGCCGTGATTCGTGTGTTGAGTAGTTTCAGATCCTCTAAGGCAGGAATGATTTAAAGGATGGAAAGGAAACATACAAAAATGGAAGGAAAGCACAAAATTGAGTTTTTGAAGAAACTGGTAGTGATGCGATCGCTTGGACGACGCGGCTGCGTGCCAACGCAAAATAGCAGTGACGCGACCGCGTGCCTTAAGAGAAACGCATATGACGCGGACGCCTGACTGAAGCGACCGCGTGACAAGGAAAACTCCAATTGACGCGACCGCGTGACCACGCGGACGCGTGACAGAGGCCACGCACCAAAAATTACAAAAAACGCCCCCAGCAATTTCTGAAGCCCTTTTTGGCCTAAATCCAAGTCCAGAAGGCACAGATCAGAGGTTATGAAGTGGGTGAATACATCCATTCAGAAGAGAATCTCCAATTAGTTACTTTTCATGATTTAGATGTAGTTTTGAGGGAGAGGTTCTCTCCTCTCTCTTTTAGGATTTAGATTTAGGATTTTATTCGCTTTCAGGATTATCTCTTTTTACCAGGTTCAACATTCCTTTTTAATTATTTGTCCTCTCAATTTAGTTTATGAATTCCTCTATGTTACAGATTACTCTTTGAATTTAATGTTAATTGAGGCATTTCAGTTTATGATTGCTTTATTTTATTTATATTACTGTTGTTTCCAATCTAAAAACATTTTTATTCCAGTAGATTTATCTTTCCCCTTTTGGTCTTGGCTAAGAAATTAGTAACTCAGGAGTTATCAAACTCAAACATGATTGATAATTATTATCTTCGCTAATTGAATTGAACTTCAATAATCCCAATCTTTCCTTAGGGATTAACTAAGATTGAAGATCAAACTAATTAGTCACTTGATCTTTCTTTACTTTAAGTAAAGACTAACTGAGTGGAATTAAGATTCAATCTTCATCATCATTGATAAGGATAACTAGAATAGGACTTCTAATTTCTCATACCTTGCCAAAAGTTTATTTTACAGTTATTTATTTACTTTACAGTCTTTTACTTATTTCAATTGCAATTTAAATTACTTGTTCCTCATCTTAAAAACCCCAATTTACAATCTTCATAGCCAATAATAAGAACATACTTCCCTGTAGTTTCTTGAGAAGACGACCCGAGGTTTAAATACTTCAGTTATCAATTTATTTAGGGGTTTGTTACTTGTGACAACCAAAACGTTTGTAAGAAAGGTTGATTGCTTGGTTTAGTAAATATAAATGCAACGAGAATTTACTATAACTTCTAAACCATCAATCTACAGTTCTTTCAATTGGCTCTTTGATGTGTGGAAAACGATCCAACACAAATCTCACCGGCAAGTGTACCGGGTCGCATCAAGTAATAATAACTCACATGAGTGAGGTCGATCCCACAGGGATTGAAGGATTGAGCAATTTTAGTTTAGTGGTTGATTTAGTCAAGCGAATCAAGATTTGGTTGATTGATTTGTGATTTGCAGAAGCTAAATTGCATGGAAAGTAAAGGGGAAGGGTGAATTGCAGTAAATGACTGAATCTTAAAGTGCAAGAAATGTAAATTGCTTGAATTGTAAAAGGGATTGGGAGTTGGAATTGCAGAAATTAAACAAGCAAAATTAAATTGCATCAAACAGCAAAGTAAAAGATGAATTAAATTGGAATGGATCTCAAACAGAAGAGTAAAAGTGCTTTGAGAATTATAAAGACAGAAAGGCAGTGCTTAATTTGCAGCAATGTAAAAGAGATTGGGGATCTCAGGAGTGGAAGAGACTAGATAACAAGTCTAGATCTCAAATCCTTCCTTGATCTAACAAGAACAGTTGCAAAAGAAATAAAGAAAAGTAAATTGCAGAAGTAAATTAAAGATGAAGCAGTGAAGTAAACAGAAATGGAAATTCAATTATGCAGAGAAAGTAAACAAGAGATTTCAAGGTGAGATTGAAACAGAAATTCTTCAATTCTCTACCCAAGATCCAAAGCAAGAAAATAAAAGAGTGCTCAAGCAATAACCAAGAAGAAGAGAGATCAATTCTCCTCCCATGTTCTCAGAAATCTAAATTCAAAAGTTAAGAGCTCAAAAATGAAAATGACAATAAAAAGGAAAATTCAAAGTAAAATCTCCAAGTGTTAAAAAAGGGTCCTCATTACATCAAACTAACTCCTATTTATACACTTTCTATTCTTGGATTTTGGAATTTGGGTGGGCTTTTGATTTGGTGAGAAAATGGATTAAATTGGATTTTTAATCCAATTCCTAGCCCAAATTACACCTCCAGGGGAAAGCTCAGTTGGAAAATCCAACTTAGCTTTCAAGCATGCTCCATCCGTGTCAAGTGTGGTGTGCCCAGCCTTGTTTGAGTGCCAATTGCCTTAGAGCTAAGTTGGAAAATCCAACTTAGCTTTAGACCGTGTCATGATGCCTTGGTGTGCTAGGAGTGTGCGCCAAAGTGTGGAGGCTTGGGGGAGAGGCAATGCTCAGTTGGAATTTCCAACTTAGCTTTCCTTGTAGCGCCTTTGCTTGAGACTTCAAGGTCCCAGGTTCAACACTTGGTGGAGGAAGCCTTGGAGCTAATTTCCTTGGTTGAGTGGGTGCTCCTCCTTATGTTTCAAGGAATTCCCAAGTTCGAATCCTGGAGGAAGCATTTTAGTTCATTTCTTTGCAAGCTGAATGGCGCTCATCCCTTGTGTTTCAAAGAATTCCCAAGTTCGAATCCTAGAGGAAGCGTTTTGGCTTTTTTTCATGATTTTCCTTATGCCTAGCAATATAATGTAGCGCTCAGTTAAGTAAAGCAACTGAGCGCCCTTGCCTCCTTGGAGTAGCGCCTTCCTTTCATCCTTCAGGTGCAAGGTTCAAGCCTTGGGTGAATGCTTTTTGGCCAATTTTTCTTATTTTCCTTGCAAGGAGCGTTCCTTGCTTCCCTTGGGTCATGAGTTCGAAACTTGGTGGCTTCATTCCTTGGAATTTTGCTTTGAATTAATTTGGAGAGGTCCCGATAAAGTTAACTTAGTTAACTTAGCTTTGCACCAATTCCTTGCTTTCTTTAGTGCTAAGTTAACTATTTGAACTTAGCTTTGTAGCTTGCCTTCTCCTTCCATCCCTTGTGAAGCTCAGTTAGCTTTTTCAACTTAGCTTCCCTTTCTTCCTTGATGTTGGCCACGTTTTTGCTTCCCTTGAGCACGCTTGTGGCTTCCTTTGGGCACATTCCTTAGGCCACGCTTATCTTATTTTCTTCTTTCTTCACCTACAAGCAATCAAAACAACCAATCAAAGTATCACTAAATTCACAAGGTTTATAAATCATTAAAATTCAATTAAATTTAGCTTAAACCTCATGATTTAACATCAATTACATGGTGGTTGATTGATTCAAAGAAGTCATGCATTTTTAATCCAAATTACTTTCTTAGAATGCAAGAAAGTGCATAAAACCTAATAAAAACAAAGAAAAAGGCTAGTGAAACTAGGCTAAGATGACTTGTCATCACAACACCAAACTTAAACCTTGCTTGTCCCCAAGCAAGTAGTAAAACATAAGGAAAATTACTAGAAGCAGAGAAGTGTATAAGCCTTTTATTAGAAGACATTGAATACTGGTAAATGGGATTTTTATGCATGGTATCTTAGAGATTTTTATTCTGGGGCTGAGACATCAACATTCCTTTGGATCCTTACTTGAATTACACAAAAAATGAGACTTGTTATTGCTTGGGATTTTTTTTTTCTTGGCTGAGGCTTAATGCTATGTGGTAAGGCAACTTTTTAGAGTAAGCTTTCAGCCAACATTCCCGCCCCAGTTGGTTCAAGATGCTAGGTGTTGAAACACCCCTATGGGCTTACTTGATCAAGCCTCTCCTTAGCACACACACATCACAGGCATTTAGCTTATTTTGTTCATCTCTATTTGTTCTTTGGAAATTGATGCCCAACACCTCTTTGGGTTACTAAATGCTTTGTCTCAAAGTAGCTCTTGATGGTGGACTTTCGGTTGGCAATCCCGGGTTAGTTAACCCAAGTTACCGGGTGATGAAGCACCCCTTAGAACCTAGTTATCCAAGCTTATCTTTGTACAAGAACATCACAGGCATTTATCCAAATTTGCAGCCATTGGTGCCTAGCCTTGTGTATTTCTTTTTGCTTCTTTCTTTTGCATTTTTTTCTTTCATTTTGGACCTTTTTCATTTGTCAAGTCTCATGAAATGTAACTCAAGTTTATATCACAAAGTCATGCCAGCATTCAGCCTTATTTATAAATCACCTAATGAACCAGCACATACCACCACATAATCTTATTTTGTCTCATATCATACCAGACTTTTACTCTTTCTCTATTTCACAGTTATTTTTCTTTTATTCAAGCATGAGGAACAAAGCATATAATTCAAGTAAGATGAAAGTGAATCAAGCACTTAGACTAGTAAGCCATAACAGCATGAAAACAAACAAACTTGCAGACAGTAAATGAATCTAGAAAGATACTAATCAACAGGGGACATTTGCACTTTCAATTAACATATTTGAACTAGAATCAGTCAGAGAACAATACAACCTCTTGGAGTCTGTTTGTTTCATCTGTGTCATCATCATTGTTGGGTTCCATGTCCTTCCTCTGTCCATGATGATGTACCTTTTCCTCCAAGAGATTGAATGACTTCCTACAAAAGATATTGAAAGTTGCTTGTTCCCCAAGCACTTGAGAGGCAGTTAGCATGCATGTATGCTTGTGATTCTGTGAACCTAAGTTGGTGTGGGAACACCAAACTTAGTTCCTTGCCTACTTCTATATGTAGCAGAATAAATACATGCATGAAACATCAAGTACTTTTATTAAGGAGATAAACTATGGACTAGAAAACAAACTATGAACTAGAAAACAACTAAAAACTAGAAATATGACAATTGTTAAGCAGTTTCTCTGATGGTTTGGAGCCGATACTGATCATGTTGAGGGTGCAATGTGTTCTTAATGAAATTTTTGGTGGAACACCAAACTTAGCATCCAACATTCACCCCTTAATTATTTTGGTGTGCAACACCAAACTTAGCTCTTTGCAATACAGAGGAATCTACTCAAGTCTTTTATTAAATTAGCTATGAAGAGAAAATTACCTCAGGTTGGGTTGCCTCCCAACAAGCGCTTCTTTATTGTCACTAGCTTGACATCTTGTTCTTTGATCATGGAGGCTGATAAGCATAGTGCCTTAGCTTTTCTCCTCTTACTGTGAACTTCCTTCCGGTCTCCTCTTTGATAATTTCTAGGTGTTCAAGTGAAATGATCCGATTCACAGTATAGTACTCAGATAATTGTGGACACACCTTCATTGGTTGAGTGTTCATCATCACTTTATCCCCTGGTGAGAAGCCTTCAGTGGGGATTTTCTTGTTTTTCCACCCTTTTGGCCTCTTCTTCTTCTCTTCTTTCTCAAAAGATACTCCGTGCCTTGGTGGTTCCTTATCTGAGATGTTGAATTTCTCATCTGGAGGTTTTGGATCTAGTTCTTCCTTGATTTCTTTGGTCTGTTGCACCATCTCTACTTCTTTCAAGCATGGATTTGGAAGTCTTGGAGTTAACTCATTGAATGCCTCTTTGAAGCTTTGATCCCTGGCTTTATCCTCCATACAATCTTCTTCTTGAGTGGGCTCATGCAGGGTTTTAAAAACATGGAATGCTAGGTGCTCATCATGCACTCTCAGCAATAATTCCCCTTTTTCAACATCTATCAATGCTCTGCCCGTAGCCAGAAAAGGCCTCCCCAGGATGATGGGAGTGTTAGGGTCTTCCTCCATATCCAGGATGACAAAATCAGCTGGGAGAAGGAATTTTCCCACTTTCACCAGTACATTCTCTACAACTCCAACTGCTTGCTGGATGGATTTGTCAGCCATTTGAAGGAGTATTCGTGTGGATTTCAGCTCACAAATTCGAAGTTTTCTCATTAGTTGGCTATGGGTGTGGTTATCTCCCCATCTGAGATTTGGATGGTTCTTCCAGGATGGATTGTAGGTGTCACCATAAACCTCATTTTGGCCTGAGCCTTGGTTGTGCACATATTGAGGTTGTTCCTGCTACTGATTTTCTTGGTTTTCTTCATTTTGTCCCCATGTGGTTGATGGTTGGCTTGTATTCACTGCTGCAACTTGTAAATTATCAATCTTTTTAGCCATCTGCTCAAATTGTTCTTGAATCTGCTGCTGCATTATCTTGTTTTGAGCTAGGATGGTGTCCACTCCTTCCGGTTGGGGCTTCAATTCAAAGTTATTTGCATCGACATTTGAGGTAAGGATGCTACTCCCACAATGCCTTGGATTAGCAAGTGTATATGAAGCCAATACTCTCCTTTGGGGCTGACCATTGTCGTTGGCCACTCCCACTTGTGGATTTGTTGGATTTTCCTCCATTTCTTGGTTTTCTTCTCAACCTCCAAAGTGTTTCAGGATCAAAAGGTGTGGATTCATCGCTTCTTCCTCCTGACATAAACACAGAACCAAGAACCAGAATTAAACACTCTATTGCTAGAGTGAAGTTAGTGTTAGCTTAAGCAAAAATTCAAACAGTTAGTATGATTAGTAAAAAGAAAAAGAAAAAAGTGCTTAATCTAGACCACCACCTTACTTAATCATTGTCAATCTAATCAATCCCCGGCAACGGCGCCAAAAACTTGATGTGTGGAAAACGATCCAACACAAATCTCACCGGCAAGTGTACCAGGTCGCATCAAGTATAATAACTCACATGAGTGAGGTCGATCCCACAGGGATTGAAGGATTGAGCAATTTTAGTTTAGTGGTTGATTTAGTCAAGCGAATCAAGATTTGGTTGAGTGATTTGTGATTTGCAGAAGCGAAATTGCATGGAAAGTAAAGGGGAAGGGTGAATTGCAGTAAATGAAAGAGCAGGAAAGTAAATGTGCTGAATCTTAAAGAACAAGTAAAGTAAATTGCAGAAACTTAGATTGCAAGAAATGTAAATGACTGAATCTTAAAGTGCAAGAAATGTAAATTGCTTGAATTGTAAAAGGGATTGGGAGTTGGAATTGCAGAAATTAAACAAGCAGAATTAAATTGCATCAAACAGCAAAGTAAAAGATGAATTAAATTGGAATGGATCTCAAACAGAAGAGTAAAAGTGCTTTGAGAATTATAAAGACAGAAAGGCAGTGCTTAATTTGCAGCAATGTAAAATTGATTGGGGATCTCAGGAGTGGAAGAGACTAGATAACAAGTCTAGATCTCAAATCCTTCCTTGATCTAACAAGAACAATTGCAAAAGAAATAAAGAAAAGTAAATTGCAGAAGTAAATTAAAGATGAAGCAGTGAAGTAAACAGAAATGGAAATTCAATTATGCAGAGAAAGTAAACAAGAGATTTCAAGGTGAGATTGAAACAGAAGTTCTTCAATTCTCTACCCAAGATCCAAAGCAAGAAAATAAAAGAGTGCTCAAGCAAGAACCAAGAAGAAGAGAGATCAATTCTCCTCCCAAGTTCTCAGAAATCTAAATTCAAAAGTTAAGAGCTCAAAAATGAAAATGACAATAAAAAGGAAAATTCAAAGTAAAATCTCCAAGTGTTAAAAAAGGGTCCTCATTACATCAAACTAACTCCTATTTATACACTTTCTATTCTTGGATTTTGGAATTTGGGTGGGCTTTTGATTTGGTGAGGAAATGGATTAAATTGGATTTTTAATCTAATTCCTAGCCCAAATTACACCTCCAGGGGAAAGCTTAGTTGGAAAATCCAACTTAGCTTTCAAGCATGCTCCATCCGTGTCAAGTGTGGTGTGCCCAGCCTTGTTTGAGTGCCAATTGCCTTAGAGCTAAGTTGGAAAATCCAACTTAGCTTTAGACCGTGTCATGATGCCTTGGTGTGCTAGGAGTGTGCGCCAAAGTGTGGAGGCTTGGGGGAGAGGCAATGCTCAGTTGGAATTTCCAACTTAGCTTTCCTTGTAGCGCCTTTGCTTGAGACTTCAAGGTCCCAGGTTCAACACTTGGTGGAGGAAGCATTGGAGCTAATTTCCTTGGTTGAGTGGGTGCTCCTCCTTATGTTTCAAGGAATTCCCAAGTTCGAATCCTGGAGGAAGCATTTTAGTTCATTTCTTTGCAAGCTGAATGGCGCTCATCCCTTGTGTTTCAAAGAATTCCCAAGTTCGAATCCTAGAGGAAGCGTTTTGGCTTTTTTTTCATGATTTTCCTTATGCTTAGCAATATAATGTAGCGCTCAGTTAAGTAAAGCAATTGAGCGCCTTTGCCTCCTTGGAGTAACACCTTCGTTTCATCCTTCAGGTGCAAGGTTCAAGCCTTGGTGAATGCTTTTTGGCCAATTTTTCTTATTTTCCTTGCAAGGAGCGTTCCTTGCTTCCCTTGGGTCATGAGTTCGAAACTTGGTAGCTTCATTCCTTGGAATTTTGCTTTGAATTAATTTGGAGAGGTCCCGATAAAGTTAACTTAGTTAACTTAGCTTTGCACCAATTCCTTGCTTTCTTTAGTGCTAAGTTAACTATTTGAACTTAGCTTTGTAGCTTGCCTTCTCCTTCCATCCCTTGTGAAGCTCAGTTAGCTTTTTCAACTTAGCTTCCCTTTCTTCCTTGATGTTGGCCACGTTTTTGCTTCCCTTGGGCACGCTTGTGGCTTCCTTTGGGCACATTCCTTAGGCCACGCTTTTCTTATTTTCTTCTTTCTTCACCTACAAGCAATCAAAACAACCAATCAAAGTATCACTAAATTCACAAGGTTTATAAATCATTAAAATTCAATTAAATTTAGCTTAAACCTCATGATTTAACATCAATTACATGGTGGTTGATTGATTCAAAGAAGTCATGCATTTTTAATCCAAATTACTTTCTTAGAATGCAAGAAAGTGCATAAAACCTAATAAAAACAAAGAAAAAGGCTAGTGAAACTAGGCTAAGATGACTTGTCATCACTCTTGAAGGAATGATAAAAAAGAGACATGTTATTGATAATCTGAAAAATCATAAAATTGATTCTTGAAGCAAGAAAAAGCAGTGAAAAAGCAAAAGCTTGTGAAAAAAAAAAGCCAGTAACCCTTTAAACTAAAAGACAAGGGTAAAGAGGATCCAAGGCTTTGAGCATCAGTGGAAGGAGAGGCCAAAAGGAATAAAATCCTGTCCTAAGCGGCTAAATCAAGCTGTTCCTAACCATGTGCTTGTGTCATGAAGGTCCAATTGAAAAGCTTGGGACTGAGTGGTTAAAGTCGTGATCCAAAGCAAAAGAGTGTGCTTAATAACTCTAGGCACCTCTAACTGGGGACTCTAGCAAACCTGAGTCACAATCTGAAAAGGTTCACCCAGTTATGTGTCCGTGGCATTTATGTATCCGGTGGTAATACTGGAAAACAAAATGCTTAGGGTCACGGCCAAGACTCATAAAGTAGTTGTGTTCAAGAATCAAAAAAACTAAAACTAGGAGAGTCAACACTATATGAATTCTGAATTCCTAAAGAATCCAATCATTCTGAGCTTTAGAGGATAATTAAGATGCCAAGACTGTTTAGAAGCAAAAAGCTATAAGCCCCGCTCATTTAATTTGAATTGTGAGCTTTATTGAAGACTCTGAGATGTTATTGCATCATTATCTTCTTTTTATCCTATTTTATTTATCTAGTTGCTTGGGGACAAGCAACAGTTTAAGTTTGGTGTTGTGCTGAGCGGATATTTTATACGCTTTTTTGGCATTATTTTTAGGTAGTTTTTAGCATGTTTCAGTTACTTTTTATTATATTTTTATTAGGTTTTATGAAAAAATCACATTTCTGGACTTTACTATGAGTTTGTTTGTTTTTCTGTAATTTCAGGTATTCTCTAGCTGAAATTGAGGGACCTGAGCAAAAATCTGATTCAGTGGCTGAGAAAGGACTGCAGATGCTGTTGGATTCTGACCGTCCTGCACTCGAAGTGGATTTTCTAGAGCTTCAGAAGCCCAATTGGCGCGATCTCAATTGTTTTGGAAAGTAGACATCTTGGGCTTTCCAGCAATGTATAATAGTTCATATTTTGCTCGAGATTTGATGGCCCAAACTAGCGTTTAAATGCCAGCCAGAGACTCTTTTCTGGCGTAAAACGCCGAAACTGGCACCAGAAATGGAGTTGAACGCCCAAACTGGCATCCAAGCTGGCATTTAACTCTAGAAAAAGCCTATGCACGTGTAAAGCTCAATGCTCAGTCCAAGCACACACCAAGTGGTCCCCGAAGTGGATTTCTGCACTATCTGCACCTAGTTACTCATTTTCTGTAAACCTAAGTTACTAGTTTAGTATAAAAACTACTTTTAGAGATTCATTTTGGAACCTTTGACATTTTTATATCTCATATTGTATCTTCTACATCATGAGTCTCTAAACCCCATAGGTGGGGGTGAGGAGCTCTGCTGTGTCTCAATGGATTGATGCAATTACTATTGTTTTCTTTTTTATCACGCTTGATTCTGTTCTAAGATACTCACTCGTACTTCAATATAAAGAATATGATGATCCGTGACACTCATCATCATTCTCAACTTTATGAACGCGTGCTTGACAACCACTCCCATTCTATCTGAGCTCAACGTAGTCATTGGGCGACAGCTTGAATGCGTATCTCTTGGGTCTCTAATCCACGGATTTGACTTGTCTTTCCTGACAATAGAGCATTTGAATCTGTGGGATTAGAACCTTCGTGGTAGAGGCTAGAACCAATTGGCAGCATTCCTGAGATCTGGAAAGTCTAAACCTTGTTTGTGGTATTCTGAGTAGGATCTGGTATGGGGTGACTATGACGAGCTTCAAACTCGCGAATGTTGGGCGCAGTGACAGTGTGCAAAAGGATAGAGAGATCCTATTCCGACACAAGTGAGAACCGACAGATGATTAGCCGTGCGGTAGATGTGCTTGGTATTTTTCATCCCAGACGAGAGATCCGACAGTTGATTAGCCATATAGAAACTGTACTTGGACCATTTTCACTGAGAGGATGGATGGTAGCCATTGACAATGGTGATCCACCAACATACAACTTGCCATGAAAAGAATCCATGCGTGTTTGGAGAAGAAGACAGTAGGAAAGCAGAGATTCAGACCACAGAGCATCTCCGGAACCTCAACCTTTTCTTCATTACTGAATCACAAATATCATTCATATCATGTTATTTACTTTTCATGAACAAAATCATTTATATCACTTGAATCTCCAGACTAAGGTTTACAAGATAACCATAGCTTCCTTCAAGCCAGCAATCTCTGTGGGATCGACCCTTACTCACGTAAGGTATTACTTGGACGACCCAGTGCACTTGCTGGTTAGTTGTACCGGAGTTGTGAAAAGTGTGATCACAATTCCGTGCACCATTGCCTTAGAGCACCCAAACACAACACTTTAGATAAAACTTTATAGCAACACTTTATACGAGTTGTATTTTCTAATACATAAAGCAATACTTGTCCAGATTTTTTTTAGTTGGCTTTTCATATACCTAAAGGAACACTTGTATAAGATTTTTTTGGCTGTTTTTTTATATACCTAAAGCAACACTTGTCCAAATTTTGTTAAGTTGCCTTTTTCATAGACCTAAAACAACACTTATCTAAGTTTATTTGCAATTTTCTTTTTCTAATACCTAATGCAACACCTCGTTGAGTTTTTTTTTAGGTTTTCTTTTTTTTTTTTTATCTCTAAAGCAATATATTTTTCATCTTTGTTATATTTATATGATATTTAAAGAATATATAGCACACACTAACAATATTTAAATATTTAAATATTTAAACTCAATTAATCAATATAGGGAGAATAAGCTAATAATATATATTGCATATATATAGAAAGGTCTTCCAAGTGTCAATTAACATACTTGTTAAGTTATCAAGTCAACTAAATAATAAACATAAGTAAACAAAATACATATTTTTTCATGATGAAATTGAACAAAAAAAACTAGTCTTTCCATTTGAAACCAAAAAGACTTTGTGCTTCACCATTGTGCCAAGAGTCGCCTTTATCTCTTCAGAAAACTTCATCCAACCCTGTATAGGAAGACAAAAAATAGGAAAAGAGAAGGTCAGATGACTGAAATTGAAACACAATCCTCCCATACATGTAAAACCCGAATGAGAATGTACATAAGCAGTTGAGTATTTACAAATGGAACAGAAGCTATTATGTGGAGTAACAAAATCAAAATGATCTCACACTAGCCTGCTGATGCATATAAGCCTACTTTCTACAATATTAGGAAATACAAGCTCACAAACTACAGTTGGGGCAAAAGCAACAATAAATTAATAAATCAATAAATATAATATGTGGCTAGCGCAATGCATGAATTTCATTTATAAAAAAATTGAGAGAAAAAAAGGGGTTGAACAAAGCACCTGCAATTGGAGTGCCTCTGATCTGGAACCAATGTGCTTCCTGGAAGGACGAGCACTACCAAAATCCATGAGTATAGCAAGAGGCAGTTGTTCTTTTCTACGTGTTATAAGAACATTACCAGGTTTGACATCATTATGAGCATATGGAGTATCTAAACCATGCATATGCTTGAGTCCTGAACAAAGTTGTTGAGTTGATTTATCAGGGCTAAAAGGATTTCAGAAGAAATCAAACTTTTGTAAGGTTAGAGTACTAAAGAACTCTAAAATATAAAGAAGTGTATATTGAATCAAACTAATATTTTTATTTTTTATATTTTAAAAAAGAAAGGTTGCTTCTTAGATTCTAAACGTAAAAGTAGTATAGACCAGAGATGTCCATATTTATCCTTCAATTTGATTCTTAACAGAGAAAATAACATATTCCAAAGAATTACTAGGTAAATACATATACGAAATTCATGACAACAAGAAAAGGATACAATAGATGCCAAACAAGTAACATATGTTTTTATCCGGAAAAAAAAATAGTATCATGTGATGAAAATCTTGAATTGCAACTATGATGCTTGAGATACTGATAAAGAAAATTATTGCCGGTTTAGAATCAATCAAAAAACAAGCATCAGTTCGTTAGTAGCATAGTCCAAACCAAGAATGAATTCTCAAGATAAAATATTTTAAATTCAAAACATAATAGCCGAGATCAAGAGTAATTCAACCTCGGGTCGTCTTCCCTAGGAGTTGCAATTAAGTGTACAATTTATTGGCTATGGGAGAAATGGGGGTTGGATGATAGCAATTTACAAGAAATTAAAATGCAAGAAGGTAGCTTAACATGCAAGAAATTAAATGAAGGTAAGTAAAGGCAATGAAAATGGAAATTAAATGCTAAAAAAGACTCTTGGCAAGAAGTGGGTAATTAAGAATTCCTATCCTAGTTGTGGACCACAAACATGGTAATTGTGTGTGGATTAATCCCAATTAGTCAACCCTACATCGAGGATAAGTCAACTAGGCATAATTAATCTCAATCCCTAAGTCCTAAGTCAACACTAGTGGGTCAAAAAGAGTCAAGGGAAACTAAATTAATTAACAACCCTCACACAATGTGGAATGGACATCCACCACTCAAGTTCACCCAAACCACACAATTTCTCAACCAAGAGTGAGAACAACTAAGCGAAATCTCAACCAAGCATTTTGTCAAATACTTGGTGGGCATGTAAAGAAAGCATGGTAAAATGACAAGAAATAATAAATGCTACAACTACTAAGCAAGATAAAGATAGCAACTCAATAAAGCAATAAATGACATGAAAACATAAATTGAATTAAATGTAAAATTAAAATGACAAGAGTGTTCATAGGCATGAAAAGCAACAAAATGAGAAATTAACAAGATAAACTAAAGAGATTAAGACAATAAAGTAAAGAAAGGTAGAAGAAACTAGATCAAAACAAGAATTAAACATAGAAATTACAAGAAAATTAAACTAAAAACCCTAGGTTCTAGAGAGAAGGGGGAGCTTCTCTCTCTAGAAAATGAACTACATGACTAAAATCTAACCGTAATTGCTCTCCCCTTCATCCTTCTTCAATTTGGCCTTAAATAGCTTCAAAAAATGAGTTGGATTGGATTTTGGGGGCCCAAAAATCGCTGCCAGTGAGTTGCAATTAATGAGGTCACGTGCAAGGACCTGTGCGTATGCACACATAGACTTATGTCCACTATAGCAAATTGCATATCATTTTGAAGCCCCAGACGTTAGCTTTCCAATGCCGCTGAAAATGCTTCATTTGGACCTTTGTAGCTCAAGTTATTACCAATTTAGTTCAGAGAGGTCAGGGCTGGCAGCTTTCCAAATCCTTCATTTCTTGAATTCTTCCCTTTTGCATGCTCTTTTCCTCACTTCTTCAACCCACACTTGCCTTGGAAACCTGAAAATCACTTAACAAATACATCAAGGCACCAAATGGGATTAAACTGAATAAAATTGACTAAATTAAGCACAAAAGAGCATGTTTTCACTTTCAAGCACAATTTAGGAAGAAATCTCAAAAGCATGATATTTAGGTGAATAAATGTGGGTTTAAGTAATGGAATCCAGTCAAATCAAACCAAAATATATCGTAAAATATGGATTCATCCATTCCCCCACCCTTAAGCCAAGCATGACCTCATGCTAAACCAACCAAAGGAGATGAATGAAGGGGTAATTATTAATGCAACTACCTACATGCATGTAACTATACTAAATGCTATCTATATATATCTACACTATGATTCCTATTGAGTTTGGCAAAAACAAACAAAAGAATCTCAGTCAATCCAAAGTAGGAACTTAGGGCGAAGACAAGGAAAATATAGCAATATGATCAATGTCCAAAGATTGATTTGAAATTTTCAAAATTAAGTTCAACAACTTGCAAAAAGATACAAAATAAGCAATGGAAACATAGAATTGAGCAATTGAAACCCTCACTGGATGTGTTTACACTCTAATCGCTCAATAGTGTTTAGGGTCAATCACTCGATTCCTCCTTTAATCATGTTTCTCAAAGATTTGCAAGTCGTCTAACAATCAACTAATATTTGATGAATGAATACAAATATCATGAGGGCTTTTGTGGGTTGTAATGGGGCTTAGGTAAGGGTAGGATTAATATGGTTAAGTGGGCTATTAGATTGGATCTTTGATTAGCTCAAGCATCTCACCTAATCCTATATATCATCCTATATACATAACAAAACAATCCTAGCTACCCATTTATCCCTTTCTCACATTCACTCATGCATGCTTCTTTTCAATTTAACCACATATGCATATCTTATTTTCATTATTATTATCTTTTCTTTTTCTTTTCTTTTTCTTTTTCTTTTTTCTTTTTTTTTCTTAGAAAATTTCATTAAATTAACTAAGCTTATTATACGTATGCAAAGAGATGCAATAACTAAGAAGTATGCAATTACGGTACCAAAATATATACATCCTAAGAAGAGAAAATGAAACTAAGAATTCAAAAAGAAGATGAAATTGTTAGGATTAGAGTATGTCACCAAAGATGGTCGATCAGTGACGACCTCCCCACACTTAAAGGTTTGCACGGTCGTCTGTGCACTCAAAGGTGAGCTAGGGGGCTGAAGTGACTTCTAATTGCATCAGCTGGTGGATCAATCAACTACTGCATGCTTTTTCTCCCGCTTTCCTTGTTGTACATAGTGACCCATCCATGAGAAATAAAAGATAAGATAATAAGATGAGTGAATGCAAAAACGAGGAAGCAAAGAGTGTTGTAGTGAGGTGAGAAGCATTAGGATGAGGTGAATGAATAAATTTGTGACATGAAGAAAACAAGTGTATGAATTCTAAGTTGTGCACGATTTAGAACACACACACACTAGCATGGATACTAGGTCACAAGTATAAAACAACATGCACTTCACTCATCCTAGAGTGCTTGAAATACTTTAAAGGAACTTGTATGCCAAGATAAACAAACAAGCAATAAAGAGGCATGAAAGTATTCAAGCAAGAATTAAGGAACTGCAAAATGGATAATGAAGCAAACCTAATTGACATGAAGTGGAAAATATGACAAGCATAGTCCACAAAGCTTAAAAAGCTCAAAAAGTGTCATTAGGCAAGTTTAGGATCCAATTTCACCCTTGCTTAATGATGACAAGTCATCTTAGCCTATTTTAACTAGTCTTTTTCTTTCGTTTTCATTAGAATTATGCACTTTCTTGAACCATAAGCAAGCTAATTGAGTAGATTTTCATGTTTCCCTTGATTGAATCAACCATGTATAAATTCATGCCATTTCATGAGGTTTTATGCTAAAATTGTTGCATATTATGATAGAATGAATATCTCATGATTATGAGCATAGCTTTGATGAGTTTGGTTGATTAATTATAGGTGAAGAAAGCTTGGAGAAAGGTTGAAGTAAGAAGGAATAGCTAGGAGTAAAGAGAAGACAATGGAATAAGTGAAATTGAACCAGGAAGCAAAAAGCTGGACCTAAAGTTAGCATCAAACTTTTGCACAAACTTTTGGTTGAAAAGTTAGCCCCAACGTTAGCCCCCTAACTTGGAGGCTAACGTTGGAACTTGAAAATCACTCCCTGGGTACCAAAAGTTTGCGCCAACGTTAGCCCCCTAACTTTGAGGCTAACGTTGGCACATGAAATTCACCCCTGGGCACCAAAAGTTTGCGCCAACGTTAACCCCCTAACTTTGAGGCTAACGTTGGCATGAAGAAATCCTCCCTGGGCACCAAAAGTTTGCGCCAACGTTAGCCCCCTAACTTGGTGGCTAACGTTAGCACATGAAAATCACAAGGAGGAGCAAAAGTTTGCGCCAACGTTAGCCCCCTAACTTGGTGGCTAACGTTGGCGCCACAAGTACACAAAGTAAGGCCAACGTTAGGGTCAAAGTTAGACCCCCTAACGTTGGCACCAACGTTCATATCAGCAAGATGGTGTTAGCTGATATGAAAAGTTGGAGCAAAAGTTAGACCCCTAACTTTTGCCCCAACTTTTGGTCCAACTTTTGCAAAACTCAAACCCGGTTCAATTGGTTCACTTTGGTTCTTCTCCAAACTTCAAGAGCAATCAACCAAGGCCTCTTTCAACCCAATTCCACCAAGAGCAAAGGCCCAACTCAAGGCTTGAAGATCATTTGAAGAAAGTGCATAAATAGGATAGAATTCAAGTTCTTCGGGGAGCTTTCCTTTTGAATTTTCATAATAGTTTTCGGAGAGCTTTGGATATTGAGTGATCTTTAATTTCTTTGTCTTGGAGAAGGAGAATTCACTTCTCTTCCTCTTCATTTTATTGCTTTCTATTTCAATTGCAATTGTCTTGGATCTTGGGTTGGAGAATTGAAGAAATTCTGTTTCAATCTCATCCT
>NC_029789.2:100728992-100735511 GCF_000816755.2 Arachis ipaensis | reverse complement strand
TATTTACATTTCTTGCACTTTAAGATTCCGTAATTTACATTTCTTGCACTCTAAGTTTCTGCCATTTAATTTCTTGTTCTTTAAGATTCAGCAATTTAATTTCCTGCTCTCTTTAATTTCATGCAATTTAAGTTCTGCAAATCACAAATCACTCAACCAAATCTTGATTCGCTTGACTAAATTAACCACTACGCTAAAATTGCTCAATCCTTCAATCCCTGTGGGATCGACCTCACTCCCGTGAGTTTTTATTACTTGATACGACCCGGTACACTTGCCGGTTATATTTGTGTGTTTTGGAGGAAATTTATTTTTCACCAAAATACTCATCAAGTTTTTGGCGCCGTTGTCGGGGATTGATTAGATTGACAATGATTAAGTGAAGTGGTGATCTAGATCAAGCACTTTTTCTTTATTTTTCGACTAACCCACTACTGTTTGATTTTTTGCTTAATGGAGGACTACTTGAGGACCCACACCAACATTTATCCACTTTCTTGAGGATATGCAACACTGTCAAAAGTAATGGAGTGCCCCCTGACAGTTACAAGCTGATGCTATTCCCATTTTCTCTCAGGGACAAGGCCACTCAATGGTTAGAATCTTTTCCAAGGGACAGCATCAACAACTGGGATGAGTTGGTAACCAAGTTTCTTGCCAAGTTTTACCCACCTCAGAGGATTATAAGGTTGAAGGCTGAGGTACAAACATTTACACAAATGGAGGCCGAACCCATCTATGAGGCATGGGAGAGGTACAAGGCTCTGATCAGGAAATGTCCCCCTGCCATGTTTAATGAGTGGGAGAAGCTTCAAAACTTCTATGAAGGCTTAACACTGAAATCCCAGGAAGCTTTGGATCATTCAGCTAGAGGTTCCTTGCAACTCATGAAAACTACAGAAGAGGCTCAAGAACTCATTGATATGGTGTCCAACAACCAATATTTCTTTGCTTATCAAAGAGGCCGCCAACCATCACAAAGGAGAGGAGTAATGGAGCTAGGAGGAGTGGATTCAATCCTGGCTCAAAATAAGATGATGCAGCAGCAAATTCAACAACAATTTGAGCAAATGGCCAAGAGGATTGATAGTCTCCAAGTAGCAGCAGTTAACACCAGCCAACCATCAACCACATGGGGACAGAGTGAAGAAACTCAAGAAGAACAACAACAAGAGCAAGTACAGTATATGCACAACCATTGAGAAACTTAAAGAGAAGGACAACCAGCCACATAGCTCAAAGGAAGTAGCTCAAGGACAGCAGCAAATAGGAAAGGGCATCACACCTCCACTGCCATATCCCCAGAGGTTCAACAAAGAGGTTAAAGACCAGCATTTTCACAAATTCCTTGAGATTTTTAAGAAGCTGGAAATCAATATTCCCTTGGCTGAAGCACTTGAGCAAATGCCTCTATATTCCAAGTTTCTGAAGGATCTTATCAACAAGAAAAGAAGCTGGGATGAGAAAGAAACCATAATGATTACTGAGGAATGCAGGGCCTTGATTCAAAAGGGGCTTCCTCCCAAGCTTGAGGACCCAGGGAGCTTCCTGTTACCTTGCACCATTGGGGAATTGACCATCACTAAAGCAATATGCGATCTCGGAGCAAGTATTAACTTAATACCATCCTCCTTGATGAAAAAGCTGCATATAGAGGAGGTCAAACCAGTACAAATGTCTCTGGAGCTCGTAGACAAGTCAATGGTATACCCCAGGGGTGTAATTGAAAATCTTTTGGTCAAGGTGAACAGTTTTATATACCCTGCTGATTTTGTGGTTCTAGAATCAAACGATGATGATGGTGACTCTGTTATACTGGGAAGGCCATTCTTGGCCACTGCTAGAGCTATCATAGACGTAGAGGAAGGGGAATTAACTCTCAGGATGCATGACCAGAGTGTCACTCTGAAGGTATTACCAGAGGCACAATTTAGCAAGGAAAAGAAAGACTATATGAAAAATGACCAGGAAAGTCACAGCAACATCCCAATGCTAAGGATTGTGCAGACTGATGAAAAAGCCCAAGAGGATATTAGAGTATTGGCCACTAAAAAGAGAGATCCCCAAGGAAAACCTACGGCCAGAAAAGAAAGAACAACAAAAGGAAAGATGAAACACAGAAACAAAGCAAAAAGGGGTTGGAAGAACAGAAAAATTCCAACAGAGGGGCTTTCCAAAGGTGACAAAGTGCAACTGATATATCAACAGCTGGGGGCAAATCAACAAACCGAGGATTACTACACTGTCAGCAACATACTATCATTAGAGCATGCTGAAATTGAACACCAGAGAACAAAGAAGAGGATCACGGTCAGAGGAGACAAATTGAGGCCCTACAAGCACCAACCACCATAAAAGAAAGCCTCAATATCAAGCTAATGACAATAAAAGAGCACTCTATGGGAGGCAACCCATGCTTTAAGATTCATGTAATTTTAAATTCAATAAATTATGATCGATTGAGCATGAATTTTTTTTCTCTTTTCATGAACATGTCCATTGACTGCATGCACTATTTTGAAACATATGCTAAGTTTGGTGTGCCTTCAAGCACACTAAACCATTGTTACAAATAATTCTATTTTGCATGCTTGGAGTATCTTGACAAAGCATATGACCGAACACTAAGTTTGATGTCCACATAGCTTCATGAAAAGTAGAAACTCATGCATCAATAATCATACAATTGTTGTTTTTCAAAATCTTATAAATAAAAAAAAAAATTCTTTTCCGGTAATGAAGGCATTAATTGTGATGTACCCTTTGACAAGAAACAAGTTTGGTGTTCATCAAACCTTGATGCACCGATTTAGGGATACAATTGATCCTTCATGAGAAAAAAAAGAGAAAAAGAAAGTATGATGAAAACAATTCTTATGAACATTTAACATTTGAATCTCACTAATTGGAGGAAGATACTCATTTTCTTTATATATGACCAAACATTAAGTTTGGTGTCTTCAAGAGAGAGTGTCACGGTTCAAATGATATAAGAATTGATGGTTCACATAGTATTAATAAAAAGAACACTCTTGCTACGGTTGGATAAGACTAATGTATGTTGTCTTGTTGTGGTGACTAGGAGGTCAAAGAATCTTCAAAGAAAAAGACAAGACAAAGGAAAGCATAGCATGAAGACAAAATTCCATCACATGCCTCGAAAAAGAAATCTGCCACTCCTTGAGAATGATCACGGCAAAGGCAGGGGAAGGAGCAAACTTTGTCTTCATTCATCCTTACATGCATACCTTTGATCTCCATAAGTCTAATTGCATCCCAACCCTTCATTGCTCATTTAAAAGCATACCACCTTCAAGCCATGCACATGACCGAATCACTCCAACCTTGGAAACTTTACTCCCTTCATCACTCCTCAACATAACAAGCTTTGTGCAACATTTCTCTTACTTTAAAATCCAACCACTTAAACTTCTCTTCATCAATTCTTGTCATAGCAAGTTCAGTCTCAATTTCTTTTTGCTCCAAACACACATCAAACTCTCCAACATTCTTCACACTCCTTCTCTACCAACCAAGTAACCATGGCCTCCTCCTCAAGAACCAAATGAAGAAAAGGAAAAGATCCCATAGTGGAGGAAGACACACATGAATATGACCAACGGAGATTCAAGTCTTGGTTTCATCAAATGCAAATTCAATGGATGAACGAGAAAAGAATCTATCCTAAAATTCCATTCTTGTTGCCGGATGATGGATGTCAAGAAATGAAGGACAAAATTCGGAAGAGGAGATGGGAGGAACTTGCATCACCAGCCACCCGAATCAATGCCAATATCATAAGAGAGTTCTATGCAAATGTCCCAAGGCTTGACATGCGTGAGCCCCCAACGTACAAGAGCTATGTGCGGGGGGTGGAAGTAGACTTTAGCCCGGATGCAATCAAGAAAGTCTTGAAACTAAAGTCAGTCCGCTTTGATGAACCGGGATACCAACAAAGATTGAATGAGGATCAGGATTATGAGGAGATTGCAAGAGACATTTGTTTTGAGAACTCAGAGTGGGAAGGAGATAACAAGAACAGATACAAGTTCCTGAAGAGATGTAACCTCACTCCGGAAGCAAAAGGATGGTATGAGTTGATGAAAAGATCAATTCTGGGCACAGTGAACACCTCAGAAGTTAACAGGGAGAGAGCCGTGATGCTGCATTGCATCATTGTGGGAGGAGAAATAAGAGTTCATGAAATCCTTGCAAAAGACATTCAAAAGCTGGCTGAAAAGAATTCGGCCGGATCCTGGTTGTACTATCCGAGTACCATTTGGAGGTTGTGCGCAAAGGCTAAGGTTCCAATGGAAGAGGAGAATCCAATGTGGTTAAGCCAAGGCATGCCCATAACCATTGAACGAATGATGATGCCCCTTGAAGCACATCAAGGCCGAAGACCACATGGAGGAAGGGAAAGGGAAGAACCAATGGAAGAAGATGAGCCACACATAGAAGAAGAGCCACAAGAGGAGGAGGAACAGCCACACTTTTTCCCACATGGCAATATGGATATGACTCAAATGCAAGAAGCAATAGGAAGATTGTCACAACAGTACACGAGAATCCAAGAAAGGCAAGAGGAATACCATTCACTGTACATGAAGAACCAACAAGCACAAGAAGAAAGAGAGCTAAGAATAATGAACAAACAAAGTGAATTCGAGTCAAGATTCCTTATGATGCAAGAAGAACATGCTTTTCAATCTCATGAATCTTTTGGGAAGTTGGAACAAATGCAAGCTGAAAATTTGAAGGCTCTCAAAGAGTTCACAACACTCCAAGATGCAAGGTATGAAGTACAAGCCGATTACAACATCAATAGCCAAATCAAACTGAACTATATTGGAGAACATTTGCACAACATGGATCCGGCGTTCCCAACTTTTGATGAATTCTTCAAAAAGAGAAGTGAGGTAGAAGTAAGCAGGGCTATGAGACTTGAAGATAGAGAGGAGGAGGCTATGAATAAGGCTGGCTTTTGGCAAGGTCAACAGGCACCAAACACGGATGGTGGGAACACTAGCAGCCAAGTGTATGAAAGGAGAAAGAAAAAGCATGACAAATGAAAGGTGGACTTGCTCCTTATTCATCACTACAAAAAAAAAAAAAAAGAAGCATGCATTCTATCTGTTCTAAGTTGTCTTTGCATCTTTAAGTAGTTCTTTAAAAGTCTTTGCATTATGTTTGTTTCTTTTAAAATAAGTAGGCTAGTTTATGTGTGTGCTTGTGTATTTACTTTCACTTGACAAGAAGCATGTGTTGTCCCCTGCATCTTTAAGTTCAATAAAAGAACAGTTTGAATGTGAAGCAAGATGATCTCTGTTAGATAAAAGTAGAATAAAAGTAAGTGGTGGTATGTGTGTGATTGTATAATAGCTCACTTTTAGTGAATAAAGAGCCAGGATATCTCCTCCTAAGTAGAGAGTAGCCTACTGTCTATGAATCCCAATTAAATTCCTTGGTTAGAAAGAAAAAAAACAAAAAGGAGGAAAGAAAAGAGATCAGAACAAAAGGAAACAAAAAGAAACAAAGCTGGACACCAATAGCTTGAACTTTAAAATATATGCCTGTGATGTCTTTGTGCTAGGATCTGCTTGGATTAGTAAGCTCTTAGGAGTGCATCAACACTCGGTGACTTGGGTTAACTAATCCGGGATCATCAGCTGAAAGTCCACTATCAAGAGCAACCTAACTACAAGGCATTTAGTAACCCAAAGAGGTGCTGGGCATCAATGTTTTAAGAAGGAATGTGAGCCAAGTGTCTATGGTGAATAATGTGTCAAGTATAAAGAAAAGAAAATGAACTTGCTACACATGACACTCAAATAAAGCTTATGAACAAAGTAATAGCCAAGGATAAAGGAATAATGAGAGGTCATAGCAGTATGTCACTTGAAGCTTGAAGGAGACTTTCTAGGCCTAAGAGTCAATAAGAAGTGAGTATTTGCATATCCACACAAAATCCCATGAACTATCAATAATACTTTGTTAGCATGAACATCCTCTTCCATTTCATTCTTTCTTCTCAATAAATCTTTTCTTGCTTGAGGACAAGCAAGCATTAAGTTTGGTGTTGTGATGACAAGTCATCTTAGCCTATTTTAACTAGTCTTTTTCTTTCATTTTCATTAGAATTATGCACTTTCTTGAACCATAAGCAAGCTAATTGAGTAGATTTTCATGTTTCCCTTGATTGAATCAATCATGTATAAATTCATGCCATTTCATGAGGTTTTATGCTAAAATTGTTGCATATTATGATAGAATGAATATCTCATGATTATGAGCATAGCTTTGATGAGTTTGGTTGATTAATTATAGGTGAAGAAAGCGTGGAGAAAGGTTGAAGTAAGAAGGAATAGCTAGGAGTAAAGAGAAGACAATGGAATAAGTGAAATTGAACCAGGAAGCAAAAAGCTGGACCTAAAGTTAGCATCAAACTTTTGCACAAACTTTTGGGTGAAAAGTTAGCCTCAACGTTAGCCCCTAACTTTTGGGCTAACGTTGGAACTT
>NC_029789.2:100715055-100727635 GCF_000816755.2 Arachis ipaensis | reverse complement strand
CCCTGGGCACCAAAAGTTTGTGCCAACGTTAGCCCCTAACTTTGAGGCTAACGTTGGCACATGAATTCCACAAGGAGGAGCAAAAGTTTGCACCAACGTTAGCCCCCTAACTCTGTGGCTAACGTTGGCGCCACAAGTACACAAAGTAAGGCCAACGTTAGGGTCAAAGTTAGACCCCTAACGTTGGCACCAATGTTCATATCAGCAAGATGGTGTTAGCTGATATGAAAAGTTGGAGCAAAAGTTAGACCCCTAACTTTTGCTCCAACTTTTGGTCCAACTTTTGCAAAACTCAAACCCGGTTCAATTGGTTCACTTTGGTTCTTCTCCAAACTTCAAGAGCAATCAACCAAGGTCTCTTTCAACCCAATTCCACCAAGAGCAAAGGCCCAACTCAAGGCTTGAAGATCATTTGAAGAAAGTGCATAAATAGGATAGAATTCAAGTTCTTCGGGGAGCTTTCCTTTTGAATTTTCATAATAGTTTTCGGAGAGCTTTGGATATTGAGTGATCTTTAATTTCTTTGTCTTGGAGAAGGAGAATTCACTTCTCTTCCTCTTCATTTTATTGCTTTCTATTTCAATTGCAATTGTCTTGGATCTTGGGTTGGAGAATTGAAGGAATTCTATTTCAATCTCATCCTTGGATCTCTCTGCTTTGTTTACTGCAATTTAATTTCCGTTTCTGTTACTTGTTTCTCATCTACTTTCCTTACAATTTACAATTCCCTTGCAATTGTTCTTGTTGGATCTAGGAAGGCATTGAGATCTAGACTTGGCTTTCTAGTCTCTGGGTCCTGAGATCTGAATTCCTAATTTACATTTTGTTTCTTGCTTTTAATGTTCATTTACTTTACTGCTTCAAGATCCGATTCAACCCAAACCTTCTTTTACTCTTTTGTTTGATGCAAGTTACTTTTCTTTGTTTAATTTCTGCAAATCCAACTCCTAATCCCCTTTACATTTCGAGCTATTTACATTTCTTGCACTTTAAGATTCCGCAATTTACATTTCTTGCACTCTAAGTTTCTGCCATTTAATTTCTTGTTTTTTAAGATTCAGCAATTTAATTTCCTGCTCTCTTTAATTTCATGCAATTTAAGTTCTGCAAATCACAAATCACTCAACCAAATCTTGATTCGCATGACTAAATTAACCACTACGCTAAAATTGCTCAATCCTTCAATCCCTGTGGGATCGACCTCACTCCCGTGAGTTTTTATTACTTGATACGACCCGGTACACTTGCCGGTTAGATTTGTGTGTTTTGGAGGAAATTTATTTTTCACCAAAATACTCATCACTTAATTCCAATGCATGAACTAGGTGACTTAAAGAAAAATCAATCATAGCAATCATCACCTAACAAAAAATACATCAAGAAAGAACAAATTGCCTAACTTAGATAATGAAATCAAACATGGTGATCAAACATGCAATTTAGAAATCTAACAAGCGTTCCCAAGGGCAATATTATGAGTTCTTGGTATGCATAAAATTAAAGATGAAGAACTCAATACCAAGCAACAATTTATAACCTCAACAAAGATATCCAACAGTGACAGCAATAACAATATCAATGATTCAGAAACAATATCTCAACACAATCAATAAATCAACTCAATCATCCAACACTTAGCATAAAAAACTGAGAATTAAACTAACTAACTAAGCAAATAACTAACTAACTAACCCAAGATGAGCATGGTATGTGGTGAATGATGGTCGAAGAAGGGAAAGAAGAGAGGAGAAGAGAAAAGAAGAGAAGAAGTAGAGTGAAGAGAGGAAAAAGAAGCATAAAAGTGAGAAAACAGAGGCGTGCGTACGCACAGGTATGTGTGCGTACGCACACTAGGTGGAAAATGTGGTTGTGCGCGCTCACACCAACGTACGGTTGTTGCGAACAGAAGGGGCATAAGGGTCTGTGCGCACGCACAGAGGCATGTACGGACGCACAGAAGGGAGAAGAGGGGGGTGTCTCCATGCACAAGGGGTGCGTGTGCTGTGAGCAGAGGGGGTTCCAAAGGTTGTGCGGCGCACAAAGCTATGCGCACGCACAGGTAGGGTTTTTTTTTAATGAAACATCAAAATGGCCAGCTTTCACGCCATCTGTGCGTACGCACACAGGTCCGTGCGGACGCACAGAGGCAAAATGAGGAGGGTGCGGTACAAGGTCTGCTAACGCTCCCAACAGAAGGTGCATAAGCTGGTGTGCGTACGCACAGGTGGGTGCACGCGCACAGAACGCAAAAATTGGGATTGTGTGTGTACGCACAGGTGTGTGCGCATGCACATGCTCTGTTTTTCTCAAAAAATTTTAGTTCTCTAAAGCACCAAACTTGACATCCAAAATAGCTTTTCAACCCCAAAACATATTATTCATCAAAAACACATAATCTAAACTAAAATCTAATCAAATTAAGCTTGAAATTAAACTAAACTAAGCTATCTACAAGAGACAAAATGCAATAAATTGAAACTATGTACAAAGAGAGGGATAGAAAGGTGTTACCATGATGGGGTGTCTCCCACCTAGTACTTTCATTTATTGTCTTTAAGTTAGACTTATGGAGAGCTTTAATCTTGTGCTTGTATCCATCACGGAGCTCCCAACAATGCTAGATTCTCGACAATTCCCAATTGATTGCACCAAGCTTGGATGGAGTGTCCAACAAGCTATTAGCTCCCAACAAGAAAAACAAAGCAAACAAGAGATGCATATTTACAATAGCAAGAAACAATCAAGCAACATATGTACAATCAACCAAAAAGCAAGCTATTTACAATATTCACATATGCACAATAGTCAATAACGTACACCATTACAACTCCCCGGCAACGGCGCCAAATTTGGGTCATTGATTCCAAACCATACAAAAATTCTCTTATCAAATTTGGCGCCGTTGCCAGGGAGTTGCAATGGTATAAAGTTGTGGGCTATTGTAAATATGTTAATATGTAAATAGCTTATTTTGTGGTTATCTTTGTCTTTGTCAATGGTTAGGATTGGGACCCCAGAGGACATTGGAGATTCAAGCATTTGGTGGAAAAGTCAAGCACAAGCCACCTTAGCAAGGGCTCTCCCAATTGTCTAACTTAAAAACATTAAATAAAAGTTCTTGGTAATATTGTTCTAACTCTTCTCTTTTTGTATATATTTTGGCTTCTCAATCCTAACAAAAGACAACCAAAAAGCAAGCTATTTACATATTAACATATTGATGACAAGCCATCATATACCCTTTTTAATAGTCTTTTTCTTTGTTTTTATTTGGTTTTATGCACTTTCTTGCATCCTAAGAAAGCAATTTGGAATGGAATTGCATAACTTCTCTTAATCAAACAACCCGGGGATTGATTAGATTGACAATGATTAAGTGAAGTGGAGATCTAGATCAAGCACTTTTTATTTTTCTGTTTTTGACTAACACACTAACTGTTTGAATTTTTGCTTAAGCCAATTAACATTTCACTTCAGCCATGGATTGAAGTATTATTGCTTTCTGGTGCTGTGATTTTTATGCTTTGGTTGTATGTCAGGTACAAGGAGAATTATACCCACCTTCTGTGAAACTGACGAAGGAATCCTCCGAAGGCTAAGAAGGGAAGCAAGAGAAAAAAATGTTTCTGGAGAGGAAGAATCAGATGAAGAATATCATGAATTGGAGGAACACTCAACAAATCCACCAGTGAGAATGGCCAACAACAATGCTCAACCTGCAAGAAGAGTGTTGGCCTCTTACACTATCCCCAATCCCAAACATTATGGGAGCAGCATCCTCACCCCAAATATTCAGGCAAATGACTTTGAGTTGAAGCCTCAACTAATCACCTTGGTGCAGAACAACTGTTCTTATGGAGGAGACCCCTTAGAAGATCCAAACCAGCACCTATCCACCTTCCTGAGGATATGTAACACAGTGAAGACCAATGGTGTGCATCCTGACAGTTACAAATTATTGTTGTTTCCATTTTCCCTGAAGGACAAAGCCACTCAATGGTTGGAGTCATTTCCAAGAGAAAGCATCAACAACTGGGAGGATCTAGTGAGCAAGTTCTTAGCCAAGTTTTATCCTCCTCAAAGGATCATCAAGCTCAAAACAGAGGTCCAGACATTCACACAATTGGATGCTGAAAATCTATATGAAGCATGGGAAAGATATAAGGCTCTGCTGAGGAAATGTCCACCAGAAATGTTTACTGAGTGGGACAAGCTGCAGAACTTCTATGAAGGACTTACTCTGAAGGCTCAAGAGGCACTTGACTATTCAGCAGAGAGGCCCAAAACCTCATAGATATGGTGGCAAACAATCAATATTTCTTTGCTCATCAAAGACAACGCCAGCCATCCCAAAGGAAAGGAGTATTGGAATTTGAAGGTGTTGACACTATTTTTGCACAAACCAAACAGATGCACCAACAACTTCAGCAACAAATGGAGAGTATGGCTAAGAAAATTGATGGACTGCAAAGTGCTGCAGTAAACATACAAAGCCAACCTCAAACCGCACATAGGTGGAATCAATCTGAAGAAAGTCTTGGGACATTCAATTATGAGAAACAACGCCCTGAGCAGGTGCAATACATGAACAACACCTCAAGTTCATTCCAACACAACTTCCATGGTGATGCACACAAAGCACCCTGGAGGACTCATTCTAATTCAAGGTGGGGTGAGCATCAGAATCAAGGACAAAGGGACTCCAACTCTGGCAGCCTCAGTAACACAAACAACCAAAGCTATTCATTCAATAACACTAACCAATTCAAAAACCCACAGAACACACACCACCAACCCCATAACAACTCACAAAACCATCAGAATAACTCTTCTACATCCACATTCCACCCACAAAATATTCCCGTAGATGATTCAAACAACCTTCAGCAACAACCATCTCATCTCACACAACCACAACCAAATCCAGACTCCCAAAGAATCTCTAGTTTAGAGAATTTAATGGAGAAACTCATAAGAAATCAAGAAGCAGCAAGAAAAGATCAAGAGATGGCAAGCAAAGACCAAGAAGCATCAATCAGAAACCTTGCGAGGCATATGGAGCAAATGGCTAAGCAAATTTCAGAAATGGGTGAGAAGAGAGCAATTACCTTCCCCAATGTCGCTGAAAAAGAAAAAGGAAAAGCTACAAAGTGGGAGGAGTGCAAGGCAATCATAGTGGGGAGTGAGAAGACTAGGGAGAAGGAAGCCATCAATCAAGAAGAACACAACAGAGAAGTTCCACAAGAAGAGACAGAAGAGAGAAGTGAAGAGGAGAGAAAGACCAAGAATGTAAAAAGCCCAAAGAGAGATAAGAACATCCTTGAAACACAGTTACAAGAGAAAAAGGAAGGGGTGAAGCCACATATCCCCACACTTCCATACCCTCAGAGGTTCAAAAAAGAAAACGAGGATAAGCAATACTCAAAGTTCCTGGACATATTCAAGACACTCAGCATCAATATTCCTTTCTTAGAAGCACTTGAACAGATGCCATTATATGCCAAATTTATGAAAGAAGTACTCACAAAGAAAAGATCCCTGAAGGAAGGACAGATTGTTGAGATGACAAAGGAATGTAGTGCTATCCTCCAAAGAGAGTTGCCAGAGAAGAAAGATGATCCTGGGAGTTTTTATATACCTTGCACCATAGGAAACATAACAATTGAAAAGTCATTCTGTGACCTCGGTGCAAGCATAAACTTGATGCCTTTGTCCCTAATGAGAAAACTTCAAATTTCTGAGCTGAAGTCCACACGAATAGTTCTCCAAATGGCTGACAAATCCATTAAGCAAGCACTGGGAGTTGTGGAGAATGTGTTGGTAAAAGTGGAAAAATTCTTTCTCCCAGCTGACTTTGTTATCTCAGATATAGAAGAGGACCCTAACACTCCTATCATCCTGGGGAGGCCTTTCCTAGCTACAGGCAGAGCATTGATAGATGTTGAAAAGGGGGAATTGTTGCTAAGAATGCATGATGAGCACCTAGCATTCCATGTTTTTAAAACCTTGCATGAGCCAATTCAAGAAAAAGATTCTATGAAGAATAAGGGCAGAGATCAAAGTTTGAAGGAGGTAGTCAATGAGTCAGCTCCAAGACTTCTAAATCCATGCTTGAAAGCAGTAGAGATGGTGCAACAAACCAAAGAAATCAAAGAGGAACTAGATCCAAAACCTCCAGATGAGAAATTCAACATCTCAGAAAAGGAACCACCAAGGCAGGGGGTATCTTTTGAGAAAGAAAAGAAGAAGAGGCCAAGAGGGTGGAGAAACAAGAAGATCCCTACTGAAGGCTTTTCACCAGGGGATAAAGTAGTGTTAAACACCCAACCAATGAAGGTGTGTCCACAATTATCTGAGTACTATACTGTGAACTGGATCCTTTCACTTGAACACCTAGAGATCATCAAAGAGAAGACCGGAAGGAAGTTCACAGTAAGAGGAGAAAAGCTAAGGCACTATGCTTATCAGCCTCCATGATCAAAGAACAAGATGTCAAGCTAGTGACAATAAAGAAGCGCTTGTTGGGAGGCAACCCAACCTGAGGTAATTTTCTCTTCATAGCTAATTTAATAAAAGAGTTGAGTATATTCCTCTGTATTGCAAGAAGCTAAGTTTGGTGTTGCACACCAAAACAATCTAAGGGAGAGTGAAGGATTCTAAGTTTGGTGTCCCACCAAAGTCTCATCATAAAACGCATTCTCACTTTCTACATAATGCTAGCTTCAAGCATTTAGATAAACTAGTTAACTATTTACTGTTTCATAGTTTTTAGTTTTATTACCTTTAGCATGAAAAAAAAAAAAAAAAAGATTTCACAGATAATTAATTTGCTGCATGAGAGAGCATAATTTTTGCTTGAAAGTTATCTGCACAATAATTGTCATCACTCATTAACTTGAATACTTTGTTTTGTTCCCCCTTGCTGTTTGAATAAAAGAGAGATGTTTGGTTTAGAAAAGTAATTGTTCAATGTCACAGAAGTTAGAATGAAAGTTAGTGGTGGTGTGTGTTTGATTAATTGTTAGCTCAAAGAATAAAAGCTGCAAAATGACATGTTTCTTAAAGCCTAAGCTAGTTTGCTGCTATGATGTCTCAATCAATGAAAGTACCTTGAAAGTAAACCAAAATAGAAGAAGAAAAAGAAAGAAGAAAAGCCAAAAGTTAGCAAAGAAAAAAAAAACAATAAGGCTAGACACCAATAGCTTGGACCCTAGGACATATGCCTGTGGTGTTTGTGTACTAGGATATGCTTGGACAAGTAAGTTCTAAGGAGTATTTTGAAACTTGACAACTTAGATCAACTGATCTGGGATTGCCAACTGAAAGTCCACAATAAAGAGCAGCCTAGCTACAAAACATTTAGTGATCCAAAGAGATGCTAGGCATCAATGATCCTAGGAAGAACAAAATGAGCCATGTGTCTGTGGTGAAGAAATGTTGAGTAAAATAAGGCCAAAGGTCACTGCAACATTTGACACCAAGTCTTCAATAAGAAATAAGCTCTGTAATGCAAAAGAAAGAGAAAAAGCTAACAAGGGAATGAACAAAAAGTGAGGATTCATAGCAGCAATCTTAGTGAACTCTTAAAGGAACATTGTTTGTTTCAACAGCAAGTAATAAATGAGCTACTTTTGATCTGCATAAAACCCCATAGACCAAATTCAACTATCTGCCTAATAAGAACACATACACTTATCTATTTCATTCTATCTTCTCTTATGTTTAATGCTTGCTTGGGGACAAGCAAGTTTTAAGTTTGGTGTTGTGATGACAAGCCATCATATACCCTTTTTAATAGTCTTTTTCTTTGTTTTTATTTGGTTTTATGCACTTTCTTGCATCCTAAGAAAGCAATTTGGAATGGAATTGCATAACTTCTCTTAATCAAACAACCACCATATAATTGATACTAAATCATGAGGTTTAGGCCAAATTTAATTGATTTTTAATGATTTATAAACCTTGTGAATTTGGTGATACTTTGATTGGTTGTTTTGATTAATTGTAGGTGAAGAAAAGAAGAAAAGCGTGGCCTAAAAAGCGTGGTTCAAGGAATAGAAAGTGTGGCCAAGAAAGGAGGAAGTGTGGTGCAACAAACCATGAAACTCATTCCAAGAGCACAGCATATTTACAATAGCCCATAACTTTACACCATTGCAATCCCCGGCAACGGCGCCAAATTTGATAAAGAGAATTATTGCCAGTTTAAAATCAATCAAAAAACAAGCATTAGTTCGTTAGTAGTATAGTCTAAACCAACAATGAATTCTCTAGATAAAATATTTTAAATTCAAAATATAATAGCCGAGATCAAGAGTAATTCAACCTCGGATCATCTTCCCTAGGAGTTGTAATTAAGTGTACAATTTATTGATTATGGGAGAAATGGGGGTTGGATGATAGCAATTGACAAGAAATTAAAATGCAAGAAGGTAGCTTAACATGCAAGAAATTAAATGAAGGCAAGTAAAGGCAATGAAAATGGAAATTAAGTGCTAAAAAAGACTCTTGGAAAGAAGTGGGTAATTAAGGATTCCTATCCTAGTTGTGGACCACAAACATGGTAATTGTGTGTGGATTAATTCCAATTAGTGAACCCTACATCGAGGATAAGTCAACTAGGCATAATTAATCTCAATCCCTAAGTCCTAAGTCAACACTAGTGGGTCAAATAGAGTCAAGAAAAACCAAATTAATTAACAACCCTCACACAATGTGGAATGGACATCCACCACTCAAGTTCACCTAAACTACACAATTTCTCAACCAAGAGTGAGAAAAACTAAGCAAAATCCCAACTAAGCATTTTGTCAAATACTTGGTGGGCATGTAAAGAAAGCATGGTAAAATGACAAGAAATAATAAATGCTACAATTACTAAGCAAGAAAGATAAAGATAGCAACTCAATAAAGCAATAAATGACATGAAAATATAAATTGCATTAAATGTAAAATTAAAATGATAAGAGTGTTCATAAGCATAAAAAGCAACAAAATGAGAAATTAACATGATAAACTAAAGAGATTAAGACAATAAAGTAAAGAAAGGTAGAAGAAACTAGATCAAAATAAGAATTAAACATAGAAATTACAAGGAAATTAAACTAAAAACCCTAGGTTCTAGAGAGAATGGGGAGCTTCTCTCTCTAAAAAATGAACTACATGACTAAAATCTCCCTAATTGCTCCCCCCTTCATCCTTCTTCAATTTGGCCTCAAATAGCTTCAAAAAATGAGTTGGATTGGGTTTTGAGGGCCCAAAAATCGCTGCCAGTGAGTTGCAATTAATGACGTCACGTGGAGGGACCTGTGCGGACGCATAGATGTGTGCGTCCGCACAGATGTTAAATCCTGACTTGTGCATACGCAAAAGTACCTGTGCATACGCACACTTAGACTTATGTTCACTATAGCAAATTGTATATCATTTTGAAGCCCTGAATGTTAGCTTTCCAATGCCGTTGGAAACGCCTCATTTGGACCTCTGTAGCTCAAGTTATGACCAATTTAGTACAAAGAAATTAGGGCTGGTAGCTTTCCAAATCCTTCATTTCTTGAATTCTTCCCTTTTGCATGCTCTTTTCCTCACTTCTTCAACCCATACTTACCTTGAAAACCTGAAAATCACTTAACAAATATATCAAGGCACCAAATGGGATTAAAGTGAATAAAATTGACTAAATTAAGCAGAAAAGAGCATGTTTTTACTTTCAAGCACAATTTAGGAAGAAATCTCAAAAGCATACTATTTAGGTGAATAAATGTGGGTTTATGTGATGGAATCCACTCAAATCAAACCAAAATATATCGTAAAATATGGATTCATCAGATACCTGATCTCTGGTTAATAAGCTAATTACATGATAGAAGAAAGTTCTTTTAGCTGTTGAAAGATTTGAAGAACATCGGAGGTAGGAAAGGATTCCTTCCTAGCTTACATTGTCTTGGTATTATCTAGCAGTATTCCATCCAAATGAAATGGAAATAACAAGTATGTCTCGTGGTTCCAAGATTTTTGTGGAGTAGGCTGCCAACAACAGGGCCATGTTCAACATAAATATAAAAGCATAACAACTGTAACAAAGGAAGGAACAATTAAGTTGCAATTCACACATCATTTTCATTCCCATGTAGTGAAATTATCACTTATCAACCTAGAACAATTAAGAAACTACACTAGCAATGCCACATCATACCACACAATTTATACATAATTCCAACCAAGTTTGGAAAACCAGATCTTGTAGCAGCAATAGATTGAGGTCCTTGTAAAATAGCACCATTAGTAGTGATATTATGTTTTCAAAGACATAATACCATAAACAAGAAGCTATTCTTATCGAAATAATCCAAATTTAAAAGGTTGAATAATAAACTAAAATCAACTTTGCCATGATATGCAGGATTTCACTTGGTACATATCACTATCCCATTACATTGACAAGCTTTGAGAGTCTCATTCTAATCCCTTCGTAATCACATATCTCAAAAGAATTTTTGTTGAGCATCCATAAGAAAAACTAGATACCCATCCTTTTTCCATTCAAAGTGCACATAGGATAGATGAATTACTTTCAATTTAAACCGGTTAAAATAAAACACCAAATACTGACTGTTGAATGCTTTTTTTGTCAAGGCATAGTTCAAGCGCCCGTAGAAGGTATCCCGTGGAAGGCATTGGATTCTACAGCCTTCATACATAGTATCTGAAAACTGCTGAATTCTAAACCCAGCAGATAGCATGTTTAAAACTTCAGGACATAAATCCAATTACATAGCCAATGCTAAAGAACAAATATGGAGGTTGAATAAACAGATCATTTTCTTGTTTTGATGAATTTATGTTTTTGATATGATTCAGAGAGGAGCGGGTATTGACTACTGCTCTAACTACTTTCCTTGACAGAAATGATTGCATGATTGAGAAGCAGGAGCAGATTTGGGTGGTTGAACAGTGATGAAACACGGATCTCCTCCCTGACCAACTCCAGTTGCTCATTGCTCTTGATGAGGACCTTTTTCATAGCATATGTTCCATCTTCTACATAAAAACACATCAACAATGTATCAATTTCACTCCGCTGAATCAAATTATGTATGCCACGTATTCAGAATCTTCTAAAAGGACAAGTATTACAACAATGAAAGCAAAAACCCTAGAAATGATGATTTTATATTTAGAGGCATTAAGCAATAAAAGAAATCATGTCGAACGTATGCTTATAAAAAATGATGCAAAATCATAATCAAAATGCAAAATAAAAAAGAAAACCCTAAGAAGCAACAATCAGAACCATAAAAAAATCAGAAAAATTGAAATAAAACCCCCAAAATCAGAACTATCAAAGAACCCCAAAAATTCAGATTCAATGCATTCAGAAATTTCATTCCCATAGTAAAATTCAGAATCAACGCATTCAGAAATTCTATTTTCATGCTAAAATTCAGAACATTCTCATTCTTCATTCAGAATCAATGCATTCAAAAATTCCATTCCATAGTAAAATTCAGAAGCTTCTTACTAATATGCAGAGGAGGAGGAGGGGGTTATAGCTGTGTGTAGTGTTGTCAGAGCTTGTGAAGAGGAGGAGGCGAGACAGGGGAAGAAGAGGAAGAAGGAGAAAGAGAGGGGTTTCTTGAAGATGACCACATACGTGGAGCCAAGACAGGAGGAGGAGGAGCCGTGGAGAAGATGGCCGCGCCGACGATCGTGGAGGAGAGCACCGCGCCTACGCCCATGGAGGAGAGCAACACGCCGACGCCCGTGGAAGGGAGCACCGCACCGTTGCAGTTTGGGGTGGACAGCACCGCGATCGAGACCTGCTATCGTATGTGGAGGAGAGCCGCGATCGTGGAGGGTGTGTCGCCGTTGGGGTTCGTTTCAAATGTTAGGGCTTACGATAGTGATGAACTGAAGAAAGTGATGAACTAAAGCAAACATATCTTTTCTTTTTTTTTTCTAAGTTATTTAATTGAAAAATAATTGGTGGGAATATGATGGAAAATTTTTCTCTAAAATTTTTAACTACAAATCATTTTAGGCAATTTTTTATAAATGTTATTTATTCAATTTTTTTGATAACCCTTATAATAAGTTATATTTTTATTTAAAAATATTGTCTTAAATAAATTATATTGTAACATTTTTTAAGTGTTGTTTTAGATGTCAAAGATAACACTTTTTATGGGTGGCCAAAAATTTTGTTATCTTTGCCTTACTCAAAGGCAACTTGTAAAAAATGTTGTCTTTTTCTATCTAAGGCAACTTTTGTTAAATGTTATTTCGAATAAGGGTTACCTTTGGCCAAAAATATTGTAGTGAAAACAATAAATGCAGGCTGCATTTTGGGCCAAAAGAAAATAAAAAAATTCAAAAATTCCGAAAAAGATAAAACACAGGCTGCATTTGTTTAGTTTCATAAACTAAAAAAAAAAAAAGAGTAAAATGCAGGTTGCGATTTTTGTCCATTTTATTGCACTACACAAAAATTTTTTCCATATGAAAAAAAATTACCCAAATTTGGTCCTTGAAGCTTTCATGAGACCAAACATTTCATTGACAAGTTCTCAAGTTACAAGTT
>NC_029789.2:100711610-100714825 GCF_000816755.2 Arachis ipaensis | reverse complement strand
TAAGACGAGTATATATGACTTTTCTTTGTTTTAATTAACGAAAGTAAAGAACATAAATATTTTTTAATGAGTTTTAAATGTGTTAAAAAATTATTTGTTATACAATTTTATTATTTTAGATGTGTTATAAAATCATTTATGTTAAGAAAAATATAAACATAGATTTGAACAAATTTTAATTGTGTGGTAAAACTATTTTATGTATTATCTTATTATTTTGAATTTGTTAAAAAATTATTTATGTTAACAAAGTATAAGCACGAATTTAAATGAATTTTGGATGTGTACCAAAAATATTTTATGTGTTATCTTATTATTTTGGATATGTTATGAACAACTGTAAGATAATAAAAAAGTTACCACAAAAATAACCTTACAAGAAAAAGAGAAAATTAATTTTCAAACACAAACATATGGAACCAAAAAATAATATTGTACAAGACTGTACGTAAAGGTTCAAAGAGTGTAGGGACTCCTGGGCCGAGGTCTTGATGCTGATGCTTCGAGCTTCCCCTGTCTTTGTGAGGTTGTGAGTTTGGTGGATTGAGTAGGCGAATGGACTTCGCGTCTGTCTGTTACGCTTCTTCGGAGAAGTGACCGTTTAGCAGTTTTTGAGATGGCATTAAATTTGTGTTAAATATGCGCAGTGAGAGAGACAGGTGTTTTTCCACATTTGCCCTTCCCCTTTTATTTCTTATCTCTTATATATTCATCGGGAGTTTTCTTTTGATTTTTCAGAGGCTTTTCTCCTTCTTTCCTATTTACTCCGTTCTATATTTCGTGCACTACTTTTGCTCCATTTCTACATTTCCTTCCTTTGTGTTTTGTGCTTCTTTTTGCGCTTACATTTCTGCAAAAAGTACGCCATTTTCTGTCCCATTACTTGTTTCTCTGGTCATTTTCATTTTATGCCTTCTGGGTTACTATTTTTAGGTTTGACTGGTAGTCTATTTTACGTTTTGCACTTCTGTATTCCTTTTGGGCTGTGTTAGTAAGCAAGGGGGTCCCACTATTTTTGGTGCATAGAATTTAGTAGTTGGTAGGGTATTGATGTGAGATTGACATAGGATAGGATTTATATGCATTTTGTATTTTTGGGGAGTGGGCTAACAGTAATGCCCCCTTTGGCTATAGGTGTAGCACAACGGAAGACGGTTATGGAGAACCTGGGTCCAATTTTTCTGGCTGGGGGTTTACTTGATCATTACCATTGGGTAACTTCCGATGTGTTGGGTACGCCCTCTCAATTGGGTGAGGGCGATCTTCAAAAGCTTCGGGACGGAGGGCCGTATGGGTGGTGGTGTGACGGAGTAGCAGTATGAGCTTGTGCTCGCTGATGAGAATGCAAGGGTATACTATTTGAACTTGCACTCCCCTCGAGTTCCCGATTGCATATGGGTGCATGATCCTTTATTCAAAATGTTAGGGGTTCAGTTGCCCTTCTCTGAATTTGCCATAGCCCTTCTAAATCAAGTTTTTGCAGTGCCATCCTAGTTGCATCCGAATAGTTGGACGGCCATCCAAACCTTCAAATTGGTGTGTGAGTTTTTGGAGGTTCTAGCTCAGGTTAAGGTTTTTCTATTTTTCTTTCTTTGTATTATTTCACACAAGGAGGGGAAGCATCGGAAGGGCAATATCTCCTTTTGGGCTCAGCCGAATCATTAGATTTTCGACATTTTCAAAGATTTGTTTCATGGTATTAAGGCGGGGTCTTTCAAGATTCTCCCCGATCGAGGTCATCACCTGTTTTGGTTGACCCTGGAGGGCGAGCGTTAAATTGGCACTTATTAAAATTTTGGCACAGGGGCTTCCTATCTGAGCAGGGTGACTTGTGAGGGTTTGTCTCCCCCGAACAAAGATATTGCTGACATTTATTGGCAATATTTGGAGTGAAGCCACTAAATCCTCGTGATGTTATGGGTGATCCCGAGGCAGGTAGATCTTTTGCGGGTAGGTCTCTCCCTATTCTGAGTTTTTGAGTTTGTGGTTCATTGCTTTTATTTTTGGTTTGATAACTTGTGATTTTTACTTTGATTTTATAGTTGAGATGGTTGGCAAGGAGATGATATTTGCAAGGTTGAAGGCTGTTTATCTTCTCGATTTATAGGTTAGGGGTGACGGGGCCTCGCCATCGACTCCTCCAGTTGTTTTAGTTTTGGGCTCACAAATAGTGTCTCAAGATATGGTTACTATCGGGGCTGCTAGTGCCGATGTCAAATTGTTGAGTTCCCCGTCCCCCAGTTCGGTAAGAAGTGGAAGAGGCCTGTCAAGGGGAGTAACGGTGAGAATTTTCAAGAAGATGTGGTATTACCTCCATGATGGATAAGGGTTTTGATGCTCTGACCTTTATTGATCAACATCTCCTGCCAAGAACTGAGGAGTTCTTCTGTGATTACAACCTTGCGGGACAGGCTAAGTTTGTGTATCAGGCCCTTCTCTAATTTGCCACAACTGTGCCGAAGGCAGAGCTGATGTTGACTCAAGTGCTCCTTTTGGATGGCAAGTTTTGCCATTTTGAAGTGAAGGTTGAGAAACTGAAGTAGTAGCTAGAGGATGCTGAGACTGCCTGGGAGAAGTCTGTTAAGGATACGGAGGAGTATGGCTCGGAGATTCTGCATCTTTCTGAATGAGACACCAAGCTTATTTCCCAACAAGCTCGAGCTTAGAAGCAGGCCATTGATGTTGTGTTTGAGGCGTCTTCCACTCATTCCAAGGCGGATTCTATGAAGACCAAGGTCGCCCAACTGAAGAAGGATAAGGAAGGCCTGCTCGCCGATGCCAAGGAAGCTATTTCAGCAACCAAAGAGGCTTTAAAAGCTCAATTCCAGGTGTTGGCTCCCGATGTGGATGCGTTGGTGATGGGGGCCTTCCGAACCATGAAGGATGGTTAGATTGTGGACCTTGAGTGATTTGTTAGTGTTTTGTGAAAAAATATTTTGCTAAGTTTGTAAGCCGTGTATTCGGCATATACACTTTGTTTTTTGGGGCCTTTTAGGGACGTTATGAAGAATTTGGGTCTCGTGGTAGAGTAGTTTTTATTATGTTTTATTATTTTGGATATTTATTTTATTGGCTTTTGGGGTGATTGGTCCCCAGGGTAGTCGCTTTATTTTTCCCAATTTCCATTTTATTTGATTTTTGGATTTTACTCGTCTTAAAAAAATAAATAAATCCAATAAAATAAAAAATGAGAAAAATTTTATTAAAAGGTTTAA
>NC_029789.2:100686348-100711542 GCF_000816755.2 Arachis ipaensis | reverse complement strand
CAAAATAAGAAGAACGAAAATACTTGAAAAATAACTTTTCCTAGGTTACCAACTCGGGGGTTCGATTCTGAGTAGTAGCGCCGCAAATTTGTGGCATTCCATGATCTCGGTAGTTTGTTACGTGAGTCGTTCCAATTTGTATGCCCTTTTTCCGATTGCGGAATGATAAACCTATATTTTATCATATATTTTGTGCTTAAATTGAGTGATTTATTCAATCCTTCACCCACTTATTCATATTAATTGCATGATTTTACTTCTCCTTCCTTATTATGTGATGTATGTGAAAAACATGTTTCCTATGCTTAAAATTAATTATTTTAATTACCCTTATTATCATTCGATGCCGTGATTAGTGTGTTGAGTAGTTTCAGATCTTCTAAGGCAGGAATGACTTAAAGGATGGAAAGGAAACATACAAAAATGGAAGGAAAGCACAAAACGGAGTTTTTTGGAGAAACTGGCATCCACGCGATCGCATGGGCGACGCGGGCGCATGCCAAGCGCGAATCAACAGCGACGCGGCCGCATGACTGACGCGTCCGCATGACTGACGCGTCCGCACGCCTTAAGCAAAACACATATGACGTAGCCGCATGACTGACGCAACCGCGTGACAAGAAAAGCTGCGAATGACGCGACCGCGTGACCCTCGCGGACGCGTGACAGAGGCCACGTACCAAAAATTGCAGAAAACGCTCCCAGCGATTTCTGAAGCCCTTTTCGGCCCAATTCCATGTCCAGAAGGCATAGACCAGAGGTTATGAAGTGAGGGAATGCATCCATTCAAACAGGGCTTGCCAATTTAGTTACTTCTCATGATTTAGATTTAGTTTTGAGAGAGGTTCTCTCCTCTCTCTCTTAGGATTTAGGATTTCTCTTAATTTTAGGAGTGACTCTCGATCCCAGGTTTAATGTTCCTTTACTTTAAGCTTCCCTTTCACTTTTATTCATTCCATTACTTTAGTTGATTATTACTTTTGCCATTTAATTTATGAATTCTTCTATGTTCCAGATTATTTGAATTAATGTTATTTGAGGTATTTCAGTTTATTATTGCTTTCTTTTATTTATGTCACCATTGCTTTCAATTTGAAGACATTTTTATTCCAGCAAATTTACTTTTTTCCTTTTGGTCTTGGTTAAGAAATCAGTAACTCAGGAGTTATCTTAGCTCAACATAATTGATAACTGTTATCTTTGCTAATTGAATTGACTTTCAATAATCCCAATCTTTTCTTAAGAAATAAAAAGGATTCGAAGGTCAAACTAATTAATCCCTTGACTTTCCTTTGCTTTAGCAAAGGTTAACTAAGTGGAATTAAGATTCAATCTTCTTTATTATTGAGAAGGGTAATGATGACAAGTCATCTTAGCCTAGTTTCACTAGCCTTTTTCTTTTGTTTTCAATTGAATTATGCATTTTCTTGAGCCATAAGCAAGCCAATTTGGTAGATTTTCATGCTTCCTTTGATTTAATCAACCATAGATGAATTAATGCAATTTCATGAGGTTTTATGCTATAATTGTCACATATTATGAAAGAATGAATATCTCATGATTTTGAGCATAGCTTTGATATGTTTGGTTTATTAATGATAGGTGAAGAAAGCTTGGAGAAAGGTTGAAGCAAGAAGGAATGGCTAGGTTGGCGCCATGAGTGTGCAAGTGGAGCCAACGTTTGAGCAAAAGTTTGACCCCAAACTTTGGCTCAAACGTTGGTAGCAGCAAAATAGGGTTGCTGATATGAAAAGTTTGAGTAAAGGTTTGCCTCAAACTTTTACTCAAACTTTTACTCAAGCTTACATGATTCCAAACTCGGTTCACTTCGGTTCTTCTCCAAACTCCAAGAGCAATCAACCAAGGCCTCTATCAACCCAATTCCATCAAGAGCAAAGGCCCAATTGAAGGCTTGAAGACCATTTGAAGAAAGTGTATAAATAGCATAGGATTTAAGTTTTCTGATAGCTTTCTTTTCGGTTTTGATTAGTACACTTAGTAGAGAGCTCACTTTACATTTTCTTGGCATTGTTGTTCTAATTCATGGGAATTTGGGAGGAGAATTGATTTCTCTTCTTCCTTGTTCTTGCCCAGCACTCTTTACTTTTCTTGTCTTAGATCTTGGGTTGGAGAATTGAAGGAAATCTGTTTCGATGTCATCCTGAGATCTCTCTGTTTCATTTTACTGCATAATTGAATTTCCATTTTGGTTAATTGCTTCTGTCTTCTACTTTCTCTGCAATTTACAATTTACAATTCCTTTGCAATTGTTCTTGTTGGATCTAGGAAGGCATTGAGATCTAGACTTGGTTATCTAGTCTCTTGAGTCCGGAGATCTGAATTCTCATTTTACTTTCTCTGTTTAACGCTTTTCATGCTCATTTACAATTCTGTTTTTAGATCCGATTCAATCCAAGTCATCTTATATTTCTCTGCTTGTTGCAATTTTACTTTTCCTTGTTTAATTTCTGCAAATCCAATTCCCAATTCCCTTTACAATTCAAGCCATTTACATTTCTTGCACTTTAAGATTCTGCAATTTACATTTCTTGCGTTCTAAGTTTCTGCCATTTAATTTCTTGTTCTTTAAGATTCAGCATTTTAAATTTCAGTTCTCTTTAATTTCATGCAATTTACCCATTCCTTTTACTTTCTATGCAATTTAAATTCTGCAAATCACAAATCTCTCAACCAAATCTTGATTCGCTTGACTAAATCAACAACTAAACTAAAATTGCTCAATCCTTCAATCCCTGTGGGATCGACCTCACTCCCGTGAGTTATTATTACTTGATGCGACCCGGTGCACTTGCCGGTGAGTTTTGTGTCGGATCGTTTTCCGCACATCAAGTTTTTGGCGCCGTTGCCGGGGATTGATTAGATTGACAATGATTAAGTGAGGTGGTAGTTTAGATCAAGCACTTTTTCTCTAATTTTGACTAACCCACTAACTGTTCGAGACTTTGTCTCTACTAACTCTAACTGCACTCAAGTTACAGAGTGCTCTGTTTTAGTTTCTGGTTCTATTTGTGTTTCTGATTTTGTGATAGGAGGAAAGAGCAATAAATCCACACCTTTTGATCCTGAAACATTTTGGAGGTTCAGGAAAGAGGCAAGAGATAGAGGGGAGAAATGTTGGGGTTCAGAAAATCCCCACTGAGAGTTTCTCACCAGGGGATAAAGTGATATTAAACACCCAACCAATGAAGGTGCCTCCACAATTATCTGAGTACTATACTGTGAACCGGATCCTTCCATATGAACACCAAGAGATCATCAAAGAAAAGACTGGAAGGAAGTTCACAGTAAGAAAAGAAAAGCTGAGGCACTATGATTTTCAGCCTCCATGATCAAAGAATGAAGGATGTCAAGCTAGTGACAATAAAAGAGCGCTTGTTGGGAGGCAACCCAACCTAAGGTAGTTTTCTTTTCATAGCTATTTTAATAAAAAGGTTAATTAATTTTATCTATATTGCAAGAAGCTAAGTTTGGTGTTGCACACCAAAACAATCTAAGGGAGAATGAAGGATTCTAAGTTTGGTGTTCCACCAAAATTTCATCATGAAACGCATTCTCACTTTATGCATAATGCTAGCTTCAAGCATTTAGATAAACGAGTTAACTATTCTGCTGTTTCCTAAGTTTTCAGTTTTATTACTTTTGAAAAAGAAAAAGAGTTTCACACATGGTTAATCTGATGCATGAGAACCATTGGCAAGGTACTAAGTTTGGTGTTCCCACACCAAAGTAAGTTCAAAGGCCCACAAATAAATCATGCATGCTAACCATTTTTCAAGTTCTTGGGGAACAAGCAACTTTCAATATCATTGCAGAGTGTCATACAAGCTTTTGGAAGGATTAAGCATCATCACCCAAAGAAATGAAAGAGGAATGCTAAAACCAGCAATGAGGATGATGAGGAGGAGGACAGCAAGTAGATTCCAAAAGGTTGTATTGTTCAGTGATTGTTTTATATCAGATACTGCTATGATTGAAAGTGATATAATACCCCTGCTTGTCTGCATAGTAAGGAAGAAAGAAACAAGAACTCAAAGAGTTGTTATCCTAGTAAATGCTTGTGGTCGAACTGTGTCAAAGAGAGAGGCTTGAGCAAGTAAATCCTTAGGGGTGCTTTAACACCTAATACCTTAAAACCAACTGGTTTGGGAGTATTGATTGAAAGCTTATCTAAAGAGCCGCTTTGAGACATGACACTAAGAGTCAAGGCCAAAGCAAAGAAACTATAAGCTGCTTCAAGGTGATTACATATAAAGAGATCTCTATGATACCATTTGGATGAAAGTCCTAAGACCTAAGACTCCCAAGATGTAGGGACTAGTAAGCACTGAGGCCCTTGCATGAGCACATGATTTAGAGTTCAACCCACTGTCACTTGATCACTTCACTCACAGGATAGTACATGTAATTTCTCAAATCCATTCTGTTTGAAAGAACCTTTGAGCATAATTCCTTTCTTGCTTGGGGACAAGCAAGCTTTAAGTTTGGTGTTGTGATGACAAGTCATATTGACCCAGTTTTACTAGCAGGGAATTTAGGAGGAGAATTGATTTCTCTTTTTCCTTGTTCTTGCCCAGCACTCTTTACTTTTCTTGTCTTAGATCATGGGTTGGAGAATTGAAGGAAATCTGTTTCGATCTCATCCTGAGATCTCTCTGTTTCATTTTACTGCATAATTGAATTTCCATTTTGGTTAATTGCTTCTGTCTTCTACTTTCTCTGCAATTTACAATTTACAATTCCTTTGCAATTGTTCTTGTTGGATCTAGGAAGGCATTGAGATCTAGACTTGGTTATCTAGTCTCTTGAGTCCGGAGATCTGAATTCTCATTTTACTTTCTCTGTTTAACGCTTTTCATGCTCATTTACAATTCTGTTTTTAGATCCGATTCAATCCAAGTCATCATATATTTCTCTGCTTGTTGCAATTTTACTTTTCCTTGTTTAATTTCTGCAAATCCAGTTTCCAATTCCCTTTACAATTCAAGCCATTTACATTTCTTGCACTTTAAGATTCTGCAATTTACATTTCTTGCGTTCTAAGTTTCTGCCATTTAATTTCTTGTTCTTTAAGATTCAGCACTTTAAATTTCAGTTCTCTTTAATTTCATGCAATTTACCCATTCCCTTTACTTTCTATGCAATTTTAATTCTGCAAATCACAAATCTCTCAACCAAATCTTGATTCGCTTGACTAAATCAACCACTAAACTAAAATTGCTCAATCCTTCAATCCCTGTGGGATCGACCTCACTCCCGTGAGTTATTATTACTTGATGCGACCCGGTGCACTTGCCGGTGAGTTTTGTGTCAGATCGTTTTCCGCACATCAGGTAACTAATTTGGACTTCCAATTTTTCATCCCTTTCGAAAAGTTTGCTTTACAGTATTTATTTATTTTAATTGCTATTTAAATTATTTGTCATATTGTTCCTCATTCTTTAAACCCCGAATTTACAATCTCCATAACCAATAATAAGAACATACTTCCCCGCAGTTCCTTGAGAAGACGACCCGAGGTTTGAATACTTTGGTTAACAATTTATTTAGGGGTTTGTTACTTGTGACAACCAAAACGTTTGTACAAAGGGATTTTTGAAGGTTTAGAAACTATACTTGCAACGAGGATTTATCCGCAATTTTCTAGACCACGTAAAAGTTCCTCTCGTCAAAATGGCGCCGTTGCCGGGGAACTGCTAACGTGTGCCTTATTATTGGTTATTGTAAATATTTTTCTTTTACTTGTTTATTTATTTCTGTTTTTTCCTTTTTAATTTTATTTGTCCACCACACTCACAAGCTTCTCTTCGCCATTCGCCACCACATGATCCCTATTTACTCCAGTTCCAATCCAATCACTCCCAAGCACCACCACTTTCCTATGTATCATGTCCAAATCCATCACCCCGAGAATCAGAGGTTCGCCTTAAGGAAACAGTAAATAAACTTCAAACAACCATTCAACAATTGGAGCAAGCAGTAATTCAATTAGCTTCTAGACATTCAAACATTCAAGGACCAACCACAGCCCTATGTGGACAATATAACGAAGAGCGTAGCATGAAGAAAATACTAGAAACTCCAGTGGACACGACAGAGAATGAATTCGTACTATAACAAGTAGAAGAAGCTGTCATTACGCAAGAAGAAGAGTTGGTTGAAGATCTAGGAGACGCTGAACCTCCATGGGAATTCAGAGCTGAGGAGAACTCCGTCAAGGACATTGCAGTTGATGCTAAGGAGGACAGTGCACAATCCCCAAGGCAAGTCGTTTATGAAGAACTAGACGGAATAACCCAGGACACAAATTCCCCTGATGATGATAGTCACAAGTCAAGTTCTCTTAGTAATAAAGTTGCATCCGCAAGTGAATACTCTGAGATCGAAGAATCTTCCCCAAATGGATACGAAGATGATGCAGAGGTAGATTTCTCTCAACCTCCAATCTATGACTCGAGTGATGAGGAAGACACAGAAGACTTTGACCAGGACACAGATGCATTTGAAGAACCTTGCAAAGAAGTGGAGGAATTCACAGAAGAGCACAAGGGAGTAGAACTTACAGAACCACCGAAAACACCTACCCCAAGGCCATTACCACCCAATACAAGCTTCAAGTGGGTACAATCCTTGACCTTTAACTTTACTTTTTCACTTGAATACGGTTTGCTTGAAACAGATGGCCATCTTAGAGCTCTCTGCGGCTTTAAGAGTAAGAGGGAAATGGCTCGTGCTCAGAGCTGGTGCACAAGGTTCAATAAGGTTCCACGCTTCAACTTGAAGTGCACGAATTGGTATCATATTCAATCGAATGGATCTCGGAAAACGTTTGGTCACCATGGTGAGAATCTACTTTCTAAATTGCCCGGATGGAAAAATATAGATCAAGACGGAGGCGGATTTAAAAGTAAAGTTTGGGATCCTGGAATCTATTCCGACATTCGTCATTCCGGGAGCCTAAAAATTTGTTTGAAGCTGCTCAGGAGCTTTACATGCCAAGTTTGGGACCCCGGAGGCAATTGGCATTCCAAGCATTGGTGGAGACTTTTGGATAAATTTAAACATAAGCCGCCATAACAGGAAGCGCCTCCAATGTCCAACTTAAGGACTTTAACTAAAAGTGCTAGCTGGGAGACAACCCACCATGGTATGATCGTTCATTTTTCAATTTTTATTTCGTTTTGTTTGTTTTCAAGTTTTATTTTATTGAACCTGGAATTTTGCATCGCATTCATATTAATCATTGCATTCTGCATACTGCATAAAAAAAAAGGTGCGCGACGCTACCGCATCACTCATGCGATCGCATCATATTGCGAAAAACACTACCCACGCGACCGCGTGACCTGGAGATCGGCGTAAAGATCCAAGATCCAGAAAGTTAGGCTGGAATCGTGCGGCCATTGTGCGTTTCGCATAAATGATCCACACGATCGCATCATCCACGCGATCGCGTCACTTGCACAATGTCAATCCCACGCGGCCGCGTGAGTGCCGACGCAACCGCGTCGCATGGATTGCACGAACACCCTAAAGGAGACAGAGAGTTGCGTTGAAACGACGCTGGATTTGTGCGTTTAGCACAAATCCCAGCGACGCGATCGCATGCGTCAGGCGATCGTGTCATTCAATCTTTTTTGCCCTCTATGCGATCGCGTCACCCACGCGATCGCGTCACCCCCCATTTCGCTCCAGCCACGCGACCGTACCCCCCTACCCCATTACCCATCCCTTCTTTCCCCCCTGCCCCGAACAGCCGTTCCCACCACCGCCATCCGCCGCGCCAGACGCCGTCACCACCACCCCCAGCCACCTTTCTGCCTACTCTCCTTATTCGGCCTACTAGGTTCCGACGAACGCCACCCTTCTATCCTTAGTCGTTATTTCATTATTTTCTATTTATGTTCATGTTCAGGCTGGTTAGATATGCATGTTGTAGTGGATTTTAGGTTGTTAGGTAGCCTAGGATGTGGTTAGTAGATTTAGGCCTGTTTACTTGCACTGTTCATGTTTCTATTTTATCAAATTTGCAATTCTACTGTTGCTGTGTGTAATGTTCATATGCTGTGATTTCTTGTTTCTTGCTGCTCTTTACACTGAATTTTCATGTTTATATTCCTTATATGTAATTGCAAGCTTTAATTTTAATTCATATGAACTATTTGATTGCTGTTTATTTTTTGGGACAATCCAATTTTAGCCGGAATGCTGCCCAAATTTCTGTAAAATATTTTCATTCATGTTTTGGTTTTGGCATTTTGAGATCTAGTTTCCTCTGCTTTACCCAAACCCATTCATGAATGCCAGGCACGCATTCTTATTCTCTTTGATTTCCTGGTTCATATATTGCATTTTTGATGTTTGATTCCAATTTTTGCTATTTCTATATCTATTTGAATCATCATCAACCTGTTTTCCTTGTTTGGTTATGAGTTACCTATCACTTCTAATTATGAATGCTTGTTACTTAGAAACTTATCCTTATGCCACTTACCTTAACCCATTTTTCATTAACTCACTAATTCTAATTTCCTAAAATCTTTTTTTTAATTCTAACTAAACTAACCTTTTAAAATCTTTTTTCTGGTTTTTCACTTTCTTTTAACCCTCTAACCATGGCATACTGATAATTTTTCCTACTTAACATGACTTCTATTACATTTTGGATTGTGGATTTTTTCTTTCGAACTTTTAACTCCTATACAATCCTTAATGAACATTTACTTAACTAATTTACCTCATTCTAATTCTCATTTGCCACTTTGTGTTTCTTTTGACTATTTGCCTATTTGTTTTCCTATTTTTACTATATCCTGGTTTTCTCTTTTTCAGGATGTCAGATTCCCAGAGAAAGGGAAAAGGAAAGGCTACCACTGGCAAACGTAAAAGAGGAGAATCATCTATGTCTATCATAGACCTCATGCATGATGCCTCCCGGCGGGAGAAAAACTTCACCCTGCAGGAGAAGGCCGACCAGCTGCTCCCTGCTAATGACCCAGTGAAGTTTGCAAACCGATACTATGATCTGAAGTATCCGGTGTTTGCAAACTCCAGGAACCTATACCTGGAGAGGACTCTGAAGATCCCAGGAGAACTCCAGCAATACACCTCTGATCAGATCAAACAAAGAGGCTGGTTCTTTCTGGAGAGAAACCTGTCTGAGGTCAATGCATTTTGGGTAAGGGAATTCTACTGCAATTACTTCAAGACTTCCCTAGATGCAGTGAACCTTAGGAGGAAGCAGATTCTGGTCACTGAAGAGGCAGTTGAAGATGTTCTGAAGCTTCTGCCTAAATCTGATCAGCCGGATGGTTATCAGAAAGCTGAGGAAGATATGCGCTTTATGAAGTTTGATTGGGATGCAGTCAAGGCGAGGATTGCCCTTGACCCTACCGTTCCTTGGATCATGGGTCAAAACACCACGATGCCCAAGGGAATCAAGCGGGCGTACTTGAATGATGAAGCTCGGCTATGGCATCAGATACTTAGCAACTTCATTATGCCGAGTACTCATGAGACGGATATACCAGCCGCTATGATCACCCTCCTCTAGTGTGTGATGGAGGGTAAGGACCTGTACCTGCCATGCTTTATCCAGTTCTATATGGCCAGGGTCCACGTCCGAGGCACTCTTCCCTTTCCCTATTTGGTTACACAGCTGGGCCGTCGAGCTGACGTGCCTTGGGAGGATGCCGATGAGAGGCCACCTGCTGCAGAATGCAAGAAGATTATCCGGCACAGCAGGAACTTTCTAGCCTTGGGCTACAGACCTCCAGTCCTCACTGCTCCGGGTGACACTGCCACACCATCTGCCGGCCCTTCTTCCTCCACAGCTACACCTGCCACCACCACTGCACCTCCACCTGCCCCAGAGCCCATCTATCATCTAGTGCACCGTCTGTTTCGATGGCTTGACCAGATGGAGCATCGCAACAAGCGATGCTATGAGCACCTGAAGCTGATGATACGATCTGGCGACATCCCCTCCGAGCCTGACACACCATCTGAGGCATCTGAGGAGGAGGCGGATGCGCCCGAGGCTGCGCCTCATCCGCAGCAGGAGGCAGCACAGGCAAGCACCCAGCAAGCAGCACACCAGCAGGAGATCCCATATCAGATCCAGGCTGCAGACTCCGAGATCCCTATCCAGTCAGTACCTCCTCTACAGCAGCCAGATGCTCAGACCGCCACCACAGAGACTCCGGCCACACATCCTTCCAGTGATGACACCCCTTCACACCCTGCTTGAGTGAGCATCAGGGACGATGCTTCATTTTAAGTGTGGGGAGGTCGCCGTCTCTGGCGTATCATTTTGATGAACCACTACAGACCCTTTTTCCTTTATTTTGACTATTTTCTTGTATTTTTTTCTCTTTATTTTTTAGTACTTATACATTGCTATTTTCATGTATTTATACTCTATTTCTGCATTTTTTATTTTTAGTTCATATTTTAGCCACTTAGTTTAGTTTCAATTCTAACTTACTAGTTATAGAAATTGTGGATTGATTAGTATAGTTTACCCTTTTTAGCATAAGATAACTCGAAATAGATTGAAAAAAAAAAGGAAGTAAACTAGAGACTTTAACAGAATCAAAACAACCCACACCTTGTATATATAGCAGTACATGTTAGTTAGTTAACAACATTCCATCAAGGAGAAACACTAGAACTTTAAAGCCATTCAATATAAGTTTTACATTGAGAATAATGGAAATTTTTAACTAAACCTGCATGACATACATAACTGATAAATGATTTTTGAGCTAGAGAACACACAGCATGTGAGTTTAGAGCTTAATTGTATGGTTATATTCAAACCATAATTTTTTCCTGTGTGTTCCGCCCTTCTTGTTTATTCTGGTGTTCTTTACTTTGTTTTAATCTATATGTCCGATTATAGAATGTATACTTAGCCTTATACATATACCCTTACCTTTACCTTGGTCCCATTACAACCTTACTTAAGACCTCATGATTTTTGGTATGACTATATTCTATGATTGTTGATTAGTTAGATGAAGAACAAAGTTATAGAAAGAAAGAATAAAAAGAAGAATAGAGTGATTAACCCAATAAACACTGAGTGATTAAAGAGTAAACACAAAATCCAATGAGGGTTCAATAGCTCATTAACATATATCTCTGCTTAAATTATTAATTGTCTTGCAAGTTTTCTTTACATTTTTTAAAATTATTTTTCTCTCCCATCTCAATTGTAAAGGCACTTTATCACTATCTAAGGCTTGGCTATATATATATATATATATATACATGACTCCTTGAGAATGTGAATTAATTTAACTACATGCAAGCTTTATATTCAAGTGAATAAAAAAAAATTGAATTGCATGATGCATCATTCATCTAGGTAGTTGCATTCAGATTAGATTGCATTGCATGACATTCCACCACTTTAACCTTACTTTTTACCTTGGATTTAGCATGAGGACATGCTATTGTTTAAGTGTAGGGAGGTTGATAAACCTATATTTTATGATATATTTTGTGCTTAAATTGAGTGATTTATTCAATCCTTCACCCACTTATTCATATTAATTGCATGATTTTACTTCTCCTTCCTTATTTTGTGATGTATGTGAAAAACATGTTTCCTATGCTTAAAATTAATTATTTTAATTACCCTTATTATCATTCGATGCCGTGATTAGTGTGTTGAGTAGTTTCAGATCTTCTAAGGCAGGAATGACTTAAAGGATGGAAAGGAAACATACAAAAATAGAAGGAAAGCACAAAACAAAGTTTTTTGGAGAAACTGGCATCCACGCGATCGCATGGACGACGCAGGCGCATGCCAAGCGCGAATCAACAACGACGCGGCCGCATGACTGACGCGACCGCACGCCTTAAGCAAAACACATATGACGCGGCCGCATGACTGACGCAACTGCGTGACAAGAAAAGCTCCGAATGACGCGACCGCATGACCCACGCGGACGCGTGACAGAGGCCACGTAACAGAAATTATAGAAAACGGTCCCAGCGATTTTCTGAAGCCCTTTTTGGCCCAATTCCAAGTCTAGAAGGCATAGACCAGAGGTTATGAAGTGAGGGAATGCATCCATTCAAACAGAGCTCGCCAATTTAGCTACTTCTCATGATTTAGATTTAGTTTTGAGAGAGGTTCTCTCCTCTCTCTCTTAGGATTTAGGATTTCTCTTAATTTTAGGAGTGACTCTCGATCTCAGGTTTAATGTTCCTTTACTTTAAGCTTCCCTTTCACTTTTATTCATTCCATTACTTTAGTTGATTATTACTTTTTCCATTTAATTTATGAATTCTTCTATGTTCCAGATTATTTGAATTAATGTTATTTGAGGTATTTTAGTTTATTATTGCTTTCTTTTATTTATGTCACCATTGCTTTCAATCTGAAGACATTTTTATTCTAGCAAATTTACTTTTCCCCTTTTGGTCTTGGTTAAGAAATCAGTAACTCAGGAGTTATCTTAGCTCAACATAATTGATAACTGTTATCTTTGCTAATTGAATTGACTTTCAATAATCCTAATCTTTTCTTAAGAAATAAATAAGATTCAAAGGTCAAACTAATTAATCCCTTGACTTTCCTTTGCTTTAGCAATGGTTAACTAAGTAGAATTAAGATTCAATCTTCTTTATTATTGAGAAGGGTAACTAATTTGGACTTCCAATTTCTCATCCCTTGCCAAAAGTTTGCTTTACAGTATTTATTTATTTTAATTGCTATTTAAATTATTTGTCATATTGTTCCTCATTCTTGAAACCCCAAATTTACAATCTCCATAACCAATAATAAGAACATACTTCCCTGCAGTTCCTTGAGAAGACAACCCGAGGTTTGAATACTTCGGTTAACAATTTATTTAGGGGTTTGTTACTTGTGACAACCAAAACATTTGTACGAAGGGATTTTTGAAGGCTTAGAAACTATACTTGCAACGAGGATTTATCCGCAATTTTCTAGACCACGCAAAAGTTCCTCTCGTCACGGAACTTAACTCGATAGAGTCCATCCTAGTTGGGAGTTAACTTCCAGTCTCTCGGGATGGGGACACCAATGTTGTTGCGTTGCAAGACCAAATATCCTTATTTGAACTCGCACTTTATCACACCCCAATTTTAGCGTAGGCTTACTCTTTGTTTTAGGGCCAGCTCCCGTAGGTGGGCTATGCTTTGGACCTCGGCGACTAGCTCCCTTTTGGTTTCTTCATTGAGTCCTCCTACGGTCTTTCTTGAGCTTGTTTTTCCGATCTCAACAAGAAGTATGACTTCTATTCAATGGGTTAGTCTGAAGAGGGTTTTCCGTTTGAACTTTGCGGGGAAGTTTCGTAAGACCACAGCACGGAGCCCAGTTCGTCTGCCCATAGTCATTTGGCCTCGTCCAACCTCTTTTTTAGTACTTTTAGAATGACCTTGTTAGCCACTTCGAATTGGCCGTTAGTTTGGAAGTGTTCTATTGTGCTGAACTTTTACGAGATGCCGAGGCTATCTAGGAACTTGCGGAAGCGCTTGTCCACAAATAGAGTTCTGTTATCTGAGATCATGACCTCCAAGATGCCGAATTGGGTTATGACCTGCCTCTAGAAGAATCTTTGGCATTGGGGTGTTGTGATTATGGCTATGACTTTCGCTTCGATCCATTTGGTGTAGTAGTCAATGGATAAGATTAGGAACTTTAGTTGTCCTGGTGTCATCGGGAAGGGATCCATGGGGTCGAATCCCTAGGTCTTGAACTAGTATTCAGCCGAAATGGTGCTGAGTTGTTGGGGGCTACTTGATGGAAGTCAGCATGAGTTTGGCACTATTTTTAGCTTTTAACTAGAAGGAGTGCGTCTCTAATGATTGTCAGCCAAAATACCCAGCTTGGATGACCTTTTGCGCCAAGATTTTTCCTCGAACATGGTGGCCGCAACATCCTTCATGAATTTTGCGAAGGATGTAGTCCGTTTGGTGGGGCTCTAAGCATTTTAAAAGGGGTTGGGAGCTTCCTCATTCGTATAGTTGCACTGCTATCATGGTGTACTTAGCGGCCTCCCATTTTACACGTTGCCTCTTTGGGTTTGTCAGCATCTCGCCGCCTTCCAGATTGGTCATAATGGGAGTAGTCCACGAGAGTTCTTTGGAAATTGGTAGGTTTCTTGGGCATTCCAAAAGGACTGCAGGCATCTTTACGATCTCTTGTATCAGGGACCGATTCCCCGTGTATGACTTAGTGCTTGCCAACTTGGAAAGCAGGTCTGCTCTGACATTCTTTTCTCTTGGTGTGTGCTGGATTATTACCGAAGTGAATTCAGCGGTAGGCTCCTTTACCCTGGATAGGTATTTTTGCAATAGGGGATTCCGTGTTTGGTAGTCGCCCTTGACTTAGGAGCTTACGACTTGGGAGTTGCTATAGACTTCCAAGTTTTTTACTCCAGCTTCCTTTGGATAATAGGCACTCATAATGGATTGATTGCTCAATCATTATTCCGTTTTGACTTTCCAGGATGACTCTTCCTCAGCCGGAGTTATTGTTTGAAGATCACTCAACTTGGGGTTTCTAGGTCATCGGTATCCCGTTTCCTAGGGTCATTTCGGCAAGGAAGACTACCATTGCTTGAGCTTTGTTCACGCACCAAGCTCAAAATGGACTACGTATTAGGAGAGCTCGACGGTCTATAAGAGCATTCTTCCGACGAGGTCTGGCTTCTGGAGCATTTGTCATATTGCCTGGTCCATTTGGACCATGATCAGGTGGCTTTGAAAACACTGTCAAAGCCGTTGGGATGCCGTTAGTAGTACATATGCTAGTCTTTCAAGTCAGGAGTCCCGTATCTCTGTGTTTTGAAAAACCTTATTACGAAGTACCTCAGTTGTTGAGCTTTATTCTCGTACTCCCAGACTAGTGCCACAGCTAGTACTTCCTCGGTTATGGTGAGGTAGAGATACACCGTTTCCTCAAGCTTAGTTTTGGACAGGATGGGTGGGGCCGTGAAAGAGCAGAACCGTCGGCTTAGAATTTTCACAAAAATATATTTCCGTTGCAAGTATAGCTCCAAGCTGACAAGTAATGCTCAAATCAAAGTTTGCCTTTTCCAATAAAAATAATTAACCGAGAGTAAAGAAACCTCAAGTCATTCTCCCTAGGAATGCAATTGAAGTGTTACCTTCTTGGTTGTGAAGGAAAAGGGTTTTTGCAATCAAAGAACTAAAGATTAAAAGAACTAAGAAATAAAGGAACCAATGAATGATTAAAATTGATATTAATGCAAGTGAAAGCGAAATAAGATCAAAATTAGTGAAAATGCTAGGATATGCATAAAAGAGCCATGACTTGGGAACGAGGATCCAAGGAATCCGATCATCGCCATAACGAAAACTATGGCAACTATGATGAGTCAATCTCGCTTAGTCTACACCTAACATCGAGGAGTAAGTCAAGCAAGTATAATTGACCTTAATCCATAAGTCCTAGCTAACTTACCAAATTAATTGGTAAAAAGCTAGTGTCAATGGAAACAAGAGTCAACTAACTACCCAAGAATTGCCACTAAATGTCGGACATTATGACTCTAGTATCCTAGGAACTCAAATCCCAAGCCAAGGTGTGAAAATATACTCAAAATTACCAAGTGGCATTTTCCCAAACACTTACCATTCATTCAAATATAAAGAAAGCATAAAATACTAAATTCATCAATCAAAATTTCAAGATACCAAAATTGCATATATAAACAAAGTAACTTGAACTATAAGAAAATAAAAGCAAAAGTGATGTAATTAAAGAGAACATTAAGAGTACTTAAAATAAAGATGAGTAAAATCAAAGATCAAAGCTTGCTATAAAATGCCACAATGAACCCTAATTAAAAACCCTAAGAGAGCTCTCCCTAATCTACACTACTCCTACTCCTACTATATGTTCTAAAATGTGAAAATAAAGTTCTAAGTCCTAATACTACCTAATGCCTTCATATGGCTTCAATTCCCCTTGATATAGCACTTCCCATTCAGCATAAAGTCATCCAATATTGGGCTAAAGGCCCCCATAATCGCGGATCACGTGTTTGATGCACAAAAACTTGTCTCTCAACAAATTTTTCTCAGCAAGTATACCGAATTGTCGTAAAGTAAAAACTCACAATAGAGTGAGGTTGAATCCCACAGGGATTGATTGGTCAAGCAACTTTAATCAGAGGAATGCTCTAGTTGAGCTAAGCAGAAATTAAGTTGAGATTTGCAGGAAATTAAATGGCGGGAAGGTAAATAACAAAAAATATAAATGCTGGAAATAAAGAGCAGAATGTAAATGGCGGAAAGTAAATTACAAAATCTTAAATGGGGATTTGGGAAGATGAGCATAAAAGTAAATGGCAGAAAGTATAGAGAATGGGTAAGATCAGAAATGGGGGATTCATTGGGCTCAGGAGATGTTGTATTCTCCGGATCAAGTTCATTCTCATCTCTTCCTCAATCAATGCATTCATTGATCTCCTTGGCAATCTTAAGTGATTGGATTTCAATTCCTTGGTAATTCAATCTCTCAAATCTTGATCAATAGCCAATTCCTTGGTCTAATTGCTCATGAGAAGAGATGAAGTATGGTCAAAAAAGAAAGAAGAAGAATAATGAAAACTATTATTGATCCATCAAATTACAACAGAGCTCCCTAACCCAATGAAAGGGGTTTAGTTGTTCATAGCTCTGGGAATGGAAAGCATAAATGAAAAGTACATTCTGAAAAATAAAACTAGAAGTTGCAGAGAAAGTAAAATATACAGAGTATAGTTCTCTAAAATACCCAAAAGCTCCCTACTAGTTCAAAACTACTCCTATATATACTACTCTTCTGATCTTCTAGTTGGCTCTTCAAGTCTTGGATATGGGCCTTTGATCTTGAGTTGAAGAAGTTATAGTTTACAGTGGGCTCAGCTTTGCTTGCAGAAAAAGTGTGAGTTAGGCATGGACGTTAGTTAGGACGTTAGTGGTGTTAACGTTAAGTGAAAATGTGGGTTCGAGAACGTTAGTGACGATCACCTTTTTCACTAACGTTCCAAGCCAAAAACGATCCATGTTAACTTCAATGTTAGTGGCACTAACGTAACCACTAACGTTTCCTCTTGGTCCTTCGCAAACGTTATTGGCATTCACCTTTTCCAATAACATTGCTTATTGCCTCTTTTCCCCACGTTAGAGTTCACGTTAGTATAACTAACGTGACCCTTAACGTGGGCATGCCTAAGCTTCAAGAGTGTTAGTGACAGTTACCTTTGTCACTAACGCTCCAAACGCCCCTCCTTCCCACGTTAGAGTTCACGTTAATTAGATTAACGTGGCCACTAACGTGGTGATAATTGCCATTTCCAACGTTAGTGACAAAGGTGAGTGTCACTAACATTGGCCTATCACTCCTTGCTCCTCGTTACCCTTCACGTTAGTGGTCTTAACATGACCACTAACGTGGGCAATCTTGGCCTGTTCCAACGTTAATGACAAAGGTGAGTGTCACTAACGGTTGCGATCTCCTCTAATCTCCACGTTAGAGTTCACGTTGATTAGATTAACGTGGCTCTTAACGTGGCTTATGTATGGCCTTTTAGAACATTAGTGGTGTTCACTTTTACCACTAACGTTGGAGCTCCTCTTTTCTTTCCACGTTAGCTCCCACGTTAATGTAACTAATGTGGCAACTAACGTGGGTTATGATGGCTTCGAAGGCGTTATTGGCGATCACTTTTCTCATTAATGCTACAAGCTTATGCCCATTCCACGTTAGTGGTCACGTTAATTAGACTAACGTGGCTCTTCCTTGCTTCCTTTGTCCTGAAATCAAGCAAATAAAATGCATCAAAGCTCTATTCTAAGTCATGGGATCATGCATTATCCAATTTGTCATTCAATTCATGCATAATTCTCTTGAAATCATGTAAAGTTCACAATGTTTACTTGAATCAAGATGTAAGTGTATTTCTACCCAAAACTTGCTTATTTACTAAGAAAATGCATGAAACTACCCTAAAACAGTAAAGAAAAGATCAGTGAAACTGGCCAAAATGCCCTGGCATCAGTGTTTCATTAATGAATTCACGTGCAGGGACCTGTGCGCATGCACAGATGTATGCGTACACACACTTTGCTGAATGTTGACTTGTGCGTACGCACAGAGAGTTGTGCGCACACACACATGCTAATTCCTTCTTGTGCATCCGCACGCTTGCTTGTGCGCACGCACACTTGACTGTGTGTGCTTTTCCTTGTTTTCTTCATGTATTCTCCCTTGTACATGCTTCCTTCCATTTTTGCCTAGCCAATATTGCCTCTCTAAGGCCTAAAATCACTCAACAAACATGTCATGGCATCGAATGGCATAAAAGTAGAATTAAATTACTCAATTTAAGCACAAAAACGCATGTTTTCACATTTAGAATGAATTTAGGGATCAAACACAAAAGTATGCTATTTTAGTGATTAAGTGTGTGTTTATGTGATGAATTCCATTCAAATCAAGTCAAAATATCTCATCAAATATGGACTCATCAATTCCCCACACTTAAACAATAGCATGTCCTCATGCTAAACCAAACAAGGAGAAAGATCAAAGGGATAATGACTTATTGAATGCAACTATCTATATGCATGCCAGNTTGATTTGGTGAAAACAAACCAATCAAATTTCCAAGCTAGTATATTGACATATAGGGCTAAGCAAAGAAATAATTCAATGCAATCAAAATTCAAATAATTGATTCAAGTTTCACAATGAAGAAACTTGCAAGAATGCATGATAAGAGAGGTGGAGACATAGAATTGAGTAATTGAACCCTCACTAGGTGTGTATACACTCTCAACGCTCGGTGTTTTAGGGTTTAATCACTCAAGTCTCCTCTAACCATGCTTTCAAGGATTTGCTTTTCATCTAACAATCAACAAACATATGATGCATGAATGCAATTATCATGAGGACTTTAGAAGGTTATAATGGGGTTGGGGTAAGGGTGAGATGAATATATGGTTAAGTAGACTAAAAGATTGAATATTTGATTAGTTTAAGTTTCTAACTCAACCTATATCAATCAAATCACAAAAAAGCATTCTAACCACCCATTACTTCTTTTCACACACATTCATGCCTTGGTTTATATTCAAACCCACATATGCATGTCTTATTCATTTTTCTTTTCTTTGGGGCAACTTTTTTCCCCTTTTTGCTTTAAATTTTTTCTTTCATTCATTTCTTTTTTTTCAATTTCTTTTTCTTCTTTTTCTAGGGTAAATGCATATGGTTAAGGCAAATTGACACATGAATGTGCACCTATTTTTCCAAATTTTTCAATGAAATACCAAAAACAAACATTTTCATTCACTACCATTGTTTTCCAAAATTTTCTCCCACACTTAAATGACATACACTTCAACTTAAGCTAATCAATGATGCAATTCAAGGTAAATCATGGTTTTTTCACTTAAGGTTGGTGATATGCTAACAATTAGAACAAAAGGAGATCAAAAAGCTCAGAAGGGGTTAACAACGGTAGATGCATGGGTAGGTCCATATGGGTGAGTGAGTTTAATTCAAAAATAGCCTCAATCATGCTCAATGCATTCAAACATCAACTATTGGAAATAAAGAATCAAGCAAAACCAAGATTACAATCATAGAAGGAGCATAGCACACAATGAAAAAAATTTGTGGTTATAATGTGTAACCACTCGTTAAGGCTCAACAACTCACAAGGTTGTTTTGTTCTATCGCTCTTCTATGTTCCATAAAAATCATTCAAGCAAGTTTAAAAATAATTTTCCAAGTCAATTCAATAGAACGCCCTAAAATAAAATTCTTGAAAATTTTTGTTGTTTTTCACCAAAATTATTTCCTATATGTATGTGTGATGTGATGGATGAAATTTTCAAAATTTTCCTAGTTCTCTTCCTAATTTTCAACAACCAAAAACTAACATGAACAATTAGGATCAAAATTGAACTAGGCATATGCTATTCATATCATCTAATCACAACCAAAATCTATACTATATACTAAGCAAAAGATGCAAAATAAACTTAAGATGTATATACTAGAAGAAAACGCAATGCAACAATAAAAAACACTCCAAATATCTACAAGAAACATAATAAAAAGAAATAAAAATAAAGTGTCAAGTGTTTGAAAAAGAAAATTTTACTTCCCAAGAATGGCGAATCCTCCCCCACACTTAAGCGTTGCACAGTCCTCTGTGCATGAACACAATCCGGGGGGAATGTCTCTAAGGTGCTCCACCTTCAGCTGGCGGATGCGGGGCTCGGGTTGCATGGAAATTGCCAAGTCCAAAGCATGCTCGGCATCTCCATCCACGGCATTTTCTTCCTTTCCTAGCTCCTTGCCTTTATGTCTCATCCTTAAGAAGAATGAATAAAGTATAAATAGGAATCATAGGGCAAGTGGCACAAAAAGGTAAAGGAGGGAGCAAATACATTGTATGCTTGGAGAAAAAAGAAAATAAATAAGCATTTAATTGAGGAAGGTTCCATAGTCGTGTGGCATGATGAAAATGATGAGCCATATGTGTATTCCACTTATGCGCACGGTTAGAACACACACAACGGCCGGTTAAAAATGGCGTCCACACAATCAAAAAATTAAGCATGAGTTCCTCTACTAAATGGCCTAAGTTGCACGCAATAAATAAGCATCAATTAGACTCAAGCAAGCTTAGGCGATTACAACGAGAGTGAATTGAATTTAGGAAATATTGGATATTGAAGTTGTGCAAGTAAAAGTGCAAGATTAATAAAATAGCACAACAACCAATAACCAATTCAATGATGAAGAGAAACTACTTATTCATCCTTAGGAATAATCAAATAATCACATGTATAAGATGCTTGTTATAAAAAGTGACAAGTCTTGATAAGAATCAAGTCAAGTCAACTAAAAAAAATGCAAAGCCTTAACAAGGAACAAATACCTTGTTATGTGATTATATTGGTTTAAAATCCATGATGAACAAGCAATTCGATTCACTTCACTACATTCAATATGTACTTGTTAAAAATTTCACCAAAAAGAAATCACATGTCAATTTTCATATCCAATTGGTGCTAGTAACTCAAAGCAATAACAAGTACATTATCAAAATTCCAATCCATAATAACATGACAATCATTCAAAAGTGCACAATTCTTTATTAGAATGGCAAACAAGGATATAGCCTAACACATATGGTAGGTACAACACATGCATTAAACTCAAAGTTCATTTAGGAATTATATCAAACACATGGTATACAGTGCACATATTCATCAATTTCAAGCCAAAATTCAAGTTTCAACAACCCATGAGTCAAAGATTGAACACTTGCATTTATCAACAACTAAACAATGAAGTAAAACATAAGCTAGATTATCAAAATAAAATAAGAAAAACGAAAATTAAACAAGAAACAAAACAAAGCAAAGAGTGAAACAAGAAAACTGAAAAGTTAAAGGATGGAAAAGAAAAAGATAGCTAACAGAGGAACTTGTGTTAGCCACTGCAAGGGTCACTGCGACGGTGGTCGGACGGCGACGGTGGTGGTCGCCGGAAGAAGGTATGGGTGGGGTTGAAGGGGGTAGAAAAAGAAAGAAGAAAGAAAAGGGTTGGGGCTGGCGCAACAGGGCACCCTTTCTCATTAACGCCCAGAACGGGACTCGTGCGTACGCACAAGAAAGTGTGCGTACGCACACCAACGAAAATTAGGGGCGTTCATGCGCACAGGACGTGCGAGTGCTACTGGTCGATCGATGCGTACGCACAGAGAAGTGTGTGTATGCACAGAATGAAAAAAAAAGCTGGGGTTGCGCGCGCACAAACGCTGTGAGTGCTACGAACAGAGCCTGTGCCATCAAGTGTGCGTACGCACAACGCTGTGCGCACGCATAGATGGCGAAAAACAGGGGAAGTGTGCGTACGCACGAGGCTGTGCGCACGCACAGAACTCTGTTTCTGCAACATTTTTCATTCCTTTAAGGTACTAACCATGGTATCAATCAAAGGTTTTCAAGCCCAAAAGACATCATTCTTCTAAAACACATGATTTAACATAAAAATGCAACCAAATTAAACCTAGAATGCAATCAAACTAAGCTAATCAAAGAGACAAAATTCAATAAACAAAAACTAAAAGAAAGAAGGGTTAGAGGGATATTACCATGGTGGGGTATCTCCCACCTAGCACTTTGGTTTTAAGTCCTTAAGTTGGACTTTTGGTTGAAGCTCACATCAAGAAGGCTTTTGCTTCCATCCATCCTTGAGTTGCCAACCATGATTGCTCTTGCAAACTCCTCCGGGATCTCAAATGAAGTACATTAAGCTCTCAAGCTAACTCAAGCAAGCAATTGGGATCCAAAATTGTTGGTTGTAGAGTTGTATGGCCGCGTCCCATACTTTGGTTTCTCTATCATCCTCTTGTTGATTTTCACTTGTGCCCTTGGATGAACAACCTTCCCAAGCACCTTTGATGCACCCACTTGAGTGTTGGACTTCTCCAAATTGGACCTTGAACCATGCATGCCTTGCCTTTCTTTGGCAACCAACACCCAATCCTTCACCATTTAACACTCCAAGAAGCACCTTAAGTTGGTGATCTGTTTCCAAGAGAGCATATTGGTATGGACCTATGAAGCTCATGGAGGAAATTGTCACCCATTCAAATTGCCCTTGGGTTGGAGTCACTCTTGTAAACTCTTGCATGTATGCCTCCACTTCTTGGGTGTTCACGTCTTTCTCACCACCCTTCTTATGCTCTTCCCTTTCTCTTTCAAACTCAAGAGGGGAAGGTTCCTCAAGATCATTGAGGGGGTTAACCAAGGTAGAAAAAAAATTATTGATGATGCAATCAACTTCTTGATCAAACTCCCTCAATTCTCCATTTACCTCTTCCGGTTCACTATTTCTATCTTCCTCCTCTTGTGACTGAAGCTTCAATTCCACTCCTTCTATTTGAGACTCCATGTTCTCCTTCTCACTACACTCCTTAGTTGCTCCTCCACATTCCTCAAGGAGAATATCTTGATTGCTTGAGCATAGCAAGGTTAAGCGGTTCACCGCCTCGGCTATGGTAGTCATGAATTCCCCTTGCTGCCTTCAGAAACTTTCTTGCTCTAGGAAGAACGCTCGAAGGTCTTTTCGTTCTTGGGGCAAGGGTTTGAGGACTTCACATTTTGGTGAAAAAGAAGGATCAATGGTTGGAAGAAAGGTTATTGGTGCACGAAATTATGATCTCAGGCAACGGCGCCAGAAACTCTGTACGCACGTCTTAATAAATCATTTTTCATTCACAACTTCGATACAACTAACCAGCAAGTGCACTGGGTCGTCCAAGTAATAAATCTTACGTGAGTAAGGGTCGATCCCACGGAGATTGTCGGCTTGAAGCAAGCTATGGTCACCTTGTAAATCTCAGTTAGGTGGATATCAAATAGTTATGGAGTTTTTGAATATTAATAATAAATAGAAAATAAGGATAGAAATACTTATGTAATTCATTGGTTAGAATTTCAGATAAGCGTATAAAGATGCATTCGTTCCTCTGAACCTCTGCTTTCCTGCTGTCTTCATCCAATCAATCTTACTCCTTTCCATGGCTGGCTTTATGTAAGGACATCACCGTTGTCAATGGCTACTTTTTATCCTCTCTGGAAAATGGTCCGATGCGCTGTCACTGCATGGCTAATCGTCTGGAGGCGTCACCGTTGTCAATGGCTGCATCCCATCCTCTTGTGAAAATGGTCCAAATGCTCTGTCACGGCACGGCTAATCGTCTGAGGTTCTCGATCATACTGGAATAGGATTCACCCTCCTTTTGCGTCTGTCAATACGCCCAGCACTCGCGAGTTTGAAGTTCGTCACAGTCATTCAATCCCAGAGTCCTACTCGGAATACCACAGACAAGGTTTAGACTTTTCAGACTCTCATGAATGCCGCCATCAATCTAGCTTATACCACGAAGATTCTGATTAAGAGATCTAAGAGATACTCATTCAATCTAAGGTAGAACGGAAGTGGTTGTCAGGCACGCGTTCATAGGGAATGATGATGATTGTCACGTTCATCACGTTCAGGTTGAAGTGCGAATGAATATCTTAGAAGCAGAATAAGTTGAATTGAATAGAAAAACAATAGTACTTTGCATTAATTCATGAGGAACAACAGAGCTCCACACCTTAATCTATGGAGTGCAGAAACTCTACCGTAGAAAAATACAGAAGTGAATATAGGGTAAGCATGGCCGAGTGGGCAGCCTCCCATGGAGGTCTAGAGATCTAAAATTGATCAAAATATGTCTAATACAATAGTAAAAAGTCCTATTTATACTAAAGTAGTTACTAGGGTTTACAGAAGTAAGTAATTGATGCATAAATCCACTTTCGGGGCCCACTTGGTGTGTGCTTCGGCTGAGCTTGAATGTTACACTTGTAGAGGTCAATCTTGGAGTTGAACGCCAGTTTGTAACGTATTTCTGGCGTTCAGCTCTGGCTTGTGATGTGTTTCTGGCGTTTAACTCCAGACAGCAGCGTAGAACTGGCGTTCAACGCCCTTTTACATCGTCTAAACTCGGCCAAAGTATGAACTATTATATATTGCTGGAAATCCCTGGATGTCTACTTTCCAACGCAATTGGAAGCGCGCCATTTTGAGTTTTGTAGCTCCAAAAAATCCACTTTGAGTGCAGGGAGGTCAGAATCCAACAGCATCAGCAGTCCTTCTTCAACCTCTGAATCTGATTTTTGCTCAAGTCCCTCAATTTCAGCCAGAAAATACCTGAAATTACAGAGAAACACACAAACTCATAGTAAAGTTCAGAAATGTGAATTTAACATAAAAACTAATAAAAACATCCCTAAAAGTAACTAGATTCTACTAAAAACATACTAAAAACAATGCCAAAAAGCGTATAAATTATCAGCTCATCACAACACCAAACTTAAATTGTTGCTTGTCCCCAAGCAACTGAAAATCAAATAGGATAAAAAGAAGAGAATATACTATAAATTCCAAACTATCAATGAAACATAGCTCCAATCAGATGAGCGGGACTTATAGCTTTTTGCCTCTTGAATAGTTTTGGCATCTCACTTTATCCATTGTGGTTCAGAATGATTGGCATCTATAGGAACTCAGAGTTCAGATAGTGTTATTGATTCTCCTAGTTCAGTATG
>NC_029789.2:100682234-100685371 GCF_000816755.2 Arachis ipaensis | reverse complement strand
TTGACTTTAACCGCTCAGTCTCAAGTTTTCACTTGACACCTACACGCCACAAGCACATGGTTAGGAACAGCTTGGTTTAGCCGCTTAGACCAGGATTTTATTCCTTTAGGCCCTCCTATCCACTGATGCTCAAAGCCTTGGGATCCTTTTTATTTGCCCTTGCCTTTTGGTTTTAAGGGCTATTGGCTTTTTGCTCTTGCCTCTTGGTTTTAAGAGCTTTGGCTTTTTCTGCTTGCTTTTTCTCTCGATTTTTTTTTTTTGCTAATTTTTTTTCTGCAAGCTTTGTTCTTTGCTGCTTTTTCTTGCTTCAAGAATCATTTTTATGATTTTTCAGATTATCAAATAACATGTCTTCTTGTCATCATTCTTTCAAGAGCCAACATATTTAACATTCATAAACAACAACTTCAAAAGACATATGCACTGTTCAAGCATTCATTCAGAAAACAAAAAGTATTGTCACCACATCAATATAATTAAACTAAGTTCAAGGATAAATTCGAAACTCATGTAGTTCTTGTTCTTTTGAATTAAAACATTTTTCATTTAAGAGAGGTGATGGATTCATAGGACATTCATATCTTCAAGACAAAGTTACTAAATACTAATGATCATGTAATGAAGACACAAACATGGATAAGCACTTAACATAGAGAAAACGAAAAACAGAGAATGCAAGAACAAGGAATGAGTCAACCTTAGTGATGGTGGCGTTTCCTTCTTGAGGAACCAATGATGTCCTTGAGCTCTTCTATGTCTCTTCCTTGTCTTTGTTGCTCTTCCCTCATTGCTTTTTGATCTTTTCTTATTTCATGAAGGATGATGGAGTGCTCTTGATGTTCCACCCATAGTTGTCCCATGTTAGAACTTAATTCTCCTAGGGAGGTGTTGATTTGCTCCAAATAGTTTTGTGGAGGAAAATGCATTTGAGGCATCTCCGGGATCTCATGGTGATGAGCTTCATGCGTCTCTTGAGCTCCATGAGTGGGGTCTCCTTCTATGAAAGCTCCAGCTGAGTAACATAGATGGCAAATAAGATGAGGAAAAGCTAGCCTTGCCCCAGGAGAGGGCTTTTTGGCTATTTTGTAGAGTTCAAGGGAGATGACTTCATGAACTTCTACTTCTTCTCCAATCATGATGCTATGGATCATGATGGCCCGATCCACAGTAACTTTAGATCGGTTGCTAGTGGGAATGATGGAGCGTTGGATGAATTCCAACCATCCTCTAGCTACAGGCTTGAGGTCCAGTCTTCTTAATTGAACCGGCTTGCCTTTGGAGTCAATCTTCCATTGAGCTCCTTCCACACATATGTCCATGAGGACTTGGTCCAACCTTTGATTAAAGTTGACCCTTCTAGTGTAGGGGCGTGCATCTCCTTGCATCATAGGCAAGTTAAACGCCAACCTCACATTTTCCGGACTAAAATCTAAGCATTTCCCCCGAACCATTGTAATATAATTCTTTGGGTTTGGGTTTTTACTTTGATCATGGTTCCTAGTGATCCATGCATTGGCATAGAACTCTTGAACCTTAGGATGCCGACTTGTTGGATGGAGTTTGTTAGAACTTCCCAACCTCTTCTTTGGATTTCATGTCGGATCTCCGGATACTCATTCTTCTTGAGCTTGAAAGGGACCCCGGGGATCACCTTCTTCTTGGCCACAACATCATAGAAGTGGTCTTGATGAGCTTTGGAGATGAATCTTTCCATCTCCCATGACTCGGAGGTGGAAGCTTTTGTCTTCCCTTTCCCTTTTCTAGAGGATTCTCCGGTCTTGGGTGCCATCAATGGTAATGGAAAAACAAAAAGCTTATGCTTTTTTCACATCAAACTTAGAATATTGCTCGCCCTCGAGCAAGAGAAGAAAGAATAGATGAAGAAGAAGAAGAAAATATTGAGGAGAGGGGGGAGGGGTGTATTCGGCCAAGAAGGGGAAGAGAGGGTTGTGTTGTGTGAAAATGAAGAAGAATGGAGGGCTTTATATAGGGAAGGGAGGGGGGGTAAGGTTCGGCCATAAGGGTGGGTTTTGGGTGGGAAATTGATTTTGAATTTTGAAGGTAGGTGGGGTTTATGAGGTAGGTTTATAGGGAAGAGTGGATGGATGTGAGTGGTTAAGTGGTTATAGGGAAGAGAGATTGAGGTGATTGGTAAAGAGTTTTGGGGAAGAGTGTTTATGGGATTGTGTGAAAGAGGGGTGAGAAGAAGTGAGTGGAGGTAGGTGGGGATCCTGTGGGGTCCACAAATCCTGAGGTGATCCTGTGGGGTCCACAGATCCTGAGGTGTTCAAGGATTTACAACCATGCACCAAATTAGGCATGCAAAATGCCCTTGCAGACAACTCTGGGCGTTCAGTGCCAGATTGGTGCTTGTTCTGGCCGTTGAATGCCCATTTGTTGCCCATTTCTGGCGTTGAACGCCAGAACCATGCTTGTTCTGGGCGTTCAGCGCCAGCTCTTCTCCAGGGTGCAATTCTGGCGTTTAAACGCCCAGATGCTGCCCATTTTGGGTGTTCAGTGCCAGAACCATGCTCTGTTCTGGCGTTGAACGCCAGCCAGATGCTTCTTACTGGCGTTTAAACGCCAGTGAGATCCTCCTCCAGGGTATGATTTTTCTTCTCCTGTTTTTGATTCCGTTTTCAATTTTTATATTTATTTTGTGACTCCACATGATCATGAACCTAATAAAGCATGAAAGAACAATAAAATTAGATAAATAAAAATTGGGTTGCCTTCCAACAAGCGCTTCTTTAATGTCAATAGCTTGACAGTGGGCTCTCATGGAGCCTCACAGATGTTCAGAGCATTGTTGAGACTTTCCAACACCAAACTTAGAGTTTAGATATGGGAGTTCAACACCAAACTTAGAGTTTGGTTGTGGCCACCCAACACCAAACTAAGAGTTTGACTGTGGGGGCTCTGGTTGACTCTGTTTTGAGATAAGCTTACTGTGCCTCTTTTTCATGTTTATAGAAGGGTAACCTTGAGTTATAAACACAAGGGAGTCCTCATTCAATTGAAGGACTAATTCACCTCTGTCAACATCAATCACAGCTCTTGCTGTGGCTAGGAAAGGTCTTCCAAGGATGATGGATTCATCCTCATCCTTCCCAGTATCAAAGACTATGAAATCAGCA
>NC_029789.2:100677598-100681733 GCF_000816755.2 Arachis ipaensis | reverse complement strand
TTTTGGATTTTCTTCTGTATTGCTTGGGAGAGTACTAGGAGGGATTTCAGTGACTCTTTTACTCAGCTGGCCCACTTGTGCCTCCAACTTTTTAATGGAGGACCTTGTTTCATTCATGAAACTTACAGTGGCCTTAGATAGATCAGAGACTAAGTTTGCTAAATTAGATGTATTTTGTTCAGACTTCTCTGTCTGTTGTTGAGTGGATGATGGAAAAGGTTTACTATTATTAAACCTGTTTCTTCCACCATTATTAAAGCCTTGTTGAGGCTTTTGTTGATCCTTCCATGAGAAATTTGGATGATTTCTCCATGATGAGTTATAGGTGTTTCCATAAGGTTCACCTAAGTAATTTACCTCTGCTATTGCAGGGTTCTCAGGATCATAGGCCTCTTCTTCAGAAGGCGCCTCTTGAGTACTGTTGGATGCAGCTTGCATTCCATTCAGACTCTGAGAAATCATATTGACTTGCTGACTCAATATTTTGTTCTGAGCCAATATGGCATTCAAAGTATCAATTTCAAGAACTCCCTTCTTCTGAGGCGTCCCATTACTCACAGGATTCCTCTCAGAAGTGTACATGAACTGGTTATTAGCAACCATCTCAATGAGTTCTTGAGCTTCTGCAGGCGATTTCTTTAGGTGAATGGATCCACCTGCAGAAGTATCCAATGACAGTTTAGCTAATTCAGAAAGACCATCATAAAATATATCCAGGATGGTCCATTCTGAAAGCATGTCAGAAGGACACTTTTTGGTCAGTTCTTTGTATCTCTCCCAAGCTTCATAGAGGGATTCACCTTCTTTCTGTCTGAAGGTTTGAACATCCACTCTAAGCTTACTCAGCTTTTGAGGAGGAAAGAACTTGGCTAAGAAAGCCTTGACCAGCTTATCCCAAGAGTTCAGGCTATCCTTAGGTTGAGAGTCCAACCATATTCTAGCTCTGTCTCTTACAACAAAAGGGAAAAGCATGAGCCTGTAGACTTCAGGATCTACTCCATTAGCTTAACAGTATCACAGATCTACAAGAATTCAATTAAGAACTGAAAAGGATCTTCAGATGAAAGTCCATGAAACTTGCATTTCTGCTGCATCAGAGAAACTAATTGAGGTTTCAGCTCAAAATTATTTGCTCCAATGGTAGGAATGGAGATGCTTCTTCCATGTAAATTGGAATTAGGTACAGTAAAGTCACCAAGCATCCTCCTTGCATTATTATTATTTTCGGCTGCCATCTCTTCTTCTTGTTCGAAAATTTCTAAATGGTGCTTGCTGGATTGTTGTAATTTAGCTTCTCTTAGTTTTCTCTTCAGAGTCCTTTCAGGTTCTGGATCTACTTCAACAAGAATGATCTTGTCCTTGCTCCTGCTCATATGAAAAAGAGGGACAGAAAAATAATAATAATAGGGATCCTTTTTACCACAGTATAGAGGTTCCCTTTAGGTGAGTGGAAGAAAGGAAGAGTAGAAGAAAAGAAGAAGAGAAAATCTGAACTCAGAGAGAGAGAGAGAGCGAGAGAGAGAATTTTCGAAAATTATTTTTGAAAAAGAGTTAGTGATTTTCGAAAATTGTTTTTGAAAAAGGTTAGAAATTTTCGAAAATTACAATCAAAAATTAAAATAATTAGTTAATTAAAAAGAATTTTTGAAAAAGAGGGAGATATTTTCGAAAATTAGAGAGAGAGTTAGTTAGGTAGTTTTGAAAAAGATAAGAAACAAACAAAAAGTTAGCTAGTTAGTTGAAACAAATTTGAAAATCAATTTTGAAAAGATAAGAAGATAAGAAGTTAGAAAGGATATTTTAAAATCAAATTTTGAAAAAGATAAGATAAAGAGATATTTTTGAAAAGATATGATTAGTTTTGAAAAAGATTTGATTCTTAAAATCACAATTAATGACTTGATTCACAAGAAATCACAAGATATGATTCTAGAACTTAAAGTTTGAATCTTTCTTAACAAGCAAGTAACAAACTTGAAATTTTTGAATCAAAACATTAATTGATGATGTTATTTTCGAAAATTATGTGATAAAAAAAAGATTTTTTTTTTAAAAAAATATTTTTATAATTTTCGAAAATAGATAAGAAAAATGAAAAAGATTTGATTTTTGAAAAAGATTTTGAAAAAGATAAGATTTTTAAATTGAAAATTTTATTTGACTCATAAAAACAACTAGATTTTAAAAATTTTTGAAAAAGTCAAATCTAATTTTCGAAATTTATGAGAGAAAAAAAGGAAAGATATTTTTTTTTATTTTTGAATCTTTAATGATGAGAGAGAAAAACATGAAAATGATGCAATGCATGAAAATTTTGGATCAAAACAATGAATGCATACAAGAATGCTATGAATGTCAAGATGAACACCAAGAACACTATGAAGATCATGATGAACATCAAGAACATATTTTTGAAAAATTTTTAATGCAAAGAAAACATGCAAGACACCAAACTTAGAAATCTTTCATGTTTAGACTCTATGGATGCAAAAATGCACATGTAAAACAAGAAAAGACACAAAACAAGAAAACATCAAGATCAAACAAGAAGACTTAGCAAGAACAACTTGAAGATCATGAAGAACACTATGAATGCATGAATTTTTTCAAAAAATACAAGATGAACATGCAATTGACACCAAACTTAGAAGTTGACTCAAGACTCAAACAAGAAACACAAAATATTTTTTATTTTTATGATTTTCAAAATTTTTTTGTATTTTTATTTTAATTTTTTTTTCGAAAATCAGTGTAAAAAAAAAAAAGAAAAATAAGGATTCCAAAATTTTTAATATGAATTCAAGGAATCTTGTATTCTTATTCTAAAGCTCCAATCTGAGGGTTAGGCATGGCTTAATAGCCAGCCAAGCTTTAGTATGCTATTACATGCATTGAAGTGATTAGTTAAATCCTCAGTCCAAAGGAATTTGGACATGGCTTCACAGCCAGCCAGGATTCAACAAATCATCATGAAACACTAGAATTCATTCTTACAAATTCTGAAGAAAAATATATTTTTTTGAAAACATTTTTTTTTTAAATTTTTTTCGAAAACAAAGGAGAAAATTTTTGAAAGATTTTTGAAAAATTTTTTTTTTGAAAACTTTTTGAAAATAAGAAGAAAATTACCCAATCTGAGCAACACGATGAACCGTCAGTTGTCCAAACTCAAAAAATCCCCGGCAACGGCGCCAAAAACTTGGTGCACAAAATTGTGATCTCAGGCAACGGCGCCAGAAACTCTGTATGCACGTCTTAATAAATCGTTTTTCATTCACAACTTCGATACAACTAACCAGCAAGTGCACTGGGTCGTCCAAGTAATAAACCATACGTGAGTAAGGGTCGATCCCACGGAGATTGTCGGTTTGAAGCAAGCTATGGTCACCTTGTTAATCTCAGTCAGGCGGATATCAAATAGTTATGGAGTTTTCAAATATTAATAATAAATAGAAAATAAGGATAAAAAACTTATGTAATTCATTGGTTAGAATTTCAGATAAACGTATAGAGATGCATTCGTTCCTCTGAACCTCTGCTTTCCTGCTGTCTTCATCCAATCAATCTTACTCCTTTCCATGGCTGGCTTTATGTAAGGACATCACCGTTGTCAATGGCTACTTTTTATCCTCTCTGGAAAATGGTCCGATGCGCTGTCACTGCATGGCTAATCGTCTGGAGGCGTCACCGTTGTCAATGGCTGCATCCCATTCTCTTGCAAAAATGGTCCAAATGCTCTGTCACGGCACGGCTAATCATCTGAGGTTCTCGATCATACTGGAATAGGATTCACCCTCCTTTTGCGTCTGTCACTACGCCCAGCACTCGCGAGTTTGAAGTTCGTCACAGTCATTCAATCCCAGAGTCCTACTTGGAATACCACAGACAAGGTTTAGACTTTCCGGACTCTCATGAATGCCGCCATCAATCTAGCTTATACCACGAAGATTCTGATTAAGAGATCCAAGAGATACTCATTCAATCTAAGGTAGAACGGAAGTGGTTGTCAGGCACGCATTCATAGGGAATGATGATGATTGTCACGTTCATCACGTTCAGGTTGAAGTGCGAATGAATATCTTAGAAGCGAAATAAGTTGAATTGAATAGAAAAACAGTAGTACTTTGCATTAATT
>NC_029789.2:100669816-100677386 GCF_000816755.2 Arachis ipaensis | reverse complement strand
AGTCCTATTTATACTAAACTAGTTACTAGGGTTTACAGAAGTAAGTAATTGATGCATAAATCTACTTCCGGGGCCCACTTGGTGTGTGCTTGGGCTGAGCTTGAATGTTACACGTGTAGAGGTTAATCTTGGAGTTGAACGCCAGTTTGTAACGTATTTCTGGCGTTCAACTCTGGCTTGTGACGTGTTTCTGGCGTTTAACTCCAAACAGCAGTGTAGAACTGGCGTTCAACGCCCTTTTACATCGTATAAACTCGGCCAAAGTATGAACTATTATATATTTCTGGAAAGCCCTGGATTTCTACTTTCCAACGCAATTAAAAGCGTGCCATTTTGAGTTCTGTAGCTCCAGAATATCCACTTTGAGTGCAGGGAGGTCAGAATCCAACAGCATCAGCAGTCCTTCTTCAACCTCTGAATCTGATTTTTGCTCAAGTCCCTCAATTTCAGCCAGAAAATAACTCAAATTACAGAAAAACACGCAAACTCATAGTAAAGTCCAAAAATGTGCATTTAACATAAAAACTAATAAAAACATCCCTAAAAGTAACTAGATTTTACTAAAAACATACTAAAAACAATGCCAAAAAGCGTATAAATTATCCACTCATCAGTTATATAGTTGGAAGGTGTGTTATGTGGATGAGGGTATTAAGGTGGTGTATAAAGGTGTGGTGGTTCATATGGTTGGTGGTAAGGTGTATAATCATTTTGATTCCATAGAGGTGATGGGTGTGGTGCTTGAAGGTTTGGTGGTTGGGGGTCATGTAGGGGTAATCTTTCATATCTTAGGGTTTGATATTCACATAGGCGAGGGTTTGGCTCGTTGTAGTATGAGGGAGGTGGTTGCCAGGAGTGTTGCTCATACGCAAATGGTTCCTCCCTAAATTGACTCTCCCATTCCATGTTGCAATCCCAACTTGAATTCATCATACCCTACAAAATACTTACAACCATGCTCCAAGCAACAAGGGTGATAGCTTATAGAGAAAGTAGAAAATAAAAATAAAAGACATTAATAAACAAGAAAAATAAACACCTAAATATTAGCAAAATCAACCAAATAACCAAAAAGTAAGCTATTTACAATATGGACATATTCAAAACAACCAAAAACGTAACACCGATTGCATCCTCGGCAACGGCGCCAAAAACTTGAAAGAGCAGAACCGTCGGCTTAGAATTTTCACAAAAAATTTCCGTTGCAAGTATAGCTCCAAGCCGACAAGTAAAACTCAAATCAAAGTTTGATTTTTCCAATAAAAACAATTAACCGAGAGTAAAGAAACCTCGGGTCGTTTTCCCTAGGAATGCAATTGAAGTGTTACCTTCTTGGTTGTGAAGGAAAAGGGTTTTTGCAATCAAAGAACTAAAGATTAAAAGAACTAAGAAATAAAGAAACTAAGGAATGATTAAAATTGATATTAATGCAAGTGAAAAGGAAATAAGATCAAAATTAGTGAAAATGCTAGGATATGCATAAAAGAACCTTGACTTGGGAACGAGGATCCAAGGAATCCTATCATGCCAAAACCACACCTATGGCAACTATGATGAGTCAATCTCGCTTAGTCTAAACCTAACATCGAGGAGTAAGTCAAGCAAGCATAATTGACCTTAATCCATAAGTCCTAGCTAACTTACCAAATTAATTGGTAAAAAGCTAGCGTCAATGGAAACAAGAGTCAACTAACAACCCAAGAATTGCCACTAAATGTCAGACATTATGACTCTAGTGTTCTAGGAACTTAAATCCCAAGCCAAGGTGTGAAAATCTACTCAAAATTACCAAGTGACATTTTCATAAACACTTGGTCGGCATATAACCAAAACATGAGAAATTTGCAAAGGAAAATGAAAACTATATCCAAAATATTCACAATATCAACAATTCACATTCAATCAAATATAAAGAAAGCATAAAATACTAAATTCATCAATCAAAACTTCAAGATACCAAAATTGCATATACAAACAAAGTAACTTGAACCATAAAAAAATAAAAGCAAAAGTGATGTAATTAAAGAGAAGATTAAGAGTACTTAAAATAAAATGAGCAAAATCAAAGATCAAAACTTGTTATAAAATGCTACAATGAACCCTAAATAAAAACCCTAAGAGAGCTCTCCCTAATCTACACTACTCCTACTCCTACTATATGTTCTAAAATGTGAAAATAAAGTTCTAAGTCCTAATACTACCTAATTCCTTCATATGGCTTCAGATGTGTGCGTACGCACACTTCGCTGAATGTTAACCTGTGCGTACCCACATAGAGTTGTGCGCACGCACACATGCTAATTCCTTCTTGTGCGTCTGCACGTTTGCTTATGCTCACGCACACTTGACTGTGTGTGCTTTTCCTTGTTTTTTTCTTGTATTCTCCCTTGTACATGCTTCCTTCCATTTTTGCCTAGCCAATCTTGCCTCTAAGGCCTGAAATCACTCAACAAACATGTCATGGCATTGAATGGCATAAAAGTAGAATTAAGTTGCTCAATTTAAGCACAAAAATGCATGTTTTCACATTTAGGATCAATTTAGGGATCAAACACAAAAGTATGCTACTTTGGTGATTAAGTGTGAGTTTATGTGATGAATTCCACTCAAATCAAGTAAAAATATCTCATCAAATATGGACTCATCAGGCCGCCAAGAGTTTTCATCATGAGTTTAAAGAAAGGGAGTGCCTTCTATGCTGAGGCTCTAAGGAAGCACGACAAGGCGGCCTGTTTGCCTTTGGACGTCCTTTAGCTTTGCCGGGCTAGTCATTTTGAGGATGGCCCAACATTTTTCTGGGTTAGCTTCCACGCCTCTTTTTGTGATCATGAAGCCCAGGAATTTTTCAGGCTCCATTACGAATGCGCACTTGGCTGGGTTAAGCTGCATCTGATGTTTCCTTAGTATTGCAAATTTGCTCGTGAGGTTGGAGATTAGTGAGTCATCTAATTCCGTCTTCGCAAGCATATCATCAATGTATACCTCTAACTTTGCCCCTATGAGGTCTTTGAAGATTTTGGTGATGAGTCTTTGATACGTGGCTCCCGCGTTCTTCAGTTGTAAAGGCATGACTAAGTAGCAGTATGTTCCTTCGGGGGTGATGATGGCCATTTTATCTTCGTGGGGTTTGTTCATTGTTATCTAGTTATACCCGAAGTATGCATCCATAAATCTAAGGTACCAGTGTCCAGAGGCGGCGTCTACTAGTCCGTCAATGTTTGGTAGTGGGAAGGTGTCTTTTGAACAAGCTTTGTTCAAGTTTGTGTAGTTGACACGCATTCGCTATTTGCCGTTCACCTTTTTTACCATGACGACGTTGGCCATCCAAGTGGTGTAAGGTATTTGTTGGATGAAGCCAGCCTCGAGTAGGCCCTTGACTTGTCTTTTAACTTCGCTCATCCTGTCTGCCGACATTTTTCTTTTTCTTTGGCTAACAAGTCTGGCCTTTGGGATAACGGCTAGAAGATGTGACATTAAGCTCGGGTCTATTCCCGGTGTGTCGGCGGGCGTGAAGGCAAACATGGCTCTGTTTTATTTTAGCATTTTGATGACTTGTCCTTTCAAGACAAAGGGGATGTTCTTGTTGATGAAGGTGAATTTCTCCTTTGTTTGTCGGATTTAGAGTTTTTCCATGTTCCCTTCCAGCTTCGGTCTCAGCTGGTCATCTTGCCAAGAATCTTGGTCGGTAAAGAAAATCCCAACCGCATTGTGAGATCTTTTTTGGAGCGCTAGGCTAGTGTTGCTGCATTTTGCTACTACCATCTTGTCACCATTGATGGTTCCGATCGTTCCATCGTCAGCCCCCAACTTTATGACCATGAATTTTTTGAATATGACTGCTAAGAGGTCATTAATGGTCTTTCTCCTGAGAATAATATTACTTGTCTTGGAGTCTTTGAGTAACACAAATTTGGAAAAAACTGTTTTCCTTTGGTTTCCAGTTCCTATGTTGCTCGGGTGCATTATCGAACCTTCTTGTTTAATGAATTTATCTCTAAGGCCGGTTACCCTGTTGAGGTGGTTCTATAGGTTTTCCTTCTAGATCCCTAACTTCTACTCTAGTGTGAGAAGAGATTTCAAGCATGGTTTCATGTTTCCTTTCCCAAGGTTCCTATGAAACCCAATTGTATTCAATCTCTTTCCCAAGATAATTGAATACTAAGCATTAAGAACGAAATTCCTTCTAGCAAATCAAAGAGAAGATGAAGAGAAGAAGGATTTCACTATCATTCATAGCTCAAAAAGTACTCAAAAGTGAAGTGTAAAAGTGGATCTAAAACTCACTGCTTAACCCCCTTCTTCAGTACTCCTTGGGGGTATTTATACTTCTCCTAGTAAAATAAAAAATTACAAAAGTGAAAAAGGAAAATTACATTTTGGAGGGAAAAGAAAACACTCAATAAGCATGACTTCTCAGCTGGCGTGTGGCTGGCGCATCTCTGGCATGTCACGTGCCCTTCATTTCCAGCTTGGCGTGCCACTCCCAATCCTTCATGTGGCATGCTCGTTCCTCTAGCAACCTTGGCGTCCCACACCTTCGAACTCAAGTGGCACGCCCCTTGCCTTTCTCACTTCTCTTTGCCTTTGGAAACTTGTACTGGCGTGCCACGCCCAAGGTCTGGCATGCCACGCCCTTGCTTTATGCTTGGCTAGGCTTCTCTGGAAAGTTGAACTAGTGTGGCACGCCCAGGGTCTGGCGTGCCACGCCCCTCTTGTGAGTGAGTGGTTGCTCTGTTTGGCGTGCCACGCCACGAACTCAAGTGGCACGCCCCAATGCTTCTCTTCTGAATGACACTGGCATGCCATGCCTGGCTACTCAAGTGGCACGCCTAAGTGAAGAATGGTGAATGGCGTGCCACGCCTTCGAACTCAAGTGGCACGCCCCATGTAATTGGCCTCCTTTATCCTCTTTGGAAACTTATACCAGCGTGCCACGCCTATGATCTTGTCTTGGTTCCAGTAATTGGGGTGCCACGCCTCAGCCTTCAAGTGGCACGCCATAGTGATATGCTAAGGTTGGCGTGCCACGCCTTCGATACCAAGTGGCATGCCCAGTCCTTGCTTTTGGTCCTTTGTGCATTAGTGTGCCACGCCTGGTTGCTCAAGTGGCATGCCATGCTACTCCAGTGGCACGCCCATGGGTTTGTGAACTCTTCAAGCTTGGCGTGCCACGCTTGGGTTCTCAAGTGGCATGCCCAAGTGACTTCTTTGGGCTGGCGTGCCATGCCTTCGATACCAAGTGGCACGCCATAGTGAAGATTCTTCTTGGGCTGGAGAGTTGGCGTGCCACGCCCCTTTGCTCAAGTGGCACGCCCATAGTAGTTGATGGGTCAAGCGTGCCACGCCCAGCTTGGCGTGCCACGCCCCTTTTGTGTCCTCCATTGTGGCTCTCTGGAATTTTGTATCAGCGTGCCACGCCCAGTCTCTGGCATGCCACGCCCATATGCATGCTTTGAATCCCTTCTCTGGACTTTGGTACTGGCGTGCCACGCCCAGCTCCTGGCGTGCCACGCCAGTGCATTTTTGTGGCGTTTGCTTCAAGTGTCACGCCAGTTTCACACGCCCAGCTTCTTGTTTTTCTTCTACCCCATTTTTGATGCTTTTCTCACCTGAAATTCAGCACAACTCATCTAAAAGTAGTGTACCATAATATTCATCAAATAATGCATGAATTTTACTAATCAAATGAGATTTATGCTCTTTTATGGTCTTCTTTATGCAAGAAAGAAGGGTAGATGATGCAAGTCATCAAGGATGTTGGAGTTGGCTCCGGTATCTATTAGGATGCGTTTAACCATCCTTGTTCCCACCTTTGCTGATATGACGTATGGAGAGTCTTCCTGCAACGTTCCCTTTTAGTAGTCTTCTGGGTGGAAGGTTATTGTTGGTAGGTCAGGGACTTTTTCCGAGGGGACCGCTAGTACTCGAAGGTCTTTCTTTAGGGCGAATTTGGATTTTTCTTGCACATTTTTCCCTATGATAATATTGACTACTATTGCCAAGTCCTAATATTCAATGTCTCAACAGACGATTTTTATCGCCCTACGGTTTCGCCTTTCATGTTTTGTGAATTTTTCTCTTCAGGCCCATCGGGGTTCCTTGATGATTTTGGTGAACTCAAAGAGTTTTCAGTATCCATATAGACTTTTGTTACCTCTTGTGCGTTCCTTCAGTTGCCTGGGTTTTGGAAGGATACGCTTTTCCACGATCTGCTGGTATACTTTACTAATTGGGGCGGGCAGTGGGGTCTAGTGTCCAAATTTTCCTACCCATGGTGGTCGGTTATGGGTTGTGGGTCTGAATCATTCTTTGTTGGGTCTTTGGGAGGTGGGTTCGTTCGAGGTGTCGTGTTGCTATGGTGTTGTTTATTGGTGGACACAACATGGCTTACCTCCTCATCATTTATGTATTCCCGTGCCATGCTTTGGATTTCATGTATTGACTAGATGGGTTTCATCGTGAGAAGCTTCTGGATGTCTTCATCCATCAAACCATTAGTTAGGAACAGTGATGCGCATAAACTAGTTATGCTACGATTTAGGAAATTGCACGATCGGCAAAATTCCTTCCGGCAAGTGCACCGGTTATCGTCAAGTAAAAACTCACAATAGAGTGAGGTCGAATCCCACAAGGATTGGTTGAGTGAGCAATTCGGATTAGAAGTGTGTTCTAGTTGAGCGGAATCAAGATTGAGATGAGAATTGCGGAATGTAAAATTGGCGGGAAAAGTAAATGACAAGAAATTGAAATGGCGGAATCTTAAATTGCATGAATTAAAGAGCAGAAACTAAATTGCTGAAATTAAAAGGGAATGGGGGTGATTGCATGAATTGAGTTGCAGAATGTAAATAGAAGATGTAAATCAGAATTGTGGGATTCATTGGGTTATAGGAGATATTGAGATCTCCGAATCAAAACACGTTTATCTCTTCCTCAAGCAATGCGTTCATTAAATTTTGCTTGGCAATCTTATATGATTGGATCCCAATCCCTTGGCTCACCAATTCTCTATAAAAACAAACAAATTCCCAATCCCTTAGTTTAAATGTTCATAAGAAGAGATGATGCTCAATCACTGATTATACCACACAGTTTCATGAACCACAATTCGGTAGGATTACATGTCACAATATCCATCCAAACCCCAATCCAATCCACTGTGAGAAAGCTTCTCTAGCATGAATCCTCCATTCCTTTCCCAAGGTTCCGAAGGATTCCAATTATGGGTAGTTTCTTTCCCAAGACAACTACCCAATGGAATTAGATCGAGAAGCTTTCTAACAAAATTCAAGAGAAAAGATTGAAGAAGAAGATAAAACTATTATTGATTCATTGAAGTACAATAGAGCTCCCTAACCCAATGAAAAGGGGTTTAGTGAGTCATAGCTCTGAATTCAATTACAAAACTAAAAGAAAAATGATCCAAAGTTCTCCGTGTCCGCCCCCCAAAAGTCCCAACTAACTTAAATTCTATCCTATTTATACACTTTCTATATTGAGCTTCAGTTGTGCTTCTTGGGCTTTGAGGCCTCTCCTTGCTTTCCTTTTGCCTTGGGTTTATGATCCATAA
>NC_029789.2:100665724-100666452 GCF_000816755.2 Arachis ipaensis | reverse complement strand
GTTATGCTACGATTTAGGAAATTGCACGATCGGCAAAATTCCTTCCGGCAAGTGCACCGGTTATCGTCAGGTAAAAACTCACAATAGAGTGAGGTCGACTCCCACAAGGATTGGTTGAGTGAGCAATTCGGATTAGAAGTGTGTTCTAGTTGAGCGGAATCAAGATTTAGATGAGAATTGCGGAATCTTAAATTTCATGAATTAAAGAGCAGAAACTAAATTGCTGAAATTAAAAGGGAATGGGGGTGATTGCATGAATTGAGTTGCAGAATGTAAATAGAAGATGTAAATCAGAATTGTGGGATTCATTGGGTTATAGGAGATATTGAGATCTCCGAATCAAAACATGTTTATCTCTTCCTCAAGCAATGCGTTCATTGAATTTTGCTTGGCAATCTTATATGATTGGATCCCAATCCCTTGGCTCACCAATTCTCTCTAAAAATGAACAAATTCCCAATCCCTTGGTTTAAATGTTCATAAGAAGAGATGATGCTTGATCACTGATTATACCACACAGTTTCATGAACCACAATTTGGTAGGATTACATGTTACAATATCCATCCAAACCCCAATCCAATTCACTGTGAGAAAGCTTCTCTAGCATGAATCCTCCATTCCTTTCCCAAGGTTCCGAAGGATTCCAATTATGGGTAGTTTCTTTCCCAAGACAACTACCCAATGGAATTAGAACGAGAAGCTTTCTAACAAAATTCAAGAGAAAAGA
>NC_029789.2:100660424-100664046 GCF_000816755.2 Arachis ipaensis | reverse complement strand
TTCTGGCGTTTAACCTCCAGTTTAAGGTTAAACTGGAGGTTAAACGTGGAAATGGAAGGAGGCATCTTGGAGGTCGAACACGTTTAACCTCCAGTTTAAGGTTAAACTGGAGGTTAAACGTGGAAGATTAGAAGGGTAGCCCTGGAGGTGTCGAACACGTTTAAGCTCCAGTTAAGGTTAAACTGGAGCTTAAACGTGGAAATGGAGAAAGCAACCCTGGAGGAGAAAACTTGGTCGAACACGTTTAAGCTAAATTTCATGAGAAATCTTCCATTCATAGCATTCAAGTAATATAACTAAAACTCATGGAATTTGCATCAAAATCATATTGTTTGGATGGTTCATTGCTTTGTTATTCTTTTAACCATTCTTGGTTACTTTAAGCTCAAAAAAAGGCATAAAACCACTAAAACTAACAGAAAAATACTAGTGAAACTAGCCTAAGATGCCTTGGCATCAAACAGGTTGACCACCGAGTCGTATCAAGTAATAAAACTCACTTAGTGTGAGGTCGATCCCACCAGGATTAAAGGATCAAGCAATCAATAGTTAATTGATCATTCTAGTTAGACAATCATAGTTGACTGATAAGTAAACAGGAAATGTAAATGACATGAAATTTAAAGAAAGCAATAAATGGCTGGAAAGTAAAGTGCAAGAATGTAAAGTGTAAGAATGTAAAGTACAAGAAAGTAAAATGCTGGAATTGTAAAGTACAGGAAATGTAAAGTACTAAAAATTAAAGATAAAAAACATTAGGGATTGGAGATGTTGATTTCTCTTGAATCAATGAACCTCTTCTTCCTCTTGTTCATGCAATATTTATATCTATGGCAGATCATAAGTAATTGAGCTCCAATTCCATGGATACTCAATTTGCCAAATCATGATCAAATGCCAATCCCTGATCCAATGCTCATAAAAAGAGGTGAAGCACAATGTCTAATCCCAAGCTACACAATTCATAAGACCCCAATGTCAAAGTGATTATATGTCACGTATCAACTTTGAATCAAAATCAAACTTATTGTGAGAAGCGAGCTTCCAACCAAATTACTATGACACCTTTTCCAAGGTTATCGTAGAATTATAATAGATCCAATTCCTCTTCTGATGGAATTGAATCTTTGAAGCACAAAAGCTCTCTCTTAGATAAACAAAACACAATTTCTAATCTCATACCACATAACTCCTAAAACCCCAATCTTAGAGAAATTACATGTCACAATATCAACTATAAATCAAGATCAAATTCGTTATGAAAAGAGAGTTCAAACTGAATTCCTATGATTTCTTTTCCACCATTCACATAGAATTCTAATAAATCCAATTGAATCTTTGAAGAACAAAACCCTTTTGTTTGTATAGAGATAGAATCAACAAGAAAAGAAAATATACATCAATTCAATTCAAAATGCAACAGAGCTCCTTTCCTAAATGTAGAGAATTAGAAGCTCATAACTTAATATTTACAAGAGTGAGTATGGAAGAAAATGGAAGAGAAGATGAGTGTGTAGGTTAGATGAGACGAGTCCGAAGACCCTTTCCCAGAATGTCCTGTGCATAATGAAACCAAGGCCTATTTATAGGCTATCCTAAATTACAAATTCAAAACAAATTAAAATCAAATGAAAATTTAACTATTCTAGATGATTCTTGTGGCCTTGATTAGTTGACAATTGTGGGTGGTGCACAAAATTGTGATCTCAGGCAACAGCGCCAAAAACTTTGTACGCACGTCTTAATAAATTGTTTTTCATTCACAACTTCGATACAACTAACCAGCAAGTGCACTGGGTCGTCCAAGTAATAAACCTTACGTGAGTAAGGGTCGATCCCACGGAGATTGTTGGTATGAAGTAAGCTATGGTCACCTTGTAGATCTCAGTCAAGCGGATATAAAATAGTTATGGAGTTTTCGAGAATATATAATAAAATAAGGATAGAATTACTTATGTAAATCATTGGTGAGAATTTCAGATAAGCGCATAGAGATGCTTTCGTTCCTCTGAACCTCTGCTTTCCTGCTGTCTTCATCCAATCAATCTTACTCCTTTCCATGGCTGGCTTTATGTAAGGACATCACCGTTGTCAATGGCTACTTTTTATCCTCTCTGGAAAATGGTCCGATGCATTGTCACTGCATGGCTAATCATCTGGAGGCATCACCCTTGTCAATGGCTGCATCCCATCCTCTTGTGAAAATGGTCCAAATGCTCTGTCACAGCACTGCTAATCATCTGAGGTTCTTGATCGTACTGGAATAGGATTCACCCTCCTTTTGCGTTTGTCACTACGCCCAGCACTCGCGAGTTTGAAGTTCGTCACAGTCATTTAATCCCATAATCCTACTCAGAATACCACAGACAATGTTTAGACTTTCCGGATTCTCATGAATGCCGCCATCAATCTAGCTTATACCACGAAGATTCTGATTAAGAGATCCAAGAGATACTCATTCAATCTAAGGTAGAACGGAAGTGGTTGTCAGGCACGCTTTCATAGGGAATGATGATGATTGTCACGTTCATCACATTCATGTTGAAGTGTGAATGAATATCTTAGAAGCGGAATAAGTTGAATTGAATAGAAAAACAGTAGTACTTTGCATTAATTCATGCGGAACAGCAGAGCTCCACACCTTCATCTATGGAGTGCAGAAACTCTACCATAGAGAAATACATAAGTGAATATAGGGTAAGCATGGCCGAGTGGCCAGCCTCCCATGGAGGTCTAGAGATCTAAAATTGATCAAAAGATGTCTAATACAATAGTAAAAAGTCCTATTTATACTAAACTAGTTACTAGGGTTTACAGAAGTAAGTAATTGATGCATAAATCTACTTCCGGGGCCCACTTGGTGTGTGCTTGGTCTGAGCTTGAATGTTACACGTGTAGAGGTCAATCTTGGAGTTGAACACCAGTTTGTAACGTATTTCTGGCGTTCAACTCTGGCTTGTGACGTGTTTCTGGTGTTTAACTCCAGATAGCAGCGTAGAACTGGCGTTCAACGCCTATTTGCGTCATCTAAACTCGGCCAAAGTATGAACTATTATATATTTCTAGAAAGCCCTGGATGTCTACTTTCCAATGCAACTAGAAGCGCGCCATTTTGAGTTCTGTAGCTCCAGAAAATCCACTTTGAGTGCAGGGAGGTCAGAATCCAAGAGCATCAGCAGTCCTTCTTCAACCTCTGAATCTGATTTTTGCTCAAGTCCGTCAATTTCAGCCAGAAAATACCTGAAATCACAGAAAAACACACAAACTCATAGTAAAGTCCAGAAATGTGAATTTAACATAAAAACTAATGAAAACATCCCTAAAAGTAACTAGATTCTACTAAAAACATACTAAAAACAATGCCAAAAAGCGTATAAATTATCCGCTCATCACAACACCAAACTTAAATTGTTGCTTGTCCCCAAGCAACTGAAAATCAAATAGGATAAAAAGAAGAGAATATACTATAAATTCCAAACTATCAATGAAACAGAGCTTCAATCATATGAGCGGGACTTATAGCTTTTTGCCTCTTGAATAGTTTTAGCATCTCACTTTATCCATTGAGGTTCAGAATAGTGTTATTGACTCTCTTAGTTCAGTATGATGATTCTTGAACACA
>NC_029789.2:100645719-100659949 GCF_000816755.2 Arachis ipaensis | reverse complement strand
TTTTTTTTGCTTTGGACCTTGACTTTAACCGCTCAGTCTCAAGTTTTCACTTGACACCTTCACGCCACAAGCTCATGGTTAGGGACAGCTTGGTTTAGTCGCTTAGGCCAGGATTTTATTCCTTTAGGCCCTCCTATCCACTGATGCTCAAAGCCTTGGGATCCTTTTTATTACCCTTGCCTTTTAGTTTTAAGGGCTATTGGCTTTTTACTCTTGCCTCTTGGTTTTAAGAGCTTTGGCTTTTTCTGCTTGCTTTTTCTCTTTTTTTTTTCTATTTTTTTCGCTATTTCTTTTTTTTTTTTCTGCAAGCTTTGTTCTTTGCTGCTTTTTCTTGCTTCACGAATCATTTTTATGATTTTTTAGATTATCAAATAACATGTCTCCTTGTCATCATTCTTTCAAGAGCCAACATATTTAACATTCTTAAACAACAACTTCAAAAGATATATGCACTGTTCAAGCATTCATTCAGAAAACAAGAAATATTGTCACCACATCAATATAATTAAACTAAGTTCAAGGATAAATTCGAAACTCATGTACTTCTTGTTCTTTTGAATTAGAACATTTTTCATTTAAGAGAGATGATGGATTCATAGGACATTTATAACTTTAAGACAAAGTTACTAACTACAGTGCTCTTGATGTTCCACCCTTAGTTGTCCCATGTTGGAACTTAATTCTCCTAGGGAGGTGTTGATTTGCTCCCAATAGTTTTATGGAGGAAGATGCATTTGAGGCATCTCCAGGATCTCATGGTGATGAGCTTCTTCATGTGCCTGTTGAGATCCATGAATGTGCTCTCTTGTTTGCTCCATCCTTTTCTTAGTGATCGGCTTGTGAGATGAATCTTTCCATCTCCTATGGCTCAGAGGTGGAAGCAATTGTCTTACCTTTCCTCTTTCTTGGGGTTTCTTTGGCATTAGGTGCCATTAATGGTTATGGAAAAACAAAAAAGCTATGCTTTTACCACACGAAACTTAGAATGTTGCTCGCCCTCGAGCAAAAGAAGAAAGAATATAAGAAGAAGAAGATATGGAGGAGATGGAGGGATGTGTGTATTCGGCCATATGGGTGGGAAAGAGATGTTGAATTTTGAAGGTAGGTGGGTGTATGGATGTGAGTGGTAAATGGAAAACAGAATGGATAACCATGAATGGAGAGAGAGAGGGTGAGGTAGGTGGGGATCCTGTGAGGTCCACAGATGCTGAGTTGATCCTGTGGGGTCCACAGATCCTGAGGTGTTCAAGAATTTGCAACCTTGCACCAAATTAGGCATGCAAAATGCCCTTGCACACAACTCTGGGCGTTCAGCGCCAGATTGGTGCTTGTTCTGGGCGTTGAACGCCCATTTGTTGCCCATTTCTGGCGTTGAACGCCAGAACCATGCTTGTTCTGGGCGTTCAGCGCCAGCTCTTCTCCAGGGTGCAATTCTGGCGTTCAAACGCCCAGATGCTGCCCATTTTGGGCGTTCAGCGCCAGAACCATGCTCTGTTCTGGCATTGAACGCCAGCCAGATACTTCTTACTGGCGTTTAAACGCCAGTGAGATCCTCCTTCAGGGTGTGATTTTTCTTCTGCTGTTTTTGATTCCGTTTTCAATTTTTATATTTATTTTGTGACTCCACATGATCATGAACCTAATAAAACATGAAAGAACAATAAAATTAGATAAATAAAAATTGGGTTGCCTCCCAACAAGCGCTTCTATAATGTCAATAGCTTGACAGTGGGCTCTCATGGAGCCTCACAGATGTTCAGAGCATTGTTGAGACTTCCCAACACCAAACTTAGAGTTTGGATATGAGTGTTCAACACCAAACTTAGAGTTTGGTTGTGGCCTCCCAACACCAAACTTAGAGTTTGACTGTGGGGGCTCTGGTTGACTCTGTTTTGAGAGAAGCTTTTTATGCTTCCTCTCCATGTTTACAGAAGGATGACCTCGAGTTTTAAACACAAGGGAGTCCTCATTCAATTGAAGGACTAGTTCACCTCTGTCAACATCCATCACAGCTCTTGCTGTGGCTAGGAAGGGTCTTCCAAGGATGATGGATTCATCCTCATCCTTCCCAGTATCTAGGACTATGAAATCAGCAGGGATGTAAAGGCCTCCAACCTTTACTAACACGTCCTCTACTTGTCCATAAGCCTGTTTTCTTGAATTGTCTACCATCTCTAATGAGATGTTAGCAGTTTGCACCCCAAAGATTCCCAGTTTCTCTATTACAGAGAGGGGCATGAGGTTTATCCCTGAACCAAGATCACACAGAGCCTTTTCAAAGATCATGGTGCCTATGGTACAAGGTATTAGGAACTTTCCAGGATCCTGTTTCTTCTGAGGCAATGTCAGTTGATCCAGATCACTCAGTTCATTGGTGAACAGGGGAGGTTCATCTTCCCAAGTCTCATTACCAAATAAATTGGCATTTAGCTTCATGATTGCACCAAGGTACTTGGCAACTTGCTCTTCAGTAACATCCTCATTCTCTTCAGAAGAGGAATACTCATCAGAGCTCATGAATGGCATAAGGAGGTTCAATGGAATCTCTATGGTCTCTAGATGAGCCACAGATTCCTTTGGTTCTTCAGAGGGAAACTCCTTATTGATCACTGGACGTCCCAGGAGGTCTTCCTCATTGGGATTTACGTCCTCCCCTTCTTCCTTGGATTCGGCCATGATGGTTATATCAATGGCATTGCACTCTCCTTTTGGATTTTCTTCTGTATTGCTTGGGAGAGTACTAGGAGGGATTTCAGTGATCCTTTTACTCAGCTGGCCCACTTGTGCCTCCAAATTTCTAATGGAGGACCTTGTTTCATTCATGAAACTTACAGTGGCCTTAGATAGAATAGAGACTAAGTTTGCTAAATTAGAGGTATTTTGTCCAGAGTTCTTTGTCTGTTGCTGAGTGGATGATGGAAAAGGTTTACTATTGTTAAACCTATTTCTCCCACCATTATTAAAGCCTTGTTGAGACTTTTGTTGATCCTTCCATGAGAGATTTGGGTGATTTCTCCATGAGAGATTATAGGTGTTTTCATATGGTTCACCCATGTAATTCACCTCTGCTATTGCAGGGTTCTTAGGATCATAAGCTTCTTCTTCAGAAGATGCCTCTTGAGTACTGTTGGATGCAGCTTGCATTCCATTCAGACTCTTTGAAATCATATTGACTTGCTGAGTCAATATTTTGTTCTGAGCCAATATGGCATTCAGAGTATCAATTTCAAGAACTCCCTTCTTCATAGGCGTCCCATTTTTCACAGGATTCCTTTAAGAAGTGTACATGAACTGGTTATTAGCAACCATGTCAATGAGTTCTTGAGCTTCTGCAGGCGTTTTCTTTAGGTGAATGGATCCACCTGCAGAAGTATCCAATGACATCTTAGCCAATTCAGATAGACCATCATAGAATATATCCAGGATGGTCCATTCTGAAAGCATGTCAGAAGGACACTTTTTGGTAAGTTCTTTGTATCTCTCCCAAGCTTCATAGAGGAATTCACCTTCTTTCTGTCTGAAGGTTTAAATATCCACTCTAAGCTTACTCAGCTTTTGAGGAGGAAAGAACTTGGCTAAGAAAGCCTTGACCAGCTTATCCCAAGAGTTCAGGCTATCCTTAGGTTGAGAGTCCAACCATATTCTAGCTCTGTCTCTTACAGCAAAAGGGAAAAGCATGAGCCTGTAGACTTCAGGATCTACTCCATTAGTCTTAACAGTATCACAGATCTGCAAAAATTCAGTTAAGAAATGAAAAAGATCTTCAGATGGAAGTCCATGGAACTTGCAGTTCTGCTGCATCAGAGAAACTAATTGAGGTTTCAGCTCAAAATTGTTTGCTCCAATGGTGGGGATGGAGATGCTTCTTCCATGTAAATTGGAATTAGGTGCAGTAAAGTCACCAAGCATCCTCCTAGCATTATTATTATTTTTGGCTGCCATCTCCTCTTCATGTTCGAAAATTTTTGAAAGGTGCTTGCTGGATTGTTGTAATTTAGCTTCTCTTAGTTTCCTCTTCAGAGTTAGTGATTTTCGAAAATAGTTTTTGAAAAAGGTTAGTAATTTTCGAAAATTAAAATCAAAAATTAAAATAATTAGTTAATTAAAAAGAAATTTCGAAAAAGAGGGAAGATATTTTCGAAAATTAGAGAGAGAGAGTTAGTTAGGTAGTTTTGAAAAAGATAAGAAACAAACAAAAAGTTAGTTAGTTAGTTGAAACAAATTTGAAAATCAATTTTGAAAAGATAAGAAGATAAGAAGTTAGAAAGGATATTTTAAAATCAAATTTTGAAAAAGATAAAATAAAGAGATATTTTTGAAAAGATATGATTGAAATTAGTTTTGAAAAAGATTTGATTTTTAAAATCACAATTAATGACTTGATTCACAAGAAATCACAAGATATGATTCTAGAACTCAAAGTTTGAATCTTTCTTAACAAGCAAGTAACAAACTTGAAATTTTTGAATCAAAACATTAATTGATGGTGTTATTTTCAAAAATTAGGAGATAAAGATAAGAAAAAGATTTTTGAAAAATATTTTTAAAACTTTCGAAAATAAAAAAGAAAAATGAAAAAGATTTGATTTTTGAAAAAGATTTTGAAAAAGATAAGATTTTTAAATTGAAAATTTGATTTGACTCATAAAAACAACTAGATTTTAAAAAGTTTTGAAAAAGTCAACTCAAATTTTTGAAATTTATGAGTGAAAAAGGAAAGATATTTTTTTTATTTTTGAATTTTTAATGATGAGAGGGAAAAACATGAAAAAGACTCAATGCATGAAAATTTTGGATCAAAACAATGAATGCATGCAAGAATGCTATGAATGTCAAGATGAACACCAAGAACACTTTGAATGTCAAGATGAACATCAAGAACTTATTTTTCAAAAATTTTTAATGCAAAGAAAACATGCAAGACACCAAACTTAAAAATTTTTCATGTATAGACACTATGAATGCAAGAATGCATATGAAAAACAAGAAAAGACACAAAATAAGAAAACATCAAGATCAAACAAGAAGACTTACTAAGAACAACTTGAAGATCTTGAAGAACACTATGAATGCATGAATTTTTCGAAAATTTTATGCAAACTTTAAAACATGAAATTGATACCAAACTTTCAACTTGACTTAAGACTCAAACAAGAAACATGAAATATTTTTTATTTTTATGATTTTATAAAAATTTTTTTTTTGGATTTTTCAAAAATTAATGTGAAAAAAAAATAAGGATTCCAAAATTTTTAATATGAATTCCAGGAATCTTGTGCTCTTTAGTCTAAAGCTCCAATCTGAGGGTTAGGTATGGCTTAATAGCCAGCCAAGCTTTAGTATGCTATTACATGCATTGAAGTGATTAGTTGAATCCTCAATCCAAAGGAATTTAGACATGGCTTCACAGCCAGCCAGGATTCAGCAAATCATCATGAAACACTAGAATTCATTCTTAAAAATTCTGAAGAAAAATATATTTTTTTGAAAACATTTTTTTTTAAATTTTTTTTCGAAAACAAAGGAGAAAATTTTTGAAAGATTTTTGAAAATTTTTTTTTTTTGAAAACTTTTTGAAAATAAGAAGAAAATTACCCAATCTAAGCAACAAGATGAACCGTCAGTTGTCCAAACTCGAACAATCCCCGGCAACGGCGCCAAAAACTTGGTGCACGAAATTGTGATCTCAGGCAACGGTGCCAAAAACTTTGTACGCACGTCTTAATAAATTGTTTTTTCATTCACAACTTCGATACAACTAACCAGCAAGTGCACTGGGTCGTCCAAGTAATAAACCTTACGTGAGTAAGGGTCGATCCCACGGAGATTGTTGGTATGAAGCAAGCTATGGTCACCTTGTAAATCTCAGTCAGGCGGATATAAAAAGGTTATAGAGTTTTTGAAATTAATTAATAAGTAAACATAAAATAAGGATAGAAATACTTATGTAATTCATTGGTTAGAATTTCAGATAAGCGTATAGAGATGCATTCGTTCCTCTGAACCTCTGCTTTCCTGCTGTCTTCATCCAATCAATCCTACTCCTTTCCATGGCTGGCTTTATGTAAGGACATCACCGTTGTCAATGGCTACTTTTAATCCTCTCTGGAAAATGGTCTGATGTGCTGTCACTGCATGGCTAATCGTCTGGAGGCATCATCCTTGTCAATGGCTGCATCCCATCCTCTTGTGAAAATGGTCCAAATGCTCTGTCACAGCACGGCAAATCATCTGAGGTTCTCGATCGTACTGGAATAGGATTCACCCTCCTTTTGCGTCTGTCACTACGCCCAGCACTCGCAAGTTTGAAGTTCGTCACAGTCATTCAATCCCAGAATCCTACTCGGAATACCACAGACAAGGTTTAGACTTTCCGGATTCTCATGAATGCCGCCATCAATCTAGCTTATACCACGAAGATTCTGATTAAGAGATCCAAGAGATACTCATTAAATCTAAGGTAGAACGGAAGTGGTTGTCAGGCACGCTTTCATAGGGAATGATGATGATTGTCACGTTCATCACATTCATGTTGAAGTGCGAATGAATATCTTAGAAGCGGAATAAGTTGAATTGAATAGAAAAACAAGAGTACTTTGCATTAATTCATGAGGAACAGCAGAGCTCCACACCTTAATCTATGGAGTGCAGAAACTCTACCGTAGAAAAATACATAAGTGAATATAGGGTAAGCATGGCCAAGTGGCCAGCCTCCCATGGAGGTCTAGAGATCTAAAATTGATCAAAAGATGTCTAATACAATAGTAAAATGTCCTATTTACACTAAAATAGTTACTAGGGTTTACAGAAGTAAGTAATTGATGCATAAATCTACTTCCGGGGCCCACTTGGTGTGTGCTTGGGCTGAGCTTGAATGTTACACGTGTAGAGGTCAATCTTGGAGTTGAACGCCAGTTTGTAACGTATTTCTGGCGTTCAACTCTGGCTTGTGACGTATTTCTGGCGTTTAACTCCAGACAACAGCATAGAACTGGCGTTCAACGCCCATTTGCATCATCTAAACTCGGCCAAAGTATGGACTATTATATATTTCTGGAAAGCCCTGGATGTCTACTTTCCAACGCAATTGAAAGCGCGCCATTTTGAGTTTTGTAGCTTCAGAAAATCCACTTTGAGTGCAGGGAGGTCAGAATCCAACAGCATCAACAGTCCTTCTTCAACCTCTGAATCTGATTTTTGCTCAAGTCCCTCAATTTCAGCCAGAAAATACCTAAAATTACAGAAAAACACACAAACTCATAGTAAAGTCCAGAAATGTGAATTTAACATAAAAACTAATAAAAACATCCCTAAAAGTAACTAGATTCTACTAAAAACATACTAAAAACAATGCCAAAAAGCGTATAAATTATCTGCTCATTAGTGGGCTTACTTGCATGAGTTTTAAAGTGGACTTGGAGCAATACTTGAACCAAATTGAGTGGTTCCCTGATGGCTTAGGCGTTGTTTATTCGAGCACCTTCAGTAATCAGCGTTGCCAACACCCAGGTAGCGTTGGCTTTAATCGAGTGCCCTTTAAGTTGGGCGCTGCTTTCACCTGTCACGCGTACGCATCGCCCATGCATACGTGTGACCCTTATTGCAGGGGTTGTTAAAGGCATTGTTTAATCGAGCGGCCCTTATGTTGGGCGCTGCTTTTACTTGTCACGTGTATGCCTCACCCATGCGTATACGTGACCCTTATTGCGGGCGTTGTTGAATCAAGCGCTCTTTATGTTGGGTGCTGCTTTCACTTGTCACGCGTACGCGTCGCCCACGTGTACGTGTGACCCTTATCCCAGGCGCTGTCCAAACGAGCACCGTTCCAGCACTAGGTGATGAGCGGATATTTTATACGCTTTTTGGCTTCATTTTCATATAGTTTTTATTATGTTTTGTTTAAGTTTTATTGTATTTTCATAGGTTTTAGTGCAAAATTCACGTTATTGGATTCTACCTTGAGTTGTTGCATTTTATGAAGATTTCAGGTAATTTTTGGCTAAACTTGAGGAGCTTTGGAAAAGTCTGAGTCAGAGATAGAGAAAGGACTGCAGATGCAATCGGATTCTGACCTCCGTGCATTCAAAGGAGCATTGATGGAGCTATAGAAGTCCAAATGACGTGCTCTCAATGGTATTGAAAAACTAACATGCAGGGCTTTCCAGCAATATATAATAGTCCGTACTTTGCTCTGGAAATAAAGGTTTAAAACTGGCGTTCAACGCCAGCACTTCACCTTCTTCCTGGCGTTGGACGCCCAAAAGGGAGCAGCTGGCGTCCAACGCCCAAAAAGGAGTCCAAAGTTGGCGTTCAATGCCCAATAAGCGTACTAGCTCGTGGAGTCACCCTTAGCTCAGCCCAAACACTCACCAAGTGGGCTTGAAAAGTGGATTTTCACACTATAAGACTAGTTTATCAACTAAGACTAGTATATATAGAACAAAGATCACCTTTGTTAGAAATCTTTGCCCATTCAAATACGTTACTACTTTCTGTAAGCTATGAGTCACTAACCTTCTAGGTTAAGGTTTGGAGCTCTGCTGATTCCTATGGATTAATAATATCATTGTTCTATTTCAATCTATGCTTGATTCCATTCTAAGATGTATCTTCGTTCTTCATCCTAATGAATTGGGAGTGTAACTTGACCGTCATCCCTATTTTATATGGGTTCTTGCGAGTCCTTGATGGGATAGTACTAAACCACAAGATTGATTATGTATCTCTTAGACAGCTAATTCACGACTTCGTTGGGGACTTGGAGACATCAGTTCAGCCGAGGTACGAGGCGATTAGAGCCTTTGTAGTATAGGCTAGAATCAGGAAGTAGCATTCTCTGATCCGGAAGATCCGACCTTGTCTGTGGCGCTTTGAGTAGGATCACCAAGGGAATGGACTGTAGGAGCTTCACCCATGTTCAGATTGGATGATCACTAACCTGGCGTTTGCTCTGAAGCAGAGGAGATTAATGACTACTGACCTAGAGTTAATCACTTACAGCCTGCCATGGAATGAATCATCAGACGTTGAAGTACACAGTGAGAAAAGTTGATCTAGAAGGAGGAAGCATCTCCGAAGCCTCAACCGTTCTCTTATCAATTGATTTCACATCTATCCAGTAATACTTTATTTATTCTGTTTTTATGCGTTTTCCCACAATAGCTATATTTTCTATCCGCCTGACTAAGATCTACAAGATAGCCTTTGCTTGTTCAAACCAACAATCTCCATGGGATCGACCCTCACTCACCTGAGGTATTACTTGAATGAACCGGTGCACTTGCCGGTCTATCTGTACGAATATTGCAGAGTCAATTTTGTGTGCCATATTTTTGGCACTGTTGCCGGGGATTGTTCGAGTTTGACAAACTACCAGACTATCTTGTTGCTTAGATTAGGTACTTTAAGGTTTAGTAACTCTTTAATTGTGTCTTTTGTTTTCTTTTTCAAAAACTTTTTCAAAATCCATCATTTTTTCATCTTTTGGTTGAGTCTAGTGTCAGTTCTTAAGTTTGGTGTCCTTTGTGTGTTCTTTATTTTCTTTAAATTTTCGAATTGATTCTTGAGTGTTTTTCTTGGTATTCAAGTTGTTCTTGTTTCTTTTCTTGATTTGATCTAAAAAAAATTTTAAGTTTGGTGTCTTTTAGTTGTTTTTCTCTTTCTTCATTAATTCAAAAAATAAAATAAAATAAAAATATTTCTTTCTTTAATTTTCGAAAATCTTCTTCTTTTCTTATCTTAATTTAAAAATTTTTAAGTTTGGTGTTTTCTTGTTAGTAAAGTTAAAATTTAAATTTCAAATCAGATCCTTTTCAAATCTTCACCATATCTTATCTTTCTAACTTATTTTGAAATCTTTATCTTATCTTGTTTCAATTTCAAAATTCAAAATAAAATCTTTTTCAAATCTTTTCAATTCTTATCTTATCTTGTTGACTTTTCTTTTCCAATTTTAAATTTCAAAATTTTTAAAATCAAACATTTTTCAAATCTCCTATCTTATCTTATTTTCAAATCTTTCTTAATTAGTTACTTGTTTATCTTATTTTAATTTTAAAAATTTGGTATCTCTTTAATACTCTCCTTTCTCTTCCCTCTTTTTCAAAACTTCCTAATTAATTCATCTCTCTTCTATTTTCAAAAATTTCTTACCTGTTTCTCTTTCTTCTTTTTCGAAAATCACACTCAATTTTCAAATCTTTTTAATCCAATTAATAATTAAAATAAAAATAAAAATATTTTAATTCTTCTTTCCCTTTTTACTTCTTAATATTCGAATTCTCCTACCTTTCTTCACCATGAACCCAAATGGGAATGTACAGTTCAGAAGAACTTTGGGATCCTATATGGCCCCCACTCCTGACTTATGTGGGAGAAGTATCAGTATACCCCCCATTAGAGGAAGTAATTTTGAGAAAAACCCTCAGCTCATTACTCTGGTGCAGCAAAACTGCCAGTACTCTGGACTTCTATAGGAAAAGCCTACTGGGTTCCTGGCAAATTTCTTACAAATTGTTGACACAGTACACAATAAGGGAGTGGATCAGAATGTCTACAGACTGCTATTCTTTTCCTTTGCTGTAAGAGACCAAGCAAAGAGGTGGTCAGATAACCAACCCAAATCCAGCTTGAAAACATGGAAGCAGCTAGTAGACAAATTTCTGAATCAATATTTTCCCCCAAGGAAGTTAACCAGTTAAGGCTAGAAATCAAAGGCTTCAAGCAAGAGAAGAATGAATCTCTTCATGGTGCCTAGGGGAGGTATAGAAGAATGCTACGAAAATGCATATGAGAATGGGTGCAATTAGACATCTTCTATTACGGCCAAACAGACATGGCTAGGATGTCTCTAGACCACTCTGCTGGTGGTTCTATACATATGAGAAAAATAATTGAAGAGGCTCACGAACTAATTGAGACCGTTGCCATGAACCAGCAACTTTACTCGGTTGATGAGACTTCCATAACAGGAGAGGTTAAGGCAATATCTACTGAATCTAACCCTCCTGAACAAAATGGCCCAAAGACTCAGCAGCTACATGCCCTTGCACAGCAGTTGCTGGAATTGCAAGAGGCTTTGCGAGAAACTCAGACTTCCAATAGGAATGTAGAAGCACAGTTGAGTCAAATTAGGCAGTAATTATCTAAGCAGATAAAAGAAGAGTGTCAGGCTATTCAACTGAGGAGTGGAAAAACATTATACACCTAACCTTAAAAATACAGGAGACCAGGGGAAGAAAAACTGATAGAAGGTAACCAGACTGCAATCCAAGACACCTCTGAGGGCCTTAAACGCCCAGAGAGGAATGTCATTGATGTTCAATGCCAAGAAGGAGGCAGCACTCCTGGCGTTCAACGCCAAGAAGGGTGCAGCACCCCTTGCATTGAATGCCCTAAAAGGGACAGTATTCCTAGTGTTGAACACCAGGAAAGGGGTGACAAGGGCGTTGAATGCCCAAACAGGGATGGTTAGACATATGCAAGTGCTGATAAGATCCCTCCTAAGCAAGCTACTAACCCCCCTTCCATTTATATAGGCATTCAACCTACATTAACTAAGGTTGACGAGTACAGGACTAAGATGCCATTTCCTCAGAAACTCCGTCAAGCGGAAAAAGATAAATAGTTTGCCCACTTTTCGGATTATGTCAAGACACCTGAGATCAAGATCCCTTTTGCAGAGGCTCTTGAGCAGATACCTTCTTATGCTAAGTTCATGAAAGACATCGTAAGTCATAAGAAGGATTAGAGAGAGGCAGAAACAGTCCTCTTCACTGAAGAATGCAGTGCAGTAATCCAAAGGAGCTTACCAGAGAAACTCAAAGACCCTGGAGGCTTTATGATACCTGTTCTGTGGGTATATGAAATAGGGAGGTCAACCTCGGATGAGGTTTTCTGATCTGGTTAAGGCTGCCGTGTCCGACTTGTTGGAGCGGGCAGAGCTGCTTAGTCCTTGGTCACTGGTGGGTGGTGGTACCTACAAGAGACTCTGATGCTTAAGTTAGCACGGGCTTTAGGCAAATTTTTTGTAGAATTGGAGTATGAGTTATACCTGGGTGCTCCAGTGTATTTATAGTAGTGTTGGGTGACCTTCTTTGAGATAAGTTTGTTATCTTATCTTATCTTTAGTGAGATCATATCTTTGGCCAGCCGCCTTCTAGTGGACGGTGGTTCTTTTACTTTGGGCCTCCTTGGGCCTCTTTGGCGATCTTCCGAACTCTTTGTGAAGAGGTCGTTTAATGGGCCAACCTTTAAAGAGGTTGGTCCCCTTTGTTTTCGTCTAATCCGGACCTTGTAGCTCAGTTCAGGGTATGAATAGTGCCCCTGCTTGAGCTTTGATCTTTCCATGAGGTTGTGCTTCTGAGCTTCGATCTTTTTTGGGGAACTCGTGTTCAACCATTTGCTCGGAAGCGCCTGGTTTGCTCCGTCTCGTACGAATTTTGCGTCTTTAATGCTTTCAAAATGCGAAGTATTTTTGCTTTTAAATGCTGCGTCATTCTCGAGTGCGCTAGTTTCTTGGGTTTGATGTAGCGCTTAAAAAGCCTTTTAATTAGGCTTTTGTTCCCTTGTCATTTTGTTTCCCTCTTCATATTTTGTTTGAAATTAGAGGTGCTTTTTGCTTTCTTCAGTTTCTTGCCACTATCTGTTTTCTTTTACTCTTTGAGAAGAAAACTTCCTTTCGCTATCGACCGCTAAATTTGCCCCAAGTTTCTTTCTTTCCTTGAAGCTTCGAGGCGCTTGTTGGTCTGGATTGCTCGTGTTTCTGCTGTGCGTTTTGCCGCTACTGCTTCTTCTTATTCTCAGGTTGGTACTTCGCTTTATGTATTTCACATTTTTGTTCATGGTTGCGATCCTTCTGTTTTGATGTTTTGTTTCTATTGCATGCGTCTGTTTTTTGTTTAAAGTTTTAATCTTTATCTTGTTTGTTGCTGAAAAAAGGTTAGAGCTAGGGCTTTCATTTTTCCTTGATCATTTTCTTTGATCTTTTTGCTTTTCCTTCTGTGCCTGTATTACCTCCAAAGGGTGACTCTGGTTTTGGTGGTGATACTGCTTTGGTAGACCCTTGGGTGCCCTTTTGCTTTTTGGCTACTTTGCTGGTTGTTTCTTCGTTTTGGCCGAGTTATTTGATAGTGAAGTTTCTTTCATTTTCTTGCTGTAGGTGTAGTTTCTATGTCTTCTCGTAGAAATATTGTTGAGATGTCCACAAAGGTCCCTCCTGGTATGGCTGACTGGTTAGATTCTGTGGTATTAGGATGTGTTTCTGTAGCAGATCGGGAGTACTGTGAGAAGTTTAGGAGGTATTATAGGGTCTGTGAAAATTGGGAGGATGAAAAGAACTACGAGCTGGTGTCGCCCAACCTTGAGGAGAGGGTCAGTTTTCCTCCCTTAAGTCGGGCAGAGCGTTCCTTCTTTTATGCTTATGACTGCTTTTTTACCAAATTAAGTACTACCATTCCCTTTACTGCGTTTGAAACCGATTTGCTTTGGAACTGCAACCTTGCCTTTTTCCCAACTTCATCCTAACTCTTGGGCTTTTATGAAGATTTTTCAGCTATTGTGCCAGGAGTTGGGTGTCGACCTTCCTTTAGTCTTTTTTTTATCTGTTCATGCTAACCAAGCCGGGGGCGGCCAAGAAGAAGGCTTCTTGGATCTCCTTGCGTACTACCTAGGGGAGAAAGATGTTTTCTATTTTTGATGACTCCTTTTATGATTTTAGGAATTTCTACTTTAAGATTCGGGCGGTGGATGATGTTCATCCCTTTTTTCTTGATGAAAATAAAGAGCTCACCTTTTCTCTTTGGTGGCAAGAAGAGCCTGTAGTTCAGAAATATTTGTGCGAGAGTTTAGATGAGGTAGAGAGGGCCTTTGTGGGTGTTTTGGAGGAGCACTGGGGGGAGCCTCCTCATTTGGATACCAAAAAGTTTTTAGGGGATCCTGCTCTTCTCCGTTCTGAGCTACGTAGCACCCGACTTCCTATAAAAAATTTCTTATTGTTGTTTGTTTGTCATCTGTTCGTTATATGACTTATTTTATGCTCCCTTTTTCCAGAGATGGTTGCCAGCTCTGATTCAATGAAGGTCCTCTGCAAGACCAAGAAAACGGTGGCCGCCCAAAACATCCAAAAGAAGACGTCGGGGGAGGGTTCTACCCAGGTCCCACTGAAGAAGCCAAATTTTGGTCCTTAGGGTCCGATGAAGGTCATCCTGACTCCTCGAGTTCGGGTGACTTC
>NC_029789.2:100620921-100645002 GCF_000816755.2 Arachis ipaensis | reverse complement strand
CTTCATCTTGACCTTCTCCTAAAAGGCCGAGGACTACTGGGGTTTATGAACTTAACGATAAGGACTTCGATGGCGTGGCCTTTGCTACGGAGCATATCGCCCCGTATAGTTTTGTCCCAACTGATGATGTGTCCATTCTCCACCATCTTGATTTTATATCTAGTAAGAGCATCTGGATGGCCAACCTTAGCGCTGCTTTATCTAGATATTTCAAGAAGTCTCCTATCCATGCTACCAGTGCCTTTCTTGAGAAAGCCAAGACTGATTATGATAGGATAGAGGGGTTGAGGATTGAGCTGGAGGCGAAGAATGTTGGGCTGGAGTTGTCTTTAGAGAAGGAGAAAGCCTGGGCTACTGCGGTAGAGGCGGCTACCAATTTAGCTGAAGATATGGCGAAGAAAGCCAAGAAGAGCTATACCCAGACCTATGGCGAGCTTCTGGAGGCGAGGGAAAAACTCTAGTCCTCTTATGATGATTACACCGAGCTGCAAGGCCATATAGTGAATGGTATGTCGGCTCTGTATGAGAATTTGAAGGCTCAGGTCCGGGTTCTTGCTCCTGATGCCGACCTCATGCTATTTAGCATGGACAACATCGTGGAGGAAGGCAAGATTGTGCCTACTGGTGTGAAAAAACATGATTCACACTTTTCACATCTCCGCACAACTAACCAGCAAGTGCACTGGGTCGTCCAAGTAATACCTTACGTGAGTAAGGGTCGACCCCACGGAGATTGTCGGCTTGATGCAAGCTATGGTCATCCTTGTAAATCTCAGTCAGGCGGATTCAGATGGTTCTGAGGTTTTGATAATTAAAATATAAATAAAACATAAAATAAAATAAAGTTACTTATGTAATTCACTGGTGGAAATTTCAGAAAAGCGTATGGAGATGTGATAAACCATTATTTTACGATTTATATTGTGTTTAATTGAGTGGTTTTATCAAATCTTTACCCACTTATTCATTAAATTAGCATGTATTTACAATTCCTACCCAAAATTACTCCATGGTTGAAAACTCGCTTCCTAGAGACTTCTAATTATGTATTTTAATTCTCCTTTATTCCATTCGATGCCGTGATCTGTGTGTTAAGTGTTTCAGGCTTTATAGGGCATGAATGACTTGGAGATTGGAAAGGAGGCTTGCAAAAATGGAAGGAACACAAGCAATGGAAGAGATGACCAGCGAGAAGTAACGCGGATGCATGGCTCACGCGACCGTGTGAAATAGAGGAAATTGCAGTGACGCGCTCGCATGCCTGACGCGAACGCATGGATTGGAAACTGCACAAGTGACACGAATGCGTGGACGACGCGCACGCGTGGCAAAGCAAAACGCTGGATGACGCGAATGCCTGGATGACGCGATCGCGTGACGTGCGCGATCTGCAGAATCTGCAGAATTTGCTGGGGGCGATTTTGGGCCCTGTTTTGACCCAGTTCTCGGCCCGAAAAAGCAGATTAGAGCCAGGGAACATGCAGAGACCAAAAACAACATTCATTCTGCATAATTTTAGTTTTAGATCTAACTTTACTCCTCCTCTAGGTTTTCTCTCTATACATTCATAGTTCTTAGGATTTCGTTTTTATTACTTTTTGGATTGGGATATTGAGAAGAGTTATTACCTCCATCCAGACTTCGTCATTCTAGTTTGTTTCCTTACTTGTCACTTACTCTTCCATGTCCTTAATTTATTCAGAGTTACTATTGGATTATTTTTAGAATTTATTAATACAAGAATTATTTTTATTTTTAATTGGTTTCTTTGATTATTATTATTATTTATCATGTCTCTCTTTATTTCTCTTCCTTATTTTGTGAAATTTACATTTATAATGAGCGAGTAGTTCCATAACTTGATTGGGAGATGATTGAAAGGAGAACCTTGAGTTGGAACACTCAAGAGAAAAATTGTAATTGGGTTTATTGTTGGATCGCCTTCTAGTCACTGACACTAGTCCTTCCCAAGGGAGAGGATTAGGACTTGTGAATAGAAATTGCCTTCCAACTTACTTGACTTTCCTCTACCTAGTAAAGGATAACTAAGCAGAACAACCTTCAATTATCACTTTTATCTTGGGAGAACTCCATCAAGGATAGGGCTTCCAACTAATCTACTCCCGATCAAGATTTTTATTTAAATTACATAAATTCTCTGATTTAATTTCCTGTTTATCAACTCAAACCATTTTAGAAAACATCTGATTAATAAAATAGCACACCTTTCTGCAACTCGTTGGGAGACGACCTTGGATTCATACTCCTAGTATTTTAATTCTAATTTTGTGACAACCCTTCTAAATTGATAAGCGGATTTTCGGTTGGTTAAGAACTGTACTTGCAACGTATCTCTTATAATAATTTCTTAACTCGCCAATTTCCGCCACGTCAATTTTTGGCGCCGTTGCCGGAAAGTTGCAATAGAGTGCTAAGTTATTGATTGGAATTTATTTATTTGCATTTTATTTTATTTTGCTACTATGAGCTGCATGTTTCTTTCGTTAAATGATGCGTTTACTTCCTGATCCAAGCTTGCCAGTATTTGATCCTGAGATTGAAAGAACTATTTCACGTATAAGGCAAGCTCGGCGTCGGTTAGTCCTCCCCGAGGGTGAATCTGAAACGTCACGTAACGAAGAAACAAGCTCCCGTTCTACTGATTCGGTTGATTTACGTGCAGGTGACATGGAAGCACCTAGGAGAGTTACTATCTAGGAGGCTGGAGCCCCTGATTTCACACTGCAACCGTTTCAAGCGCATCACCCAGCAGTGGCTACAGATTTTGAAATAAAGACCGCACTGCTCAACTTGATGCCTAAGTTTCATGGCTTACCTGCTCAAGAGCCTATCAAGCACCTTCGGGATTTCCAAGCAGCCTGTTCTACTATCAGGCATGATGGTACAGATGAAACTTCTATTTTATTAAAAGCTTTCCCATTCTCTCTTGAGGGAAAGGCAAGAGAGTGGTACTGCACTCAACCCGCAACAACTGTTTCTGACAGGGACACGCTTAGAAGAGAATTTTTGAAAAAATTCTTTCCAGCTGAAGCTACTGATAAACTGAGGAAAGACATTTCCATGGTTGTTCAGGACGAGTCCGAGACTCTCTACGAATACTGGGAGCGCATCAACAACCTTCTGGAAGCATGCCCCCACCATATGATTGACAAGATAGTGTTGCTTGGCTACGTCATACAGGGCATGAGGCCCCAAGATAAGACCACATTAGAGAGTGCTAGCAATGGTTCTATGAAAAAGTACAAGACCACTGATGAGGCATGGCAATTGATCAGCGACTTGGCTGAATCTACTAGGAATTACAGACAGAAACAAGGCCGGTCAAAAGCTGTTGCAGAGGTATCTTCTAGCAAAGAAACTACTGCTCTAACTCAGAGTATATGTGAGATGACTAACTTACTAAAGCAAATGCAGTTGAATCAACAACAAGCGTAGCAAAGCCAACAGTTAGTCCCACAGAGAGTGTGCGGGATCTGTGCTGATTATAGCCATTACATTGATGAATGTTCGCAGCTCCAGCAGGAAGACAACACTGTGGCAGTCACTCATAACTTCTATGACCGCCCCAACCAAGGATACAATCAAGGTGGCAGCTACAACCATTGATGGCAAGACAATTCCAACCAAGGTTGGAGAGATCATTCTAACCAGGGCTGGGGGGACAACAATAACAGAGGAGGCAGAGACAATCAGGGAAATCAGAGGTGGAATAATAACAACAACAGGCAGCCGAACCAGAACCAACCTTACAGAGCACCTCACCTGAGGAAATCCCAAGGACCACAGCACAACCAACAACAGACCTCTCAGATCACTTATCCCTCTTCATCTTCTAATGATGAGTTTCTACAATCTATTGATCGGAGATAGCAGGCCATGGAAAATAACCTTACTTCTACTCTAAATGGTCTGAACTCTACCTTACAAGCTCTTATCTCACAGATTGGATCACTAAATAACTCCAACAACCAGCCTTTAAGCTCTAGTGGAATCCCCTCTCAACCATTGCCCAATCCAAAGGGTGGCATCAATGCCATCACCCTAAGGTCTGGAACCACACTGCAAGGGAGGAATCAGGAGGAACCAATCCCATCAGAACACGCCTCAGCTGAAGAGGTGGTGGAAGTAGAGGATGCTGAAGAAGAAGAGGACATACAAGACATGACTGAAGAAGAAGAAGCCCAACCACAGAAGGAAGCACCAAAGGATGCAGACGCTGCAGAAAACATCCTTCCTATTCCATTTCCACAAATTGCAAGGAAGCCCAGGAAGCAGATGAAACTTGATCCCAAAATGGTAGAAATATTCAAAAAGGTTGAGGTAACTGTTCCCCTTTTTGATGTTATTCAACAAGTACCTAAATATGCAAAGCTTCTAAAAGATTTATGCATACATAAAGACAAAATTAATGAATTAGAAACTATTCCTTTAGGTAGTTCTATATCTGCTTTAATGGGAGGTATACCTGAAAAGTGTAGTGATCCAGGTCCATGTATGGCTAATTGTACTATTGGTGGTGTGATATTTTCTGACTGCATGTGTGATTAGGAGCATGTGTTAGTATAATGCCTTTGTCTATATATGATACTTTGAGGCTCCCTCCCTTAAAAAGGTCGGCAGCTCGTTTTGTGTTAGCAGATAAAAGCATTATTACAGTGGTTGGAATTGCTAAAGATGTATTAATGAGCATTATAGGACTCACATTTCCCATTGACTTCTATATCCTGGAGATGCCCCCTAATGACTCAGGAAGGCTATCATCAATCCTGCTTGGAAGACCATTCTTGAAGACTTCAAAGTTCAAGCTGGACGCATTTTCTGGAACTTATTCTTTTGAAATAGATGGCAGAATAGTAAAATTTAGTTTAAATGGAGCTATGGAGCACCCTCCGGATGATCATTCTATCTCCCAGTGTGACATCATAGATGAAACCGTGGCTGAAGTTCACCAGGAGGAATTAGAAGAGAAGTACACAGGACAAGGTCCAAGTGTGGGGACATTTTTAGAGGATAATGAGGGCACTTTGCCATTATCACCAGCTCCAGATAATCCAGAGCCTAGCCATGAGCAGAAATTGGAATTAAAGCCCCTCCCTCCACACCTCAAGTATGCTTATCTTGAGGACAAGCAGAAGTTTCCAGTTATCATTGCAAGGGAACTCACTTCCCAACAAGAAGAATAGCTACTCAGTATGCTGAGGAGACACAAGAAAGCAATTGGATGGAGCTTGGCAGACATAGAAGGCATCAACCTTCAAGTTTGTGAGCACAGAATATTTTTAGAAGAGGGAGCAAGACCTGTTCGTCAACCTCAGAGAAGACTGAATCCCACTATCTTAGAGGTTGTCAAAAAAGAAGTGACCAGACTACTTGAGGCAGATATTATCTACCCCATCTCAGACAGTGAATGGGTAAGCCCAGTACAAGTGGTGCCCAAGAAGTCTGGAGTCACTACAGTGAAGAATGAGCATGGAAAGCTCATGGCAACTAGAGTACAGAACGCCTGGAGGGTCTGCATTGATTACAGGCATCTCAACCAAGCCACTCGTAAGGATCACTACCCCCTTCTATTCATTGATCAAATGCTGGATCGCCTGTCAGGTAAATCACATTATTGCTTTTTAGATGGTTACACAGGCTATTTCCAGCTTCATATAGCTTCTGAAGATCAGGAAAAAACTACTTTTACATGTCCTTTTGGGACTTATGCTTATAAGAGAATGCCCTTTGGCTTGTGCAATGCACCAGCTACTTTCCAAAGGTGCATGATGAGTCTTTTCTCTGACCTTATTGAGGACTGTATGGAGGTTTTTATGGATGATTTTAGCGTTTATGGTGATTCCTTTAGCCTTTGCTTAGATAGTTTATCTAGAGTATTAGATAGATGTGTCAGTACAAACCTTGTATTAAACTTTGAAAAATGTTACTTTATGGTAAAACAAGGGATTATACTAGGACATGTTGTGTCTAATACGGGCATTTCTGTAGATCCAGCAAAGGTGGATGTTATTTCTAGTTTACCTTACCCCTCCTCTATGAGGGAAGTCCGTTCGTTCCTTGGCCATGCAGGTTTTCACCGGAGATTTATTAAGGACTTTAGTAAGGTAGCACTACCTTATCCAGACTACTGTAGAAAGATATCGAGTTTGAGTTCAGTGAGGATTGCAAACAAGCATTTGATAAGCTGAAGACCGCCCTGACTCAAGCTCCAATTGTGAGAGGACCAGACTGGAGCCAGCCATTTGAAATCATGTGCGATGCTTCCAACCATGCAGTAGGAGCAGCGCTGGCTCAGCATGAAGGTAATGATCCTTTTGTAATTGCTTATGCGTCTAACACTTTAGATAGTGCTCAGTCTAATTACACTACTACTGAGAAAGAGCTTCTGGCTATTGTTTTTGCTCTGGATAAATTTCGAGCCTATTTACTTGGTACCAAAGTAGTAGTGTACTCAGACCACGCAACTCTAAAGTATTTATTAGATAAAAAGGAATCCAAACCAAGGCTTATACATTGGATACTGCTACTACAAGAATTTGATTTAGAAATTAAGGATAGAAGTGGTAACCAAAATCTAGTGGCAGACCACTTGAGTCGCCTTGAGCACATTAGGGATGACTCCACTCCTATAGATGATAATTTCTCATTTGATAACCTGCAAGCAATATCTGAAGTAGTCCCTTGGTATGCACCTATAGCTAATTATCTAGTTAGCCGCACTTTTCCTCCAGACTTTACTAAGCATCAAAGAGACAAGCCGAAAAACGAGTCCAAATATTATATATGGGATGACCCATATTTATGGAGATATGGCACTGACTAGGTAATTAGACGGTGTGTACCTCAATCAGAATTCCAGTCCATTTTAGAGGCCTACCACTCATCTGAGAGTGGAGGACATTTTGTCCCTCAAAGAACAGCTAGGAAAATTTTGGACTGTGGATTTTGGTGGCCTACTCTTTTTAAAGATGCTGCTGAATTTTGTAAATTCTTTTCCCCATGCCAAAGGTTTGGTAATATATCCAAGAGGGATGAGATGCCTCAGCAGATTATGCTTTTCTGTGAAATTTTTGATGTTTGGGGCATTGACTTCATGGGTCCATTTCCAAATTCTAATGGTTACTTTTATATATTGTTAGCTGTAGATTACGTTTCTAAATAGGTGGAAGCAATTCCTACCCGCACTGATGATGCTAACACTGTTGTTTCCTTTGTTAGAAACCATATTATTTGTCGCTTTGGATCACCACGAGCAATCGTGAGCGATCAAGGCACCCATTTTTGTAATAGGAGACTAACAGGATTATTGAAGAAGCATGGGATAATTCATAAAGTAGCAACAGCCTACCACCCTCAGACTAATGGGCAAGCCGAGGTGTCAAACAGAGAGATATAGCGTATATTGCAGAAGATAGTCAAACCTCATAGAAGAAACTAGAGCACCAGCTACAAGATGCACTCTGGACATACAGAACAGCATACAAGACACCCATTAGGATTAGTCCCTTCCGCTTAGTTTATGGAAAAGCCTGTCACCTCCTAGTTGAAGTAGAGCACAAAGCCTTTTGGGCAGTAAAGGAGTGCAACATGGGATTTGAGAAAGCCGGAGCTGAAAGGAAGTTGCAACTGCAAGAATTGTAAAGCCTTCGCCTAGAAGCTTAGGAGAACTCAAGGTTGTACAAGAAAAAGATGAAGGCTGTACATGATAAGCACATCAAGAGGATAGAGTTCCATTCTGGGGACCTAGTCCTCCTTTAGAACTCTAGGCTGAGGCTCATGCCAGGCAAGTTGAGATCAAAATGGGAAGGTCCATATAGAGTAGAGAAGGCTGAGCCATACGGAGTTCTTCACCTGAGTCATCCTTCAAGATCTAAATTCATCAAAGTTAATGGACATCGCTTAAAGCTATATCATGGTGAGAAGGTGATGAAAAACAAGGAGTTAGAGATCTTCCTCTTGGCGGATCTACCCACAGCAGAAGACTGAGCTAGTGGAGCGTCCAACTTAAGGACGTTAAAGCAAAGTGCTGGGTGGGAGACTACCCACCATGGTATGATCGTTCCTTTCTTTCTTCTTAGTTTTCTTTTTCAATAACTCTTCTCATTATTAGCACATTTAGTTTGCATTTTCATTTGCACATTTGCATAAAAAAAAGGGCACGCGACGCGACAGCGTCGCCAACGCGTCCGCGTCGCAGGTGACTCAGAAAGAAAAATAAATCGAACAGAAAGTCACGCGGGAGCATGGCTGGAGACGTGCCTTTGGCACAAATCACCCCACGCGACCGCGTCACTGACGCGTCCGCGTCATGTGGTAAAAATACCTCCCACGCGAATGCGTGACCTAAAAATCGACGTAAGAAAGGCTGCATGACCGAAAGTTGTACTGGACTGGTGCTAGGCACACAAGCCTTACCACGCGAACGCGTGCCCGACGCGTCTGCGTCGTATCCCAATATTGGCCACCCACGCGATCACGTCCACCATGCGAACGCGTCACCCTGGAATTTGGCAATAATGAGTTTTGAACAGAGAGTTGTGAGAGCGCAAGGCTACCCTCGCGCCAGTAGCACAAAATGAGTCACGCGTTCGCGTGACCGACGTGACCGCGTCGATTCATATGATCACTATTTGCGTGAACACGCCCCCACGCGTCCGTGTCGCTTGCGCTGCACAGCTTAACCTAATCTGCCAAAGTATCTTATCTTTCTCTTCCCCAATTCCTACTTTTTCTTCTCTCTTCTTATTTCTTTCTTCCTTCTTCCTTCTTTCTCACTTTCTACTTTCTCTCTCTCTCACCACCATTATCAAGGTTTTTCTTTTCTTCTTCCCTCCTTACTTTTCTATTCTCCTTTTTTATTTTTATGTTTTCTTCTCCTTTTTTTTTCTTTTTACTTGCATTATCCATGTTTTCCTTTTCTTTCTTTTTCTTTTAATTGGTGTTGGAAATTTATTAGGGTCATTATTATTCCTTATGATTTGCTTGTGGATTGTTAAGGATTTGTTTGGCAATTATATATTAATTTTTTAAGGGCTGCTTGCATGTTCAATTTATTATTTTCATTAGCTTATTTATCATGCATGCTATGTGTTTGTGAAAACGCCCGTATGGCTTTGTGCACTATTTTTATATTTCTTTTGATCTACTACTATATATGCTTGCTTTTCACAAAACCATTTTTTATATTTTATCAGTTAAATATAATTGTTAATACAAACAGATTGTTAGTATGACAGACTTGGTAATCTAACTTAGACATTGAATGCTTGATCTATGCTACTCATGCCTTTGCTGGCATGCCAATAAACACCTTGCATTTAATTGTCCCCATATGCACTTGCTATATTTCCATTGATGATTTTCCACATGAAGTCATGACCATGTGTTAATATCATTCATCTTTTAAATGTGCATTGATTACCACCTTTCCCGCCCTCTTCCTTGCTCTATCCCTTGACATTTTAACATACTTTCTCTTTTCTTTCTTTTAGTATGGCCACCAAGAAAGACAAAGAGAAAGCTACGCCCAAATCAACAGCAAGAAGAGGAACTAAAAGAGCATTAGTGGCTGAGCCATCTTCAACTGCAGTTAAGCCATCAACAAAAAGGATTAAGAGGATTATAAAGGTTGATGAAAAAGAGAAAGCCTTACCAGCAAAGGACACTGCACGATTTACCAATCTCTACTGTGAGCAGATGTTCCCCATCCTGGCAGAAAGGAGTTACAACAACGAATACCTTCTTATCCTCCCGACCCATATTGCTGAATTTGTTGAGCCGCAAATTGAACGAAGACAATGGGGTTTCCTACAGAGACAGCCACGGCAGCTTAATCTTTCCTGGGTAGTCGAGTTCTACTCTAATTTCCACCTGCCAACCCTGCAGTCTGTCTATGTCCATCAGAAGCAAGTCCCCATTACAGAAGAGGCCATTCATCGAACTTTAGATTTTTCCCCTACTCCAGAAGGACTGGACGTATTTCAAGAGGCCGCACTCAAGCGCCAGATGTACCAATTTGACTAGGACGCTGTTCTCAGAGTTATCGCGCTACCTGGCAGCAGATGGATCTATGGATACCATTGTTCCCATCCTAAGGGAATATCGACTTCCGCACTTACCTTGAAGGCTCACGTATGGGCACAAATAATGTCCCATTCCATCTTTTCGAGCACCCACGAGTCCTCCTTCACTGCAGACATAGCCATTCTACTATGGTGCATCTTTACAGACCAGCCTCTGAACCTACCAAGACACATCCGGAATGCCATGAGACACGTACAAATTGCGGGTAACTTACCTTTTCCCGCCTTGGTTTCATATCTCGTCTCAACAGCCAGAGTCTCCTACAGAGCTGGAAACACCAAAGCCATGCTCCCACGGGATGATCAGTACGTCCCTAACGGGAAATATATTAGACTTCCAGCAGCCACTATAAGCCAGCCTACTGAACTGGCTGAAGACATTCCTCCTTCAACACCACAAGCACCTACAACAAACTAACTGCTCCGTCAGATACTTGAGAGGTTGGATCGGCAGGAACAAAAAGCAAAGCTAAGAGAGCGCCGTAACAAGCGCCGATTCATATACCTCAAGGAGCTACTTAAAGGAAAATACAGAGACTCAGACACCCCGGACTCCACTTTTTTCACCAGCACAGGGTGCTATGACGGTCCCGACTGTGGAAATACTGCTACCAACCCACCTTTGTTCCTGACAGATGGCACCGAGGACGGTGCAAAGCCTTAAATGTGGGGAGGTCGGTCAGTACCTGACTTTCGGAGGTAATTTCTCTTCCTTAACACCAATAAAATAGGATATTTAGTTAGTTTTTCTTTTGTAGAATAGGATAAATTGCATAGTAATAGGTTAGTTGCATACATGTTCTACTTAATTGAAAAGACAATAAGTTTCTTCTAAACTCTATTTTTAGAACAAAATTTCACTAATTTTAATCATAAGTTTTTATGTTAAATTTGCTTGAAGTTGTATTTGGAACATAGTTTTTGAGCTAAAGAACACACAACCTGTGAGACTCTAAGCCTAAATACATGGTTACATTATTTAACCATAAATATTTTATTCTTGTGTGTTTACTTCTCTATGATTGTAATCTATACTTTGTTTCATCCTATATGTCCAATGTTTAATATATTTATATGCTTGCATATGATTGAGGCCATTATTTGTTTAGCTCACTTATCCAAATTAAGCCTACCCCTTAAGTTATTTGTTAGCCACTTTGAGCTTTTAAATCCCTTTTGTTCTTTATTTTACCACATTACTAGTCTTAAGCAGAAAACAATTATATATCCCAATTGAATCTTTGGTTAGCTTGAGATAGAAATGTGTGTTAATTAAGTATGGGAAGATTGTGGGAACAAAAGATAATAAGGGAATGTGTCATGATAATATAATGGGAATTTGGGTACCTACTCATGTGAAACTATAAAAGAAAAATTTAATAATTCTATGTGAATTGATAAGCTGTGTTTATAAAAAAAATCCAAAAAAAATATTCAATAAATAAATAAGGGGACAAAATTACCCTAATACTAAGTTAAAAATTCAAGGATCAATGCATATATGATAAAATTAAAATAAAAGTTGATACATGAGTATGGAATGTGAAAGGAAAAATTTTGGGTAGCTAGGTGTGAAATTTAAGTTATAAAGAAAATATATGTGGTGCACAAAATTGTGATCTCCAGGATCGAACAAATCCTGGTAATGGCTCCAAAGCTTGGTGCTCTGATCTTAATTCATAATTGTCACAACTTCGATACAACTAACCAGCAAGTGCACTGGGTCGTCCAAGTAATACCTTACGTGAGTAAGGGTCGAATCCCACGGAGATTGTTGGTATGAAGCAAGCTATGGTCACCTTGTAAATCTCAGTCAGGCAGATATAAAGTGATAATGGTGTTTTCGAATATTATATAATAAAATAGGGATAGAGATACTTATGTAAATCATTGGTAGGAATTTCAGATAAGCGAATGGAGATGCTTTTCGTTCCTCTGAACCTCTGCTTTCCTGCTATCTTCATCCAATTAGTCTCACTCCTTTCCATGGCTGGCTTTATGTGTTACATCACCACTGTCAAAGGCTACTTTCGGTCTTCTCTTGGGAAAATGATCCAATGCCCTGTCATGGCACGGCTAATCGTCTGGAGGCATCACCCTTGTCAATGGCTTCATCTTATCCTCTCAGTGAATAATATGCTCACGCACCCTGTCACGGCACGGCTATTCATCTGTCGGTTCTCGATCATGCTGGGATAGGATTTATTATCCTTTTGCATCTGTCACTAACGCCCTGCAATCGCGAGTTAGGAGCTCGTCACAGTCATTCAATCATTGAAGCCTACTCGGAATACCACAGACAAGGTTTAGACCTTCCGGATTCTCTTGAATGCCGCCATCATTCTAGCTTACGCCACGAAGATTCTGGTTAGGAGATCTAAGAGATATTCATTCTAGCTTATTTCATGTAGAACGGAAGTGTTTGTCAGGCACGCGTTCAAAAGGGAGAAGGATGATGAGCGTCACACTTAATCATCACCTTCATCACGTTCTTGGGTGCGAATGGATATCTTAGAAGCGAAATAAGAAGAATTGAATAGAAAACAGTAGTACTTTGCATTAATCTTTGAGGAACAGCAGAGCTCCACACCTTAATCTATGGAGTGTAGAAACTCTACCGTTAAAAATACATAAGTGAAAGGTCCAGGCATGGCCGAGAGGCCAGCCCCTCTGATCTAAGAACCAGGCGTCCAAAGATGCCTAATACAATAGTAAGAGGTCCTATTTATAATAAACTAGCTACTAGGGTTTACATGAGTAAGTATTTGATGCATAAATCCACTTCCGGGGCCCACTTGGTGTGTGTTTGGGCTGAGCTTAAGTGTTGCACGTGCAGAGGCCATTTGTGGAGTTGAACGCCAGTTTTTGTGCCAGTTTGGGCGTTCAACTCTGGTTTTGGATCCTTTTCTGGCGCTGGACGCCAGATTTGGGCAGAGAGCTGGCGTTGAACGCCAGTTTACGTCGTCTATTCTTGGTCAAAGTATGGACTATTATATATTGCTGGAAAGCCCTGGATGTCTACTTTCCAACGCAATTAGAAGCGCGCCATTTCGAGTTCTGTAGCTCCAGAAAATCCACTTTGAGTGCAGGGAGGTCAGAATCCAACAGCATCAGTAGTCCTGTTTCAACCTCTGAATCTGATTTCTGCTCAAGTCCCTCAATTTCAGCCAGAAAATACCTGAAATCACAGAAAAACACACAAACTCATAGAAAAGTCTAGAAATGTGAATTTAACACAAAATCTATTAAAAACATCCCTAAAAGTAACTAGATCCTACTAAAAACATACTAAAAACAATTAACACCAAACTTGGAGTTTGACTGTGGGGGCTCTGGTTGACTCTGCTTGGAGAGAAGCTTTTTCTGCTTCCTCCCCATGGTTGCAGAGGGAGATCCTTGAGTTTTAAACACAAGGGAGTTCTCATTCCATTGAAGGAATATTTCACCTCTATCAACATCAATCACAGCTCTTGCTGTGGCCAGGAAAGGTCTTCCTAGGATGATGGATTCATCCTCTTCCTTTCCAGTATCCAGGACTATGAAATCAGCAGAGATGTAAAGGCCTTCAACCTTTACTAACACGTCCTCTACTTGTCCATAAGCCTGTTTTCTAGAGCTGTCTGCCATCTCTAATGAGATTTTAGCAGCTTGCACCCCATAGATTCCCAGTTTCTCTATTACAGAGAGGGGCATGTACGGCTATTCATCTGTCGGTTCTCGATCATGCTGGAATAGGATTTATTATCCTTTTGCGTCTGTCACTAACGCCCTGCAATCGCGAGTTAGGAGCTCGTCACAGTCATTCAATCATTGAATCCTACTCGGAATACCACAGACAAGGTTTAGACCTTCCGGATTCTCTTGAATGCCGCCATCATTCTAGCTTACGACACGAAAATTCTGGTTAGGAGATCTAAGAGATATTCATTCTAGCTTATTTCATGTAGAACGGAAGTGTTTGTCAGGCACGCATTCATATATTCTTGGCCAAAGTATAGGCTATTATATATTGCTGGAAAGCCCTGGATGTCTACTTTCCAAGGCAATTTGAAGCGCGCCATTTTGAGTTCTTTAGCTCCAGAAAATCCACTTTGAGTGCAGGGAGGTCAGAATCCAACAGCATCAGTAGTCCTTTTTCAACCTCTGAATCTGATTTCAGCTCAAGTCCCTCAATTTCAGCCAGAAAATACCTGAAATCACAGAAAAACACACAAACTCATAGTAAAGTCCAGAAATGTGAATTTAACACAAAATCTATTAAAAACATCCCTAAAAGTAACTAGATCCTACTAAAAACATACTAAAAACAATGTCAAAAAGCGTATAAATTATCCGCTCATCAATATGTGTGTTAGGTGAAAGCTTGAGTTAATTAAAGATTCAATTTATAAGCTTACTTAGCCATATATGTACCCTTACCCTTACCTTGGCCCCGTTACAACCTTGAAAAGACCTCATGATGTTTGCATTGGTATATTAAATGTTGTTGATTGGTTAAGAGAAGAACAAAAAAAATTAGAAAGCATGATTAGAGAAGGATAGAGTGATTACCCTATACACTAGAGAGACTAGAGTGTACGTACATCATTAGTGAGGGTTCAATGCTTAAATTCTATGTTCCCTGCTTTCATGAGCTACATTCTTGCATTTTTATCTTTTGTTACTGTATAAGAATTGAATTAGTGGAATTTGATTTGTGATTGTCTTGAAGTGCTTATTTACTTTTAACCAAGTGGACAAGAATCATATAGTTGCATTCACATATATAAGTTGCATTGCATTGCATGAGTTTTACATGTTCTTACTCATTTATTTTATCTCCTTCAACTAAGCATGAGGACATGCTAATGTCTAAGTGTGGGGAGGTTGATAAACCACTATTTTACGGTTTATATTGTGTTTAATTGAGTGGTTTTATCAAATCTTTACCCACTTATTCATTAAATTAGCATGTATTTACAATTCCTTCCCAAAATTACTCCATGGTTGAAAACTCGCTTCCTGGAGACTTTTAATTATGTATTTTAATTCTCCTTTATTCCATTTGATGCCGTCATCTGTGTGTTAAGTGTTTCAGGCTTTATAGGGCATGAATGACTTGGAGATTGGAAAGGAGGCTTGCAAAAATGGAAGGAACACAAGTAATGGAGGAGATGACCAGTGAGAAGTGACGTGGACGCATGGCTCACGCGACCGCGTGAAATAGAGAAAATTGCAGTGACGCGCTCGCATGCCTGACGCGAACGCATGGATTGGAAACTGCACAAGTGACGCGAATGCGTGGACAACGTGCACGCGTGGCAAAGCAAAATGCTGGATGACACGAACGCCTGGATGACGCGATCGCGTGACGTGCGCGATCTGCAGAATCTGCAGAATTCGCTGGGGGCGATTTTGGGCCCTGTTTTGACCCTGTTCTCGGCCCGAAAAAGCAGATTAGAACCAGGGAACATACAGAGACCAAAAATAATATTCATTCCGCATAATTTTAGTTTTAGATCTAACTTTACTCCTCCTCTAGGTTTTCTCCCTACACATTCATAGTTCTTAGGATTTCGTTTTTATTACTTTTTGGATTGGGATATTGAGAAGAGTTATTACCTCCATCAAGACTTCATCATTCTAGTTTGTTTCCTTACTTGTCACTTACTCTTCCATGTCCTTAATTTATTTAGAGTTACTATTGGATTATTTTTAGAATTTATTAATACAAGAATTCTTTTTATTTTTAATTGGTTTCTTTGATTATTATTATTTATCATGTCTCTCTTTATTTCTCTTCCTTATTTTGTGAAATTTACATTCATAATGAGCGAGTAGTTCCATAACTTGATTGGGAGATGATTGAAAGGAGAACCTTGAGTTGGAACACTCAAGAGAAAAATTGTAATTGGGTTTATTGTTGGATCGTCTTCTAGTCACTGACACTAGTCCTTCCCAAGGGAGAGGATTAGGACTTGTGAATAGAAATTGCCTTCCAACTTGACTTTCCTCTACCTAGTAAAGGATAACTAAGCAGAACAACCTTCAAGTATCACTTTTATCTTGGGAAAACTCCATCAAGGATAGGGCTTCCAACTAATCTACTCCCGGTCAAGATTTTTATTTAAATTACATAAATTCTCTGATTTAATTTCCTGTTTACCAACTCAAACCATTTTAGAAAACATCTGATTAATAAAATAGCACACTTTTCTGCAACTCATTGGGAGACGACCTGGGATTCATACTCCCAGTATTTTAATTCTAATTTTGTGACAACCCCTTATAAATTGATAAGCAGATTTTTGGTTGGTTAAGAACTGTACTTGCAACGTATCTCTTATAATAATTTCTTAACTCGCCAATTTCCGCCACGTCAAGATGCTTTGTTGCTTTTGAACCTCTGCTTTCCTATTGCCGTCTTCCAACCATGCGTGCTCCCTTCCATGGCAAGCTATAGGATCTTCTCAGTGAAAATGGTCCTCTACGATTTCTACACGGCTAATTAACTGTCAGATTTCTCGTCTCGGATGAAAAATACCAGGCACAGCTACCGCATGGCTAATCATCTGTCGGTTCTCGCTAGCGTCGGAATAGGATCCATTAATCCTTTTGCACACTGTCACTGCGCCCAACATTTGCAGGTTTGAAGCTTGTCACAGTCATCCCTTCCCAGATCCTACTCGGAATACCACAGACAAGGTTTAGACTTTCCGGATCCCAGGAATGCTGCCAATTGGTTCTAGCCTATACCATGAAGATACTAATCTCATGGACTCAGTCCGTGTATTAGATACCCAAGAGAATATACTCTGACTGTCGTCCAATGACGACGTTGAACATCATGTAGACCGCTTGTGGTTGTCAGGCACGCGGATCTTGGCTAAGTGAGTAACGAAGATAGTAGGTGATTGTCACGGGTTACCCCTTCATTCTGACTTAAGTGAATTAAGTACAAGAGTATATCTTGGAGAAGAAGTAGGCGTGAATTAAAAGAAAAACAATAGTACTTGCATTAATTCATGAAGAACAGCAGAGCTTTACACCTTAATCTATGGGGTGTAGAAACTCCACCGTAGAAAATACATAAGTGAAAAGAGGTCTAGGCATGGCCGTAAGGCCAGCCTCCAAACATGAACAACGGCATAAGCTAGATGATAAAGTCCATGAATACAATAGTAAAAAGTGCTATTTATACTAAACTAGCTACTAGGGATTACAGAAAATAAGTAACTAAGTGTAGATAGTGCAGAAATCCACTTCCGGGGCCCACTTGGTGTGTGCTTGTGCTGAGCATTGAAGCTTATTCGTGCATAGGCTATTCCTGGAGTTAAACGCCAGCTTGGGTGCCAGTTTGGGTGTTTAACTCCAATTCTGGTGCCAGTTTGGGTGTTTTACGCCAGAAAGTTTTAGGCTGGATTTGGACGCCTGTTTGGGCCATCAAATCTCAGGCAAAACACGAACTATTATATATTGCTGTAAAGCCCAAGATGTCTACTTTCGAACGCAATTGAGAGCGTGCCAATTAGGCTTTTGTAGCTCCAAAGAATCCACTTCGAGTGCAGGAGGGTCAGAATCCAACAGCATCTGCAGTCCTTTTTCAGCCTCTGAATAAGATTTTTGCTCAGGTCCCTCAATTTCAGCCAGAAAATACCTGAAATCACAGAAAAACACACAAACTCATAGTAAAGTCCAGAAATATGATTTTTGAATAAAAACTAATAAAAATATAATAAAAAGTAATTAAAACATACTAAAAACTATGTAAAAACAATGCCAAAAAGGGTATAAATTATCTGCTCATCACAACACTAAACTTAAATTGTTGCTTTTCCCCAAGCAACTAAATTCAAAATAGGATAAAAAGAGGAGAATATACAATAAATTCCAGATATCAATGAAGCTCATTTCCATTTAAATGAGCGGGCCTAGAGGTCTTTTGCTTCTGAATAGTTTTGGCATCTCACTTTATCCTTTGAAGTTCAGAATGATTGGCATCCATAGAAACTCAGAATTCAGATAGTGTTATTGATTCTCCGATTTCAGTATGTTGATCTTGAACACAGCTACTTTATGAGTCTTGGCCATGACCCTAAGCATTTTGTTTTCCAGTATTACTGATGAGTATTTTGGTGAAAAATAAATTTCCTCCAAAACACACAAATCTAACCGGCAAGTGTACCGGGTCGTATCAAGTAATAAAAACTCACGGGAGTGAGGTCGATCCCACAGGGATTGAAGGATTGAGCAATTTTAGCTTAGTGGTTAATTTAGTCAAGCGAATCAAGATTTGATTGAGTATTTTGTGATTTGCAGAAATTAAATTGCATGGAAGTAAAGAGAACAGGGAATTAAAGTGCTGAATCGTAAAGAACAAGAAATTAAATAGCAGAAACTTAGAATGCAAGAAATGTAAATTGCGGAATTTTTTTTTGTGCCTAGTAATTGATGCTCAGAGCCTTGGGCCATGTTCTTTTTGCTTTTGTATTTTCTTTTCTTTCTTTTGTTTTGTTTGCTGCTTCTTGGATCAATAGATTTTTGAGAATCTCCACAATACTTCTTTGAACTTCATGTCCTGCCTATGAGCTCCCATGCAAGTTTTCACAAGCATGCAACCTCAATACAAAATCATATAACCAGAACCACCACTTCTCCTAATCTTTTGCTTGCCTCAAAATTGTTTAATTCCTCAATCCTTCTTTTCAAAGAACTTTCATGTGATGCATTTCTTGAAAATTGAGTGCAAACAAGTTTTGAAGATAAGAATGTTGTGAATGATCAGACACCTTGCTTATTGAATTATAAAGAAAGACTATGTTATGCAGGCAGGCAGGGGTAATTAAAAAAAAAACTATGCTATGCAGACAGGCAGGGCAAATCAGGATACAATCCAACTTTCAATCACAGCAATATTTGATGTAAAACAATCACTTAACAATACAACCTGTTGGAGTTCACTTGCTTTCCTTCTTCTCATCATCATCATTGTTGTCCTTTATGTTCATCTTTTGCTTCTTTGGTTGATGATGCTCAATCCCTCCAAAGGCTTGTATGATATTCTGCAATGATATTGAAAGTTGCTTGTTCCCCAAGCACTTCTAACGTTGGCGCAAACTTTTAGTACCCAGGGAGTGATTTTCATCATGCCAACGTTAGCCTCCGAGTTAGGGGCTAACTTTTCACGCAAAAGTTTGTGCAAAAGTTTGAGGCTAACTTTAGGTCCAGCTTTTTGCTTCCTGGTTCAATTTCACTTATTCCATTGTCTTCTCTTTACTCCTAGCTATGCCTTCTTGCTTCAACCTTTCTCCAAGCTTTCTTCACCTATCATTAATCAACCAAACACATCAAAGCTAGGCTTAAAATCATGAGATATTCATTCTTTCATAATATGTGACAATTATAGTATAAAACCTCATGAAATAGCATGAATTCATACATGGTTGATTAAATCAAAGGAAACATGAAAATCTAGCTAATTGGCTTGCTTGTAGCTCAAGAAAGTGCATAATTCTAATGAAAACAAAAGAAAAAGACTAGTTAAAATAGGCTAAGATGACTTGTCATCAATTACCACCGGATACATAAATGCCACAGACACATAACTGGGTCAACCTTTTCAGATTGTGACTCAGCTTTGCTAGAGTCCCCAGTTAGAGGTGCCCAGAGTTCTTAAGCACAGTCTTTTTGCTTTGGACCACGACTTTAACTGCTCAGTCTCAAGCTTTTCACTTGACACCTTCACGCCACAAGCAAATGGTTAGGGACAACTTGGTTTAGCCGCTTAGGCCGGGATTTTATTCCTTTGGGCCCTCCTATCCAATAATGCTCAAAGCCTTGGATCCTTTTTACCCTTGCCTTTTGGTTTAAAGGGTTATTGGCTTTTTCTGCTTGCTTTTTCTTTTTTCTTTTTCTTCAATTTTTTTCTTTTTTTTTTGCCCCTTTTTTTTTGCAAGCTTTTCAATGCTTTTTCTTACTTCAAGAATCAATTTTATGATTTTTCAGATTATCAACAACATTTCTCCTTTTTCATTATTCTTTCAAGAGCCAACAATTTTAATATTCATAAACAACAATATCAAAAATATGCATTGTTCAAGCATTCATTCAGAAAATATAGAGTGTTGCCACCACATCAAAATAATTGGATTATTTTCAAGATATAATTCAAAATTCATGTACTTCTTTTTCTTTTGCAATTAAAAATATTTTTCATTTAAGAAAGGTGAAGGATTCATAGGACATTCATAGCTTTAAGACATAGACACTAGACCCTAATGATCATGTAATAAAGACACAAACATAGATAAAACATAAAGCATAAAAATCGAAAAACAGGGAAATAAGAACAAGGAAATTAAAGAACGGGTCCACCTTAGTGATGGCGGCTAGTTCTTCCTCTTGAAGATCTTATGGAATGCTTGAGCTCCTCTATGTCTCTTCCTTACCCTTGTTGCTCCTCTCTCATGGCCTTTTGGTCCTCTCTTATTTCATGAAAGATGATGGAGTGCTCTTGGTGCTCCATGCTTAGTTGCCGCATGTTGGAACTCAATTCTCCTAAGGAAATGTTAATTTGCTCCCAATAGTTTTGTGGAGGAAAGTGCATCCCTTGAGGTATCTCAGAGATTTCTTGATGAAGAACTTCCTCATGCTCTTGTTGAGGTCCATGAGTGGGCTCTCTTGTTTGCTCCATCTTTTTCTTAGTGATGGGCTTGTCCTCTTCAATGAGGGTGTCTTCCTCTATGACAACTCCAGCTGAATTGCATAGGTAATAGATGAGATGAGGGAAGACTAACCTTGCCAAAGTGGAAGACTTGTCAGCCACCTTGTAGAGTTATAGGGATATGATCTCATGAACTTCTACTTCCTCTCCAATCATGATACTATGGATCATGATAGCCCGGTCTATTGTAACTTTAGACCGGTTGCTAGTAGGAATGATAGAGCGTTGGATGAACTCCAACCATCCCCTAGCCATGGGCTTGAGGTTAAGCCTTCTTAATTGAACCAGCTTGCCTCTTGAGTCTCTCTTCCATTGAGCTCTGATGAGCGGATAATTTATACCCTTTTTGGCATTATTTTTACATAGTTTTTATTATGTTTTAGTTACTTTTTATTATATTTTTATTAGTTCTTATTCAAAAATCACATTTCTGGACTTAACTGAGTTTTTGTGTTTTTTTGTGATTTTAGATATTTTCTGGCTGAAATTGACGGACCTGAGCAAAAATCTGATTCAGAGGCTGAAAAAGGACTGCAGATGCTGTTGGATTCTGACCTCCCTGCACTCGAAGTGGATTTTTTGGAGCTACAGATACCCAATTGGCACGCTCTCAATTGCGTTGGAAAGTAGACATCCTGGGATTTCCAGCAATATATAATAGTCCATACTTTGCCCGAGATTTGATGGCCCAAACTGGCATTCAAAGTCAGCCTAAAACATCTTGGCGTAAAACGCCCAAACTGGCACCAGAATTGGAGTTAAACGCCAAAACTGGCACCAAAGCTGGCATTTAACTCCAGGAAATGCCTAAGCACAAAAAAGCTTCAACACTCAGCCCAAGAACACACCAAGTGGGCCCCGGAAGTGGATTTCTGCACTATTTGCACTTAGTTACTCATTTTCTGTAACCCTAGGTTACTAGCTTAGTATAAAAACAACTTTTAGAGATTTATTTTATATCCTAGCTTTTATCTTTTGATCATTGTACACATTTGGAGGCTGGCCTCACGGCCATGCCTAGACCTTTCACTTATGTATTTTCTACGGTGGAGTTTCTACACCCCATAGATTAAGGTGTGGAGCTCTGTTGTTCTTCATGAATTAATACAAGTACTATTGTTTTTCTATTCAACTCACGCCTACTTCTTATCTAAGATATTCATTCGTACTTCAACCTGATGAATGTGATGACCCGTGACACTCATCATCATTCTCACTTATGAACGCGTGCCTGACAACCACTTCCATTCTATCTGCAATAGCTTGAGTGTGTATCTCTTGGCCTCCTGGTCCACATGCATGGTTGCCTCTCCTGACAACAGAGCCTTCCATTCTGTGAGATCAGAGTCTTCGTGGTATAGGCTAGAATAAAGGCAGCATTCCTGGAATCCGGAAAGTCTAAACCTTGTCTATGGTATTCCGAGTAGGATCCGGGATCCAGAAAGTCTAAACCTTGTCTGTGGTATTCCGAGTAGGATCTGAGAAGGGATGACTGTGACGAGCTTCAAACCTGCGAATGTGGGGCACAAGTGACAGTGTGCAAAAGGACAATGGTCCTATTCCGACGCTAGCAGGAACCGACAGATGATTAGCCGTGCGGTGACAGCGCATATGGATTTGTTTTCATTTGAGAGGATCATACAGCTTGCCATGGAAGGAGGTAATGCATGGTTGGAAGGAGGCAATAGGAAAGTAGAGGTTCTGAAGCAACAAAGCATCTCCAGACGCTTACCTGAAATTCCTACCTATGAATTACATAAGTAAGTTTATCTTATTTTATATTTTATTTATATTTTAATTATCAAAACTTCATAACCATTTGAATCTGCCTGACTGAGATTTACAAGGATGATCATAGCTTTCTTCAAGCCGACAATCTCCGTGGGATCGACCCTTACTCACGTAAGGTTTATTACTTGGACGACCCAGTGCACTTGCTGGTTAGTTGTGCGGAGTTGTGAAAAAGAGTTGAGATTACGATCATGCGTACCAAGTTGTTGGCGCAGCTGAGATTACAATTTCTTGCACCAAGTTTTTGGCGCCATTGCCGGGGATTGTTCGAGTTTGAACAACTAACGGTTCATCTTGTTGCTCAGATTAGGTAATTTTATTTTATGTTTAAGCATTTTATTTTTTATTTTAATTTCAAAAAAATTAAAAAAAAAATTTATTTTGTTCTTCAGAGTTTTTTAGAATGAATTCTATTGTTTCAGATGATATGTGAAGTCTGGCTGGCTATTAAGCCATGTCTAATCTTTTGGACTAAGGCTCTCACTTATCACTGCAGGAGCGTTTTGATTCTCATCAATTCAGCTATTGTATGTCTGATTTGTATGCTGAAGCTTGGCTGGCCATTTGGCCATGTCTAATCTTTTGGACCGAAGCTTTCACCTAAAGCTTAGCTGGCTATTTAGCCATGTCTAAATTGTTGGACCGAAGCTTTAGACTAACATTGCATGATTCCTGGAATTCCTATTAAAAATTTTGAATTTATTTATTTTCTTTTTCCAAAATAATTTTCAAAAATTACAAAAAAAATTTATAAAATCATAAAAACCAAAAATATTTTGTGTTTCTTGTTTGAGTCTTGTGTCAAATTTTAAGTTTGGTGTCAATTGTATGTTTTAATTTCCTTTTAATTTTCGAAAAATATATGCATGTGTTCTTCATGATCTTCAAGTTGTTCTTGAGGATTTTTTTTATTTGATCGTTAAATTTTCTTGTTTAGTGTCTTTTCTTGTTTTTCATATGCATTTTTGAATTATTAGTGTCTAAAGTTTAAAAAATTTTTAACTTTGGTGTCATGCATGTTTTTCTTTTCTTAAAAATTTTCAAATATATGATCTTGATGTTCATCATGACCTTTAAAGTGTTCTTGATGTTCATCTTGACATTCAAAGTGTTCTTGCATGCATTATTAGTTTTGATCTTAATTTTTTTTATGTTTTGCATTATTTTTATGTTTTTCTCTCTCCTCATTAAATTTCAAAAATAAAAAAAAATCTTTCCCTTATTTCACTCATAAATTTCGAAATTTTGAATTGATTTAGTCATAAAGTTTTAAAATTTAGTTGTTTCTTGTTAGTCAAGTCAAAATTTCAATTTAAAAATTCTATCTTTTCAAATCTTTTTCAAAAATCAAATCTTTTACACTTTTACACATAATTTTCGAAAATTCTAAAATGATTTTCAAAAATTTTTTTCTTATTTTGTTTCATAATTTCAAATCTTTACTAACAATTAATGTGATTGATTCAAAAAATTTTTAAGTTGTTA
>NC_029789.2:100601974-100620889 GCF_000816755.2 Arachis ipaensis | reverse complement strand
GCATGCAAGAACACTTTGAATGTTAAGATGAACACCAAGAACACTTTGAAGATCATGATGAACATCAAGAAAATATTTTTGAAAATTTAAAAAAAAATTGATTTTCAGAATCTTTTTCTTACTTTTATTTCATGATTTTCGAAATTAATGCTAACATTTAACATTTTGATTCAAAAATTTTCAAGTTGTTACTTGCCTATTAAGAAAGGATCAATCTTTAAATTCTAGAATCATATATTTTTGTTTCTTGTTAGTCAAGTAATCAACTTTAATTTTCAAAATCAAATCTTTTTAATTTCCTTTTCAAATCTTTTTCAAAATAAATTTTCAATCATATCTCTTTCAAAATTTAATTTCAAAATCTTTTTCTAACTTCTTATCTTTTCAAAATTGATTTTCAAATGTTTTTCAATTAACTACTTGACTTGTTTGTTTGATTTTAAAAGCTTTCTATTTCAATCATATCTTTTTCAAAACCACCTAACTACTTTTCTCTCTCCAATTTTCAAAAATCACTAACCACTTTTTCAAAAATCTTTTTAATTAATTAATTTATTTAGTTTTCAAATTTTATTTTATTCCTTCCCTTAATTTTCAAATACTAACCAATAATTAAAATAAAAACAAAAATATTTTCCTTTTATTTTAATTTAAAATTCAAATTTTCTCTCTCTATCATCTCTTTCTATTTATTTATCTATTTACTAACACTTTTCTTCTTATAATTCGAACCCTCTATCCCTCTCTGTGTTCGAATTCTTCATCTTCTCCCTTCTTCATTCTACTCTTCTACTCTTCTACTCACATAAAGGAATCTCTATACTATGACATAGATGATTCCTCTTCTTTTATGTTCTCTTCTTTTTCATATGAGTAGGAGCAAAGATAAGAACATTCTTGTTGAAGCTGATCTGGAACCTGAAAGGACTCTAAAGAGGAAGCAAAGAGAAGCTAAAGCACAACACTCTGGAGAGGACCTGACAGAATTTTTTAAAAAAGAAGAAGAGATGGCCGAACCCAATAACAATGGTGGATATGCAAGGAAGATGCTTGGTGACTTTATTGCACCCTCTTCTGACTTCTGTGGAAGAAGCATCTCAATTCCTGCAATTGGAGCAAACAACTTTGAGCTTAAGCTTCAATTAGTTTCTCTGATACAACAGAATTGCAAGTTTCATTTACTTCTATTGGAAGATTCTCATCAGTTCTTAGCTGAATTCTTGCAAATATGTGACACTGTTAAGACCAATGGGGTTAATCCTGAGGTCTACAGACTTATGCTTTTTCCCTTTGCTGTAAGAGACAGAGCTAGGACATGGTTGGACTCACAACTTAAAGATAGCGTGAACTCTTGGGAAAAACTGGTCAATGCTTTTTTGGCCAAATTCTTTCCACCTCAAAAGTTGAGCAAGCTTAGAGTGGAAGTCCAAACCTTCAGATAGAAGGAAGGTGAATTCCTCTATGATGCTTAGGAAAGATACAAGCAATTGATCAGAAGGAGTCCTTTTGACATGTTTTCAGAATGGAGCATCATCTGTATATTCTATGATGGTCTGTCTGAATTGTCCAAAATGTCATTGGACCACTCTGCTGGAGGATCTCTTCATCTGAAGAAGATGCTTGCAGAAGCCCAGGAACTCATTGAAATAGTTACAAATAACCAGTTTATGTACACTTCTGAAAGAAATCCTGTGAATAATGGGACAACTCAAAAGAAAGGAGTTCTGGAGATTGATACTCTGAATGCCATATTGGCTCAGAATAAAATATTAACTCAACAAGTCAATATGATTTCTCAGTGTCTGTCTAGAATGCAAGCTGCATCAGGCAGTACTAAGGAAGCTTCCTCTGAAGAAGAAGCCTATGACCCTGAGAACCCTGGAATGGAAGAAGTGAATTACATCGGAGATTCCTATGGAAACACTTACAATCCTTCATGGAAAAATCATCCTAATCTCTCATGGAAGGATCAACAGAAGCCTAATCAAGGCTTCAATAATAATAATAGTGGGAGAGCACAGTTTGGCAATAACAAACCTTTTCCATCATCTTCTCAGCAACAGATAGAGAATTCTAAGCGGAGCCACTCTGACTTAGCAACTGTAGTCTCTGATCTATCTAAGACCACTCTCAACTTCATGACTGAAGCAAGGTCCTCCATTAGAAATTTGGAGGCAGAAGTGGGTCAGCTGAGTAAAAGAGTTACTGAACTCCCTCCTAGTACTCTCCCAAGCAATACAAAAGAGAATCCAAAGAGAGAGTGCAAGGCCATCTACACGCCCAACATGGCCGAACCTAGAGGGGAAGAAAAGGCAGTGATTTCCAGTGAGGAAGATCTTAATGGACCTCCACTAGCCTCCAAGGAGTACCCTAATGAGGAACCAAAGGAATCTGAGGCTCATATAGAGACCATAGAGATTTCCCTGAACTTACTATTGCCATTCGTGAGCTCTGATGAGTATTCTTCCTCTGAAGAGGATGAAGATATTATTGAACAGCAAGTTGCTTAATATCTAAGAGCAATCATGAAGCTGAATGCCAAGTTATTTGATAATGAGACTTGGAAGGATGAACTTCCATTGCTCATCAATGAACTGAATGATCTGGTTCAACTGAAATTACCTCAGAAGAAATAGGATCCTGGAAAGTTCTTAATACCTTGCATCATAGGCACCATGACCTTTAAGAAGGCTCTGTGTGACCTGGGGTCAGGGATAAACCTCATGCCCCTCTCTGTAATAGAGAAACTAGGGATCTTTGAGGTACAAGCTACTAGAATCTCAGTAGAGATGGCAAACAATTCAAGGAAACAAGCTTATAGAATTGTAGAGGATGTCTTGGTGAAGGTTGAAGGCTTTTACATCCCTACTGACTTTATAATCCTAGACACTGGGAAGGATGAAGATGAATCCATCATCCTTGGAAGACCCTTCCTAGCCACAGCAAGAGCTGTGATTGATGTGGATAGAGGAGAGCTAGTTCTTCAATTGAATGAGGACTACCTTGTGTTTAAGGCTCAAGGATATTCTTCTGTAACCATGGAGAGGAAGCATGAAAAGCTTCTCTCAATACAGAGTCAAACAGAGTCAACCATGCCTAGACCTTTCACTTATGTATTTTCTACGGTGGAGTTTCTACACCCCATAAATTAAGGTGTGGAGCTCTGCTGTTCTTCATGAATTAATACAAGTACTATTGTTTTTCTATTCAACTCACACCTACTTCTTATCTAAGATACTCATTCGTACTTCAACCTGATGAATGTGATGAACCGTGACACTCATCATCATTCTCACTTATGAACGCGTGCCTGACAACCACTTCCGTTCTATCTGCAATATCTTGAGTGTGTATCTCTTGGCCTTCTGGTCCACGACGCATGGTTGCCTCTCCTAACAACAGAGCCTTCCATTCCAAGATATCAGAGTCTTCATGGTATAGGCTAGAATAAAAGCAGCATTCCTGGGATCCGTAAAGTCTAAACCTTGTCTGTGGTATTCCGAGTAGGATCCGGGAAGGGATGACTGTGACGAGCTTCAAACCTGTGAATGTGGGGCACAAGTGACAATGTGCAAAAGGACAATGGTCCTATTCCGACGCTAGCGGGAACCGACAGATGATTAGCCGTGCAGTGACAGCGCATATGGATTTGTTTTCATCCGAGAGGATCATACAGCTTGCCATGGAAGGAGGTAACGCATGGTTGGAAGGAGGCAATAAGAAAGCAGAGGTTCTGAAGCAATAATGCATCTCCAGACGCTTATCTGAAATTCCTACATATGAATTACATAAGTAACTTTATCTTATTTTATATTTTATTTATATTTAAATTATCAAAACCTCATAACCATTTGAATCTGCCTGACTGAGATTTACAAGGATGACCATAGCTTGCTTCAAGCCGACAATCTCCGTGGGATCGACCCTTACTCAAGTAAGGTTTATTATTTGGACGACCCAGTGCACTTGCTGGTTAGTTGTGCGGAGTTGTGAAAAAGAGTTGAGATTACGATCGTGCGTACCAAGTTTTGGCACAGTTGAGATCACAATTTCGTGCACCAAGCTCCTTCCACACCGATGTCCATGAGGACTTGGTCCAACTTTTGATCAAAGTTGACTCTTCTAGTGACAGGGTGAGGATCTCCTTACATCATTGGCAAGTTAAATGCCAATCTCACATTTTCCGGACTGAAATCCAAGTAATCCCCCCGAACCATTGTGAGCCAATTCTTTGGGTTCGGGTTCACACTTTGATCATGGTTCTTAGTGATCCATGCATTAGCATAGAACTCTTGAACCATTAAGATTCTGACTTGTTGAATGGGGTTGGTGAGAGCTTTCCAACCTCTTATTTGAATGTCATGTCGGATCTCCGGATATTCACTCTTTTTGAGCATGAAGGGGACCTCGGGGATCACCTTTTTCTTGGCCACAACTTCATAGAAGTGGTCTTGATGAACCTTTGAGATGAATCTCTCCATCTCCCATGACTTGGAGGTGGAAGCAATTGCCTTCCCTTTCCTCTTTCTAGAGGTTTCTCCGGCCTTAGGTGCCCTTAATGGTTATGGAAAAATAAAAAGCAAAGATTTTCCACACCAAACTTAAAATGTTTGCTCGTCCTCGAGCAAAAGAAGAAAGAAAGGAGTAGAAGAAGAAGAAATGAAGGAGATGGAGAGGAGTAGTGGTTTCGGCCAAGGTGGGTTAAGTGGGTATGAAGTGTGAAATTGAAGGTTGTAAGGAGGGGTATTTATAGGGTAAGGGAGAGAGGGAATTCGATTATGAAGGGGTGGGTTTGGGAGGGAAATGGTTTGAATTTGAATGGTGAGGTAGGTGGAGTTTTATGATGGATAGATGTGAGTGGTGAAGAGATTATGGAGAAAAGGGTAAGATTTGATAGGCGAAGGGTATTTGGGGAAGAGTTATTGATGGGATTGATCAAGGGTATTTGGGGAAGAGTGTTATGGAAAGGTGTTAAGAGGGGAGAAGAAGAGGTGGGTAGGTGGGGATCCTGTGGGGTCCACAAATCCTGAGGTGTCAAGAAATTCTACACCCTGCACCATTCTGGCATTTAAACGCCCTCTGTGTTCCAATTCTGGTATTTAACGCTAGCTCTGCTACGTTTCTTGGCATTAAACGCCAGTTTGCTGCCCCTTTCTGGCGTTTAACGCCAGCCAGACACCCTTTTTTGGCGTTAAAGGCCAGTCTGTCTGCCATTTATGGCGTTTAACGCCAGCCAGACGCCAGACACCCTTTTCTGGCGTTAAACGCCCAGAATGCTGCCCATTCTGGTGTTTAACGCCCAGAATGCTGCCAGGCTGGGCGTTAAACGCCCATTCTGCTATCCTTACTGGCGTTTAAACGCCAGTAAGCCTGTCCTCTAGGGTATGCTATTTTTTATGCTATTTTTTATTCCGCTTTAATTCTATAGTTGTTTTTATGACTTCACATGATAATCAACCTAAAGAAAACATAAAATAACAATGGAAAATAAATAAATATAATTAAATAACATTGGGATGCCTCCCAACAAGCACTTCTTTAATGTCAATAGCTTGATAGTGAGCTCTTAGAGAGCTTCACAGATACTCAGAGCTTTAATGGTGGCCTCCTAACACCAAACTTAGAAGTTGAGTGTGGGGGCTCTGTTTGACTCTGTATTAAGAGAAGCTTTTCATGCTTCCTCTCCATTGTTACAGAAGAAGATCCTTGAGCCTTAAACACAAGGTAGTCCTCATTCAATTGAAGGACTAACTCTCCTCTATCCACATCAATCACATCTCTTGCTGTGGCCAAGAAGGGTCTTCTAAGGATGATGGATTCATCCTCATCTTTCCCAGTTTCTAGGATTATGAAATCAGCAGGGATGTAGAAGCCTTCAACCTTCACTAAGACATCCTCTACAAGTCCATAAGCCTGTTTTCTTGATTTGTCTGCCAATTCTAATGAGAATCTTACAGCTTGTACCTCAAAGATCCCTAGTTTCTCCACTACAGAGAGTGGTATGAGGTTTATTCCTGATCCCAGGTCACACAGAGCCTTCTTAAAGGTCATAGTGCCTATGGTACAAGGTATTAAGAACTTTCCGGGATCCGATTTCTTCTGAGGTAACTTTAGTTGCCCCAAAGCATTCAGTTCATTGATGAGCAATGGAGGTTCATCCTCCCAAGTCTCATTACCAAATAACTTGGCATTCAGCTTCATGATTACTCTTAGATACTGAGCAACTTGCTCTTTAATAATATCTTCATCCTCTTCAGAGGAAGAATACTCATCAGAGCTCATGAATGGCAACAGTAAGTTTAGTGGAATCTCTATTGTCTCTATATGAGCCTCAGATTCCTTTGGTTCCTCATTAGGGAACTCCTTAGTGGCCAGTGGACGTCCATTGAGGTCTTCCTCATTGGAAATCACTACCTTTTGACTCTCTCCAGGTTTGGCCGTGTGGGGTATATTGATGGCCTTGCACTCTCTTTTTAGATTCTCTTCTGTATTGTTTGGGAGAGTACTAGGAGGAGTTTCAGCAGTTACTCTTTTACTCAGTTGACCTACTTGTGCCTCCAAATTTCTGATGGAGGACCTTGTTTCAGTCATGAAACTGAGAGTAGTCTTAGATAGATCAAAGACTATGGTTGCTAAGTCAGAGAGGCTCTGCTTAGAATTCTCTGTCTGTTGCTCAGAAGATGATGGAAAAGGCTTGCTATTGCCAAACCTATTTCTCCCACCATTATTATTATTGAAGCCTTGATTAGGCTTCTGCTGATCCTTCCATGAGAAATTAGGATGATTCCTCCATGAAGGATTATAGGTGTTTCCATAGGAATCTCCCATGTAATTCACCTCTTCCATTCTAGGATTCTCAGGATCATAAGCTTCTCCTTTAGGGGAGGCTTTTTTAGTACTGCCTGATGCAGCTTGCATTTTAGTCAGACTCTGAGAAATCATATTGACTTGCTGAGTCAATATTTTATTCTGAGCCAATATGGCATTAAGTGTATCAATCTCAAGAACTCTTTTAGAAGTGTACATGAACTGGTTATTTGCAGCCATTTCAATGAGTTCCTGGGCTTCTGCAGATGTCTTCTTCAGATGAAGAGATCCACCAGCAGAGTGATCCAATGACATCTTGGACAATTCAGACAGACCATCATAGAATATACATAGGATGCTCCATTCTGAAAGCATGTCAGAAGGACACCTTCTGATCAATTGCTTGTATCTTTCCCATGCTTCATAGAGGGATTCACCTTCCTTCTGTCTGAAGGTTTGGACTTCCACTCTAAGCTTGCTCAACTTTTGAGGTGGAAAGAATTTGGCCAAGAAAGGATTGACCAACTTTTCCCAAGAGTTCAGGCTTTCTTTAGGTTGTGAGTCCAACCATATCCTAGCTCTGTCTCTTACAGCAAAAAGGAAAAGCATAAGTCTGTAGACCTCAGGATTAACCCCATTGGTCTTAACACTGTCACATATTTGCAAGAATTTAGCTAAGAACTGATGAGGATCTTCCAATAGAAGTCCATGAAACTTGCAATTCTGCTGTATTAGAGAAACTAATTGAGGCTTAAACTCAAAGTTGTTTACTCCAATTGCAGGAATTGAGATGCTTCTTCCATAGAAGTCAGAAGCTGGTGCAGTAAAGTCACCAAGCACCTTCTTTACATCTCCACCATTGTTGTTATTTTCGGTTGCCATAACTACTTCTTTCTCGAAAATTTCTGTTAGGTTCTCTCCAGAGTGTTGTGCTTTAGCTTCTCTTAGCTTCCTCTTTAGAGTCCTTTCAGGTTCAAGATCAGCTTCAACAAGAATGTTCTTATCCTTGTTCCGGCTCATATGAAAACAAAGAGAATAGAGAAGAAGAGGAATCCTCTATGTCACAGTATAGAGATTCCTTTATGTGAGTAGAAGAACAGAAGAATGAGGTAGAGATAGAATGAAAAGAATTCAAACACAGAGACAGGGAGCGGGTTCGATTTATAAGAAGAAGAGAAGTGTTAGTAAATAAATAAAATAAATAGAAAGAGATGAGAGAGAAAAGAAATTCAAATTTTAATTAAAAAGAAAAGAAAAATATTTTTGTTTTTATTTTAATTATGAGTTAGAATTCGAAATTATTTAAAAAAAATAAAATAAAATTAAAATTTAAAATAATTAGTTAATTAAAAAGAATTTTGAAAAAGTGGTGAGGGGTTTTTCGAAAATTAGAGAGAGAAAAGTAGTTAGGTGGTTTTGAAAAGGATAAGAAATAGTAAACTTTTTTAAAATTAAAACAAACAAATCAAGTGGTTAATTGAAAAAGATTTAAAAATCAATTTTGAAAAGATAAGAAGTTAGAAAAGGATTTTGAAATTAAATTTTAAAAAGATATGATTTGACATCTATTTTGAAAAAGATTTGAAAAGGAAATTAAAAAGATTTGATTTTTGAAATTAAAGTTGATTACTTGACTAACAAGAAAATAAAAGATATGATTCTAGAATTTAAAGATTGATCCTTTCTTAATAGGCAAGTAACAACTTGAAAATTTTTGAATCTAAACATTAATTGTTTGTAATAATTTCGAAAATTTGAAATAAAATTAAGAAAAAGATTTTGAAAATTTGTTTAAAGATTTTCGAAAATATTAAAGGAAAAATGAAAAAATATTTTGAAAAATTTTAAGAAAGAATTCGAAATTATTAAGAAGAAAAGTGGAAAGGATTTGATTTTTGAAAAAGATTTGAAAAGATTGAATTTTTAAATTGGAATTTTGACTTGACTAATAAGAAACAATTAAATTTTAAAAATTTTTGACCAAGTCAAACCAAAATTTCAAAATTTATTGGTAAAATAAGGGAAAGATATTATTTTTTATTTTTTAATTTTTAATAAGGAGAGAGAAAAAGAAATCATTTTGTTGTTTTTCTCTTTTTTTTTCATTAAACAGCAAAAATGAAACAAAACATAAAAATTTAGGATCAAAATAATAAATGCATGCAAGAACACTTTGAATGTCAAGATGAACACCAAGAATACTTTGAAGATCATGATGAACATCAAGAACATATTTTTGAAAATTTTTTAAGAAAAGAAAGACATGCAAGACACCAAACTTAAAAATTTTTAAACTTTAGACACTAATAATTCAAAAATGCATATGAGAAACAAGAAAAGACATGAAAATAAGAAAATTTAAAGATCAAACAAGGAAAATCATCAAGAACAACTTGAAGATCAAGAAAGAACACATGCATGAATTTTCAAAAATTAAAGAAAAATTAAAACATACAATTGACACCAAACTTAAAATTTGACACTAGACTCAAACGAGAAACATAAAATTTTTGGTTTTTATGGTTTTATAAATTTTTTTTGTATTTTTCAAAAATTAATTTGGAAAAAGAAAAATAGGAATTTCAAAATTTTTAATAAGAATTCCAGGATTCATGCATTGTTAGTTTAAAGCTCCGGTCCAAAAGATTAGACATGGCTTAATAGCTAGCCAAGCTTTAAGTGAAAGCTTCGGTCCAAAAGATTAGACATGGCCAAATGGCCAGCCAAGCTTTAGCAGATCATGACATACGATAGCCAAATAGATGGGAATCCAAAGGCTCTTGCAATGATAAGTGGAAGCCTCAGTCCAAAACATTAGACATGGCTTAACAGCCAGCCAGGCTTCAACATATCTCATTAATCTCTAGAATTCATTCTTAAAAATTCTGAAGAAAAATTTTTTGAATTTTTCGAAAACTATAAATTTTTTTTTGAAAATAAAAAATAAAAAATGAAAAAGCTTAAACATAAAATAAAATTACCTAATCTAAGCAATAAGATGAACCGTCAGTTGTCCAAACCCAAACAATCCCCGGCAACGGCGCCAAAAACTTGGTGTAGGAAATCGTGATTCACAACTCCACACAACTAACCAGCAAGTGCACTGGGTCGTCCAAGTAATACCTTACGTGAGTAAGGGTCGATCCCACGGAGATTGTCTGCTTGAAGCAAGCTATGATCATCCTTGTAAATCTCAGTCAGGCGGATTCAAATGGTTATGAGGTTTTAATAATTAAAATATAAATAAAACATAAAATAAAATAAAGTTACTTATGTAATTCACTGGTGGAAATTTCAGACAAGCGTATAGAGATGCTTTGTTGCTTCTGAACATCTACTTTCCTATTGCCTTCTTCCAACCATGCGTTCTCCCTTCCATGGCAAGCTGTAGGATCCTCTCAGTGAAATGGTCCTCTACGGTTTTTGCACGGCTAATCAACTGTCGGATTTCTCGTCTCGGATGAAAAATACCAGGCACAGCTACCGCATGGCTAATCATCTGCCGGTTCCCGCTAGTATCGGAATAGGATCCATTGATCCTTTTGCACACTGTCACTGCGCCCAACATTCGCAGGTTTGAAGCTCGTCATAGTCATCCCTTCCTAGATCCTACTCGGAATACCACAGATAAGGTTTAGACTTTCCGGATCCCAGGAATTCTACCAATTGGTTCTAGCCTATACCATGAAGATACTAATCTCATGGACTCGGTCCGTGGATTAGATACCCAAGAGAATATACTCCTGCTGTCGTCTAATGACTACATTGAACATCATGTAGACCGCTTGTGGTTGTTAGGCACGCGGATCTTGGCTAAGCGAGTAACAAGATAGTGGGTGATTGTCACGGGTCACCCCTTCATTCTGACTTAACTGAATTAAGTACAAGAGTATATCTTGGAGAATAAGCAGGCGTGAATTGAAAGAAAAACAATAGTACTTGCATTAATTCATGAAGAACAGCAGAGCTCCACACCTTAATCTATGGGGTGTAGAAACTCCACCGTAGAAAATACATAAGTGAAAAGAGGTCTAGGCATGGCCATGAGGCCAGCCTCCATACGTGAACAATGGCATAAGCTAGATGATAAAGTCCATGAATACAATAGTAAAAAGTGCTATTTATACTAAACTAGCTACTAGGAATTACAGAAAATAAGTAACTAAGTGCAGATAGTGCAGAAATCCACTTCCGGGGCCCACTTCGTGTGTGCTTGGGCTGAGCATTAAAGCTTTTTCGTGCATAGGCTGTTTCTGGAGTTAAACGCCAGCTTGGGTGCCAGTTTGGGTGTTTAACTCCAATTCTGGTGCCAGTTTGGGCATTTTACGCCAGAAAGTTTTAGGCTGGCTTTTGATGCCAGTTTGGGCTATCAAATCTCGGGCAAAGTATGGACTATTAAATATTGCTGGAAATACCAAGATGTTTACTTTCCAACGCTATTGAGAGCACACCAATTGGGCTTCTGTAGCTCCAAAAAATCCACTTCGAGTACAGGAGGGTCAGAAATCAACAGCATCTGCAATCCTTTTTCAGCCTCTGAATCAGATTTTTGCTTAGGTCCCTCAATTTCAGCCAGAAAATACCTAAAATCATAGAAAAACACACAAACTCATAGTAAAGTCCAGAAATGTGATTTTTGAATAAAAACTAATAAAAATATAATAAAAAGTAATTAAAACATACTAAAAACTATGTAAAAATATTGCCAAAAAGGGTATAAACCTAATGATGTTAAGATTCCCGCGCCGAATCATTCTGCCAAGTCTTCTATAACCCCTTCTGCTGAGATGTCCCAACCTAAGGCCGATCCTGATATGGAGATCTTGAATGGCCCTGATGGTGTTGTCGGAGCTGTCCCGATCTCAGTCATTCTCCTCGCTCCTCATGATGCGGCGACGGGGGCGAAGCTGGACCCCTTATGACTTTTTCTTTTTATTTCTCTTTTGATTACATGTTGGTAGGGTCCAATTTGTAGACCTTTGAACTCTTGTTATTGTAATTGTTTGGATAACTCTCTGACGCTTATGGTTGCTCCTTAGCAACTTTTTGTTTTTAATAAAAAATACTTTTACTCTTAGGTTGCTGTTAGATAACCTTCGAGCTGTAATGTTTTTAATATTTGAGACTTTTTGTCTTTTATTATTCTGGTAGTGTGTTGGCTTTGGCTTTTGAGAAGTGTTCCCATCCTTGGGCCACTGTTTTACCCCTTTCTGGTTCCTTCTTGAGGTGGCGTTTACCAGAGTTAGGTGTTGGTGTTTTCTGACCGACATCCTTCCTGATGACCTTGGGATAGTGTTCTTTCTTGAACCTCTACCTTTGTGTGTTGGTCTGCACTTCTTAGTTGTGGTGACAACTTTTCCGACTTGCTTTTGATTTGGGCAGTACTTGACAGTGCAGCTTGTTGGTTGGTGTTGTAGGCTTTTAGTTGGTCTCCAATAACTTTCTAGGTAGTGTTCTGTTCCAAACCTCTTACCTTTTTAGCTTATTTGGACGACCTTTTCTGGCCTTGTTTGGATTTGTGACTGCTTACGCTTTTTTAAGTGGCATCCTTCTCGGACTCCTACCTTTTAGCTTAGCATGTTTTTATACTAGGTTTTTCAACCTTTTTTGACCTTAGAAAGGTTCTGTTCCCTTTTTTAGTGATCCTTTAGCTGGTCCGACTTCTCTGTCGGGCCTTTTCAAGTTATTTTTTGCAACCCTATTTTTTATCCGACCTCGTCAGGCCACTTTATATGGGTTGCTTTTATAACTTCTCACATTAATTTTGACTTCGTGACTTCACCTTGCCGACCTTTTTCTGGTCGAATGATGAATTTTGTGATTTTTCGAGCATAAACTAATGCCCCTTGGTAGGAAACTTTTTTAGGGAATCTCTATTAAAATAAAATACAATGAATTAAAAGCGTAAGTAAGAGTATGTACAAGTGTGGGGCTACCCTGCAAGTCAGGACGCCTCGAGATCTTGGCTTGCTGCCTCATTAAAAAACCCTTTAGTGGGAAAAAGAGCACACCTTGACTCAAGGACTTTTTCTAGCTATAGTACCTTCTTAGGTTACAGGCGTGCCATGACCTCGGGAGCTCCCACCCTTGGAGGTCAATCACATTGTAGTAACCTTTTCCTAGTACCTCGGTAATCCGGTATGGTCCTTTCCAATTAGTAGCTAGCTTTCCTTCTCTTGATTGACCTGCTCCGATGTCTTTTCGAATTAGAATGAGGTCGTTGGTAGCGAAGCTTCGTTGGATTACCTTCCGGTTGTACCATGAGGCCATTCGACGCTTCAGGGTTTCCTCTTTGATCCGAGCTCTTTCTCGGACTTCTGGGATTAGGTCAAGTTCTTCCCTTTGTGCGTCGGAGTTGATGTCTTCTGATGAGCGGATATTTTATACGCTTTTTGGTGGTATTTTCATGTAGTTTTTAGTATGTTTTAGTTACTTTTTATTATATTTTTATTAGTTTTTATGCAAAAATCACATTTCTGGACTTTACTATGAGTTTGTGTGTTTTTCTGTAATTTCAGGTATTTTCTGGCTGAAATTAAGGGACCTGAGCAAAAATCTGACACAGAGGCTGAGAAAGGACTGTAGATGCTGTTCGATTCTGACCTCCCTGCACTCAAAATGGATTTTCTGGAGATACAGAAGTCCAATTGATTCTCTCTCAATTGCGTTGGAAAGTGGACATCTTGGGCTTTCCAGAAATATATAATAGTCCATATTTGGCCCGAGATTTGGTAGCGCAAACTAGCGTTTAAACACCAGCTCCTTACCCTTTTCTGGCGTTAAACGCCAGAACTGGCATAAAAGTTAGAGTTAAACGCCCAAACTGGCACAGAAGCTGGAGTTCAATGCCAGGAATAGCCTATGCACGTGAAAGCATCAGTGCTCAGCCCAAACACACACCAAGTGGGCCCCGGAAGTGGATTTCTGCACTATCTATCTTAGCATACTCATTTTCTGTAAACCTAGGTTACTAGTTGAGTATAAAAACTACTTTTAGAGATTTATTTTGATTATCATGACATTTTTTACATCTGAATTTTGTATCTTCTACGGCATGAGTCTCTAAACTCTATGGTTGGGGGTGAGGAGCTCTGCTGTGTCTCGACGGATTAATGCAATTACTACTATTTTCTATTTAATCATGCTTGTTTCTATTCTAAGATATTCACTCGCACTTCAACATGATGAATGTGATAATCCGTGACACTCATCACCATTCTCAACCTATGAACGCGTGCCTGACAACCACTTCCGTTCTACCTTAGATTGAGTGTGTATCTCTTTGGTTCCTGGTTCACGAGTTTTTTTTGCCTCTCCTGACAACAAAGCATTCAAATCTGTGAGATCAGAGTCTTCGTGGTATAAGCTAGAATCAATTGGCAGCATTCTTGAGATCTGGAAAGTCTAAACCTTGTCTGTGGTATTCCGAGTAGGATCCGGGAAGGGATGACTGTGACAAGCTTTAAACTCACAAATGTTGGGCGCAGTGATAGTGTGCAAAAGGATCAATGGATCTTATTCCAACACTAGTGAGAACCGACAGATGATTGGCCCTACGAAACCCGTAGCTGGACCATTTTCACTGAGAGGACGGATGGTAGCCATTGACAACGGTGATCCACCAACATACAGCTTGCCATGGAAAGAGCCTTGCGTGCGTGAAGAAGAAGACAGTAGGAAAACAGAGACTCAGAAGACAGAGCATCTCTAAAACCTCAACCTGTTCTCCATTACTGCATAACAAGTATTATTTAATCCATGTTCTTTTACTCATTCCTATTAAAACTGAGAATTATTTTTGATAACCTGACTAAGAGTTACAAGATAACCATAGCTTGCTTCAAGCCGACAATCTCCGTGGGATCGACCCTTACTCACGTAAGGTATTACTTGGACGACCCAGTGCACTTGCTGGTTAGTTGTGCGGAATTGCAAAAGTGTGATTGTGATTTCGTGCACCATCTTCGCTGTAGAAGATCACCCTAGGGGATCTTTCATCTACTTCTATGGGGATCATTGCCTCCATTCCGTAAGCAAGTCGGAAGGGTGATTCCCCCGTGGTGGAGTGTGGCGTCGTCCTGTATGCCCATAGGACTTGGGAGAGCTCTTCAGCCCAGGCTCCCTTCGCGTCCTGTAATCGACGTTTTAACCCGGCTAGTATGACTTTGTTGGCAGCTTCTGCCTTTCCGTTAGCTTGTGGGTGTTCCACTGAAGTGAGCTGGTGCTTGATTTTTAGATCAGCTACCAGGTTCCTAAAGCCCGTGTCGGTGAACTGAGTCCCATTGTCTGTGGTGATGGAGTGGGGAACCCCAAACCTTGTGACGATGTTTCTATACAGGAACCTCTGACTTCTCTGGGCAGTGGCGGTGACCAATGGCTTTGCCTCGATCCACTTTGTGAAGTAGTCTATTCCTACAATGAGGAACTTGACTTGCCCTGATCCCTGGGGGAATGTCCTGAGGAGGTCAAGCCCCCACTTTGTGAACGGCTAGGGCGAGGTGACGCAAATGAGCTCTTCAAGTGGGGCGATGTAGAAGTTGGCGTGCTTCTGGCATGGAGGGCACGTTTTGACGAACTCGGTTGCTTCCTTCTGTAAGGTCGGCCAATAGAAGCCGGCTCAGCGCACCTTTTTGGATAGAGCTCGTGCCCCGAGGTGATTACCGCACATGCCGCTGTGGACTTCTTCCAAGACTTCCTTTGTGGTAGAAGTCGGGATGCATTTGAGGGAGCTGAGCAAAAATCTGATTCAGGCTGAAAAAGGACTGCTGCTGTTGTTGGATTTTGACCTCCCTACACTCAAAGTGGATTTTCTGGAGCTACAGAACTCCAAATGGCGCGCTCTCAATTGCGTTGGAAAGCAGACATCTAGGGCTTTCCAACAATATATGATAATCCATACTTTGCTCAAGGATAGATGACATAAACTGGCGTTCAACGCCAGTTCCATGTTGCAGTCTGCCGTCCAGCGCCAGAAACAAGTTACAAGTTGGAGTTCAACGCCAGAAATAGGTTACAACCTGGCGTTGAACGCCCAAAACAGCCCAGGCACGTGAGAAGCTTAAGTCTCAGCCCCAGCACACACCAAGCGGGCCCCAGAAGTGGATTTCTGCACTATCTATCATAGTTTACTCATTTTCTGTAAACCTAGGTTACTAGTTTAGTATTTAAACAACTTTTAGAGATTTATTTTGTATCTCATGACATTTTTAGATCTGAACTTTGTACTCTTTGATGGCATGAGTCTCTAAACTCCATTGTTGGTGGTGAGGAGCTCTGCAGCGTCTTGATGAATTAATGCAATTATCTCAGTTTTCCATTCAAACACGCTTGTTCCTATCTAAGATGTTTATTCGCGCTTCACTATGAAGAAGGTGATGATCCGTGACACTCATCACCTTCCTCAATCCATGAATGTGTGCCTGACAACCACCTCCGTACTACATCAGATTGAATGAGTATCTCTTAGATTTCTTAATCAGAATCTTCGTGGTATAAGCTAGAATTGATGGCGGCATTCATGAGAATCCGGAAAGTCTAAACCTTGTCTGTGGTATTCCGAGTAGGATTCAAGGATTGAATGGCTGTGACGAGCTTCAAACTCACGATTGTTGGGCGTAGTGACAGACGCAAAAGAATCAAGGGATTCTATTCCGACATGATCGAGAACCAACAGATGATTAGCCGTGCTGTGACAGAGCATTTGGACTATTTTCACTGAGAGGACGGGAAGTAGCCATTGACAACGGTGACGCCTTGCATACAACTTGCCAGGAAGGAGACTTGCGTGTGTGAAGAGGAGTACAAGAGAAAAACTGAAATAAAGAAGACAAAGCATCTCCAAAACCCCAACATATTCTCCATCATTGCACAATAAGTATTTATATTTATGCCCTTTGACTCTTTACAATTGAAGTTGAAAAACACTGTTGTTGGCATCCTGACTAAGAATAATAAGATAACCATAGCTCGTTTCAAACCAACAATATCCGTGGGATTCGACCCTTACTCACGTAAGGTATTACTTGGACGACCCAGTGCACTTGCTGGTTAGTGGTACTAGTTGTGAAAAGTGTGATTCACAATTCGTGCACCAAGTTTTTGGCGCCGTTGCCGGGGGTTGTTTGAGTTTGGACAACTGACGGTTTATTTTGTTGCTTAGATTAGCAAAAATTTTTCTTTTTGGTTTAGAGTCTTTTATTATTTATACATTGTTAAAACACTTTAAATTTATAGCTCAATTAGCTAGAGCGTGGTGCTTATGTTCTTAGTAATTGGCTATCCTATTTTTAAAATCTTTTTCAAAAATAATTTTTCTTTGAATAAATCTTGTGCCAAACTTTAAGTTTGGTGTTTTCTTGTTGATTTTTCTTTGTTTTTCAAAAATTTTAGTTTGGTTTTCTAAAAATTTTAAGTTTGGTGTTCATTCTTCATGTTCTTATGCTCTTGTGAGTCTTCAAAGTGTTCTTGAGTTTTCCTTGTGTCTTGATCTTAAAATTTTTAAGTTTAGTGTTCCTTGGTGTTTTCCTTCCAAAATTTTCGAAAACAAGGAGCATTAGATCTAAAAAAATTTTAAATCTTGTGCTATCTTATTATTTTTCTCTCTCCTCTTTAAATTCAAAAATATCTTCTCTTTCTATTTTAAAGCAAATTTTCGAAATTTACCTTTAAAATTCAGATTTTTATTTCAAAATTTAAAACCTTTTTCAAAAATCATCATATCCTTTTCAAAATTTCCTAACCACTTTCTCTCTCCTCATTTTTTTTGAAAATCTTCACCCATTTTTATTTATTTTAATTTATTTTGTTTTCGAAATAAATAAATAATTAAATAAATAAAAATATTTTTCTTCTATTTTACATCATCTCCCTTTCTCCATCATGGACCTAAGTGGAAATGAACAGTCCAGGAGGACTCTGGGGTCATATGCTAACCCCTCTACTGCTTCATATGGGAGCAGTATCTGCATACCCTCCATTGGAGTCAGTAGCTTTGAGTTGAATCCTCAGCTCATTATCATGGTGCAGCAAAGTTGCCAGTATTCCGGTCTTCCACAGGAAGAACCTACAGAGTTTCTGGCACAGTTTTTATAGATTGCTGACACAGTACATGATAAGGAAGTAGATCAGGATGTCTACAGATTATTACTGTTTCCATTTACTGTAAAAGACCAAGCTAAGAGGTGGTTAAATAACCAACCTAAGGCCAGCATAAGGACATGGAAATAGCTGACAGAAAAATTCCTGAATCAATACTTTCCTCCAAAACGGATGACACAGCTAAGGCTGGAAATCCAAGGCTTTAAACAAGGAGATAATGAATCTCTTTATGATGCTTGGGAGAGATACAAAGAGATGCTAAGAAAATGCCCCTCTGAGATGTTTTCAGAGTGGGTTCAGCTAGACATCTTCTATTATGGGCTCACAGAAAGAGCTCAGATGTCTCTAGACTACTCAGCTGGTGGATCTATCCACATGAGGAAGACAATTGAAGAAGCTCAAGAGCTCATTGATACAGTTGCCAGAAATCAGCATCTGTACTTAAGCAGCGAACCTTCCATGAAAGAAGAGGCTAAAACAGTGACGAAAAATAATTCTGGCGCTAAAATGCCAGAAATTGGGTGGAAGGCTGGCGCTGAACGCCCAAACCATGCTCAGGACTGGCGTTCAACGCCAGAAACAAGCAAGGAACTGGCGTTGAACGCCCAAAGGAAGCACAGTTCTGGCATTCAGACGCCAGAAACAGATGAGGAGTTGGCGTCTAACGCCACTCCAGCTTCCAACCCTGGCTTTCAAATGCCAGTGAGGGATCAGACACCTGCAAGTGCTGATAATAAATCCCTAAAGAAGGCTTCTCAACCTACTTCTGTAGGAAATAAACCTGCAGCAACTAAGGTTGAGGAATACAAAGCCAAGATGCCTTATCCTCAAAAACTCCGCAAAGAAGAGCAGGATAAGCAATTTGCCCACTTTGCTGACTATCTCAGGACTCTTGAAATAAAGATTCCGTTTGTAGAGGCACTTGAGCAAATACCCTCTTATGCCAAGTTCATGAAAGATATCTTGAGTCATAAGAAGGATTGGAGAGAAACTGAAAGAGTTCTCCTCACT
>NC_029789.2:100571606-100601958 GCF_000816755.2 Arachis ipaensis | reverse complement strand
ATGGTGGAAGAGGTCCATATGACTGAGAGTCTCGAATCAGAGCTAGAGGACTTTTTTAAAGATGTTCAGCCTGATCTGGAGGAACCAGAGGAAATAAAAGAACCTCTGAAAACTCCTCAGGAAGAGGAGAAACCTCCTAAACCCGAGCTCAAACCACTACCACCATCCCTGAAATGTGCATTTCTGGGAGAAGGTGACACTTTTCCTGTAATCATAAGCTCTGCTATAGGGCCACAGGAAGAGAAAGCACTAATTCAGGTGCTAAGGACACACAAGACAGCTCTTGGGTGGTCCATAAGTGATCTTAAGGGCATTAGCCCAGCCAGATGCATGCACAAGATCCTATTGGAGGATGATGCTAAGCCAGTGGTTCAACCACAGAGGCTGCTAAATCCCACCATAAAGGAGGTGTTTCTATCTTCTCTGATATGGTAGAGAAGTTTCTGGAAGTCTTCATGGATGACTTTTCAGTATTTGGAGATTCATTCAGCTCCTGCCTTAACCATTTAGCACTTGTTCTGAAAAGATGCCAAGAGACCAACCTTGTTTTAAACTGGGAAAAATGTCACTTTATGGTGACTGAAGGGATTGTCCTTGGGCATAAAATTTCAAACAAGGGCATAGAGGTGGATCAAGCTAAAGTTGAAGTAATTGAAAAATTACCACCACCTGCCAATGTTAAGGCAATTAGAAGCTTTTTGGGGCATGCAGGATTCTATAGGAGGTTTATAAAGGATTTTTCAAAAATTACAAAACCTCTGAGCAATTTGCTAGCTGCTGACACGCCATTTGTGTTTGACACAAAGTGCCTGCAGGCGTTTGAGACCCTGAAAGCTAAGCTGGTCACAACACCAGTTTTTTCTGCACCAGACTGGACATTACCATTCGAACTAATGTGTGATACCAGTGACCATACCATTGGTGCAGTATTGGGACAGAGGCATAACAAGCTTCTGCATGTCATTTATTATGCTAGCAGTGTTTTAAATGATGCCCAGAAAAATTACACAACCATAGAAAAAGAATTACTTGCAGTGGTTTATGCCATTGACAAGTTTAGATCCTACTTAGTAGGATCAAAAGTGATTGTGTACACTGACCATGCTGCTCTTTAATATCTACTCACAAAGCAGGATTCAAAGCCCAGGCTCATAAGATGGGTGTTGCTTCTGCAAGAGTTTGATATAGAAATAAGAGACAGAAAAGGGACAGAGAATCAAGTAGCTGATCACCTGTCCCAGATAGAACCAGTAGCAGGAGCATCCCTCCCTCCTACTGAGATCTCTGAAACCTTTCTGGATGAGCAATTATTTGCTATTCAGGAAGCTCTGTGGTTTGCAGACATTGCAAACTATAAGACACAAGGTTCTCCTTCTGTAACCATGGAGAGGAAGCATGAAAAGCTTCTCTCACTGCAAAGTCAACCAAAGCCCCCACAATCAAACTCTAAGTTTGGTGTTGGGAGGCCACAACCAAACTCTAAGTTTGGTGTTGAACCCCTACATTCAAACTCTAAGTTTGGTGTTGGGAGGTCCCAACTTTGCTCTGATTATCTGTGAGGCTCCATGAGAGCTCACTGTCAAGCTATTGACATTAAAGAAGCGCTTATTGGGAGGCAACCCAATGTTATTTAATTATATCTTTTTATTTTCCATGGCTATTTTATGTTTTCTTTAGGTTGATGATCATGTGAAGTCACAAAAACAAATGGAAATTCAAAAACAGAATGAAAAACAGCATGAAAAACAGCACACCCTGGAGGAAGATCATTCTGGCGTTTAAACGCTAGAAACAAGCATCTGTCTGGCGTTTAACGCCAGAAACAAGCACCAAGCTGGCGTTTAATGCCAGAAACAAGCATCAGTCTGGCGTTAAACGCCAGAAACAAGCTACATTTGGGCGTTTAATGCCAGAAACAGGCAGCAGTCTGGCGTTAAACGCCAGGATTGCACAGTAAGGGCATTTTGTACGCCTAATTGGAGCAGGGATGCTAAATCCTTGACCCCACTGGATCTGTAGACCCCACAGGATCTCCACCTACCTCACCATTCAAATTCAAACCATTCCCCTCCCAAACCCACCCATTCACACACTTCCATCTCCTCCATCTTCTCCACTTCTTTCTTCTTTTGCTTGAGGACGAGCAAACCGTCTAAGTTTGGTGTGGTAAAAGCATTGCTTTTGTTTTTCCATAATTCAGTGGTAGATCAATTGACTGCAGATCAAAGAGCTATGAGGAAAGAGCAACAAAGGCAAGAAAGAGACATAGAGGAGCTCAAGAGCACCATTGGTTCTTCAAGAAGAGGAAGACGCCACCCTCATTAAGGTGGACCCATTCCTTAATCTCCTTGTTCTTATTTTCCTGTTTTTCGTTTACTATGCTTCATGTTTAATTATGTTTGTGTCTTTACTATATGATCACTAGTACCTAAGTGTCTATGTCTTAAAGATATGAATGTCCTATGAATCCATCACATTTCTTAAATGAAAATTGTTTTCTGAAAAAGAAAAAGAAGTACATGAATTTTGAATTTTAAAATAGTTTAATTATTTTGATGTGGTGGCAATACTTTTTGTTTTCTGAATGAATGCTTGAACAGTGCATATGTCTTTCGAATTTGTTGTTTATGAATGTTAAAATTGTTGGCTCTTGAAAGAATGATGAAAAAGAAGAAATATTATTTGATAATCTGAAAAATCATAAAAATGATTCTTCAAGCAAGAAAAAGCAGTGAAGAACAAAGCTTGCAGAAAAAAAAATACGAAAAAAAAGAGAGCAAGAAAAAGAAAAAGCAAGCAGAAAAAGCCAAAAGCTCTTTAAACCAAAAGGCAAGAGCAAAAAGCCAATAGCCCTTAAAACCAAAAGGCAAGGGTAATAAAAAGGATCCAAGGCTTTGAGCATCAGTGGATAGGAGGGCCTAAAGGAATAAAATCCTGGCCTTAGCAGCTAAACCAAGCTGTCCCTAACCATGTGGTTGTGGCGTGAAGGTGTCAAGTGAAAACTTGAGACTGAGCAGTTAAAGTCGAGGTCCAAAGCAAAAAAACAGAGTGTGCTTAAGAACCCTGGACACCTCTAATTGGGGACTTTAGCAAAGCTGAGTCACAATCTGAAAAGGTTCACCCAGTTATGTGTCTGCGGCATGTATGTATCCGGTGGTAATACTGAAAAAAAAAAGGACTGCTGATGCTGTTTGATTCTGACCTCCCTGCACTCAAAGTGGATTTTCTGGAGCTACATAACTCCAAATGGCGCGCTCTCAATTGCGTTGGAAAGTAGACATCTATGGCTTTCCAGAAATATATAATAGTTTATACTTTTCTCAAGGATAGACGACGTAAACTGGCGTTCATCGCCAGTTCCATGTTGCAGTCTGGCGTCCAGCGCCAGAAACAAGTTACAAGTTGGAGTTCAACGCCAGAAACAGGTTACAACCTGGCGTTGAATGCCCAAAACAGCCCAGGCACGTGAGAAGCTTAAGTCTCAGCCCCAGCACATACCAAGTGGGCCCCAGAAGTGGATTTCTGCACTATCTATCATAGTTTACTCATTTTCTGTAAACCTAGGTTACTAGTTTAGTATTTAAACTTTTAGAGATTTATTTTGTATCTCATGACATTTTTAGATCTAAACTTTGTACTCTTTGACGGCATGAGTCTCTAAACTCCATTGTTGGGGGTGAGGAGCTCTGCAGCGTCTTGATGAATTAATGCAATTATCTCAGTTTTCCATTCAAACACGCTTGTTCCTATCTAAGATGTTCATTCGCGCTTCACTATGAAGAAGGTGATGATCCGTGACACTCATCACCTTCCTCAATCCATGAACGTGTGCCTGACAACCACCTCTGTTTTACATCAGATTGAATGAGTATCCCTTAGATTTTTTAATCAGAATCTTTGTGGTATAAGCTAGAATTGATGGCGGCATTCATGAGAATCCGAAAAGTCTAAACCTTGTCTGTGGTATTCCGAGTAGGATTCAAGGATTGAATGGTTGTGACGAGCTTCAAACTCGCGATTGTTGGGCATTGTGACAGACACAAAAGAATCAAGGGATTCTATTCTGACATGATCGAGAACCAACAGATGATTAGCCGTGCTGTGACAGAGCATTTGGACCATTTTCACTGAGAGGACGGGAAGTAGCCATTGACAACGGTGACACCTTACATACAGCTTGCCATGGAAGGAGCCTTGCGTGTGTGAAGAGGAGTACAAGAGAAAAACTGAAATAAAGAAGACAAAGCATCTCCAAAACCCGAACATATTCTCCATCATTGCACAATAAGTATTTATATTTATGCCGTTTGACTCTTTACAATTGAAGTTGAAAAACACTGTTGTTGGCATCCTGACTAAGAATAATAAGATAACCATAGCTCAGTTCAAACCAACAATCTCCGTGGGATTCAACCCTTACTCACGTAAGGTATTACTTGGACGACCCAGTGCACTTGCTGGTTAGTGGTACTAGTTGTGAAAAGTGTGATTCACAATTCGTGCACCAGTACACGTGGATGATGCGTACGCATGAAAATGGAAAAATAGCAAGTCACGCGCACGCGTGGGTGACGCGCACGCGTGAAATGGCTAAAAAACAGCTTTAACACTTGTGCGTGGGCCACGCGCACGCGTGACTATGCAAATGTTCATGCACCAACGTTGAGTACAAACGTTCGTGAGTTAACGGCCAATACCAACGTTAAGGCCAACTTCACTCCAAAAGGGCACCCATGCAGGTATGAACGTTGGTGAGTTAACGGCCAATGTCAACGTCATCAAGAGTCATTCCTAACTGTTTCAATCAAGGCCAAGACCCACATCCAAGTACTTGAGGACCTATTTTTGAAGATGAGAAGAAGGGTATAAATAGAGGAGTTTTTGAAGATAAAAAGCAGGTTCTCGTAGGCTCTCGTAGGCTCTGAAGGCTGGAGAATTAGAGACTCCAGAGCTCTCTTGGAGGATTAGAGACTCCAGATAGTTAGTATAGGATTTTAGTTTAGATACACTTTTCTCTTCTATAATTTCACATCTTAGTTTGTATTGAGCTTCATTTACTTTTATGAAATTACAATTTCCTGCACTTCTTCTCTGATGCAAATTTACATTTCTGTTCGTATTGCTTTCAATTTATTTTCATGCAATTTCAATTATTGATGACATGTCATCATGTCATGTTTTTCTATGCTTTTTCATACAAGAAATTAATGATTAGTGCTTAAATATTGCATTCTTTGGTGCTTAAATGGTATATTTCTTTGATCTTTTGATTTGATAAACTTTGTAGGAAATAAGAAGAAAAAGAAGCAAAGAAGCACAAAATAAGCTAAAAAGGAGAAAAAAAAGAACTTTGGGGCACACTTTGAAGTTGGAGCACACTTTGAAGCCTTAGGCCACGCTTTTAAAAGCGTGGCCCATGACCAAATCAAGGAAGCTTCATCAGCACAGCCACCCAGGAGCTCAACGTTTGCGCCAACGTTTGCCTCAAACGTGAGGTCAAACGTTGGCTAAGGAATACCTTGGGAAATGTTGCTCCCCACAGCCTGAAGGGGTATACTTCCAACAAGAATAACTTGAGCTACAGAGCTCCAAATGTGGTGATTCAAAAAGCAATGGAAAGTAGGAATCAAGAGATTTCCAAACATATATGACACTGCATGGTGGACACTAAAATTGAGGGAGAAAACTGCCCCGAAATGTGCATAAACGAACATGGTGGCAACCTGCAGTGAGGCCAACTGACCTCTACACCTTCAACGGAGTATAACTCGAGCTGTGGAGCTCCAAATGATGCGCTTCCAATGGCATTGGAAAGTAGACATTCAGGGCTTTCCAACAATATATAATAGTATGGGGTGGACAGCACGTTTGAGCTCCCGAATCTGGCAATGTTCCCAACGTTTGCGTTCACGTTTGACCTCAAACGTGGGGTCAAACGTGAGTGACAGCAACACCAGCGACCTTGTCCCCTTCAAAGGAGCATAACTTGAGTTGTAGATGTCCGATTAAGATGATTCTAGTTGGGTTAGAAAGCTGACATATAGAGCTTTCCAACGATATATGGCAATCCATATTTGGCACGAAATTGAGGCATGAGTGAAAGGCATCTTTAAGGACCAAATGTTGCTAGATGGATGCCCTGGAGGGACTGCTTTCATCTTCATTTCTTTTGCAAATTGTTCTTTATTGGATCAAGGAAGGACTTGAGATCTAAACTTGTTTTCTAGTCTCATTGAGCCCCTGAGATCTTCACTTGTCTTTCTAGATTTCACAATTGATTTGAGTTTTCTTGCTGATTTACTTTTCTGCTACAATTTCCTTCTCTGCAATTTTAACTTTCTACTGCATTGCTTCCAATTTACATTTCCTGCACATTTACATTCTACACTTTAACTTTGAGCTTGCTGCAAATCTGAATTTACTTTTCTTGCCTTGGATCCATTGCTTTCTTTAATTTCCAGCACCCAGCCCCCCTTTACTTTTCATGCAATTTACATTTCTTGTCATTTAAGTTTTTGCAATTTACATTGCTTGTCCTTTAAGTTTTTGCCCATTTACATTCTGCAACTTTAATTTCCTGTCATTTAAAATTTTGTTGGTTACAATTTCACACAATTCACTTCAATGTTAGCTTGACTAAACTAATCACCTACTAAAGTTGCTTGATCCATCAATCCTCGTGGGATCGACCTCACTCACGTGAGTTTTACTACTTGATGCGACCCGGTATACTTGTCGGTTAGTTTTGGGTGTTTTGGAAATTCGTTTTTCCACAAATTTTCCCATCAATTATCATCAGTTGTTCTCAGAGATATGATTCACTAAACCAAAACTATTAGGGGGAGGAGCTCTATTGTAATTCACATGATTGAATGAACATCTTTTTCTTCTCAATCCGCTTGGGTAGCTAAGAGATAACTTCTATTTTGATTTGATCTATTCACTCCGGAAGGGTGTTTGGATCCATTGAATTTCCATGTGAGCCTTGGAAGGGGAATCATGAAAATTAGAACTGAAGCTCTGTCTCTCACAACTCTCTTGATCAACACCATTCGGGAGGAATTGAGATGTTGAGAGTTAGTGTGGCTTATTGATGAGAGACATACACTTAACCTCTTCTCATAACAATTGGATCAAGGAATTGGCAAGATTGATTGTGATTAGAGAGATTGGATTACCAAGGAATTGGGATCCAATCAATTACAATCCGCCATAGATCTACTCATATGATTGAGAAGGAAGGTGAGGCCCTTGATTCATGATGGATTATGATATCTCCAATCCCTAATGAATCTTTTTCTGTGTTATTTCTCACTTTGAATTCCTTGAGTTTCATTTAATTGCTTTGAATTTACTGCTTCCTTTAGTTTCCCAGCACCCAAAGCCCTTTACATTTCATGCAATTTACATTCCATTATCATTTACATTCAGTTCTTTTACTTTCTTACTATTTAAATTTCAGTCCTTTAAGTTTCTTGCCATTTACGTTTCAAGCAATTTACATTCAGCAATTTACATTCCTTGCAATTTACATTCTGTTAATCAATTTTCACCAAACTCTTTTAATATTTCGCTTGACTAGACATATCACCTCACTAAAGTTGCTTGATCCATCAATCGCTGTGGGATCGACCTCACTCTTGTGAGTTTTACTATTTGATGTGACCTAGTATACTTGCCGGTAATTAGTGCGGATTGAATTTTTCTGTATCAAATTTTTGGCGCCGTTGCCGGTGATTGATAAAGATTAACAATGATTAAGTGGGTCATAAGTCTCGATTAAGCATTTTCTTTATTTTTTCATTTAAGTTCTTTTAATTTTCTATTTTCTCCTAATACTAAGGTGTTTGTGTTATTACCTCACTAAGAAATTCTTATCTGTGACATGAGGAGTTTCAATTTCCCTTGGTGATTATGTTTTATCAAATTCAAATGGAGTTCACCTCATCTTTTGATCAAGCCAATTTCATGGGATATTACCCACCACCACCAAATGATTCACGTTATTATCCTAATGGTGGCTGGGAATATCACTAAGGAATGATAGATTATGAGCAATTCACCCAGTGGAGATACCTCCCAGAGCCACAAAATGACCCATATTGCTATGACAATTACACAAATTATGGCTGGAGAGGGGATTTTTATGCTCCATATTCCAATCATCAAGAGCCATCATCACTTGAGCATACCTTCAACTCATTCATGCAAAATTGTCCAATTCTATCTTCTGATTTTTCATATCAAAACTCTTCATCACTTGAGTGTGCCTTAGTACAAAATTCTATCCATACCCCTCAAAATAACCTCACCACAACACCCACCTATCCACAAAATCATTCTCAGCCTTCATCCTTTGAGATAGCATTTGAACAATACCTACACACATCCATAGAATCTTGGAAAGAACAAGAAATCCTCTGCAAGAAGATGGATGGGAATTTAGAGCAAATAAGGAAAAATAAAGAATTTCTAAGCAAGGAAGACGAAGACCAATCTGTGGGTGTAAATGAGGAAGTGGAAGAGCAAAATGAAGAGGCTCCTGTACCAAGTGAAACTTCAATGAAGAAGGAGGTTGTGGAGATATTTGAGCCTAGGATTCCATATCCACAGAGGCTACTTGAGGTGACAGAGGAACATGAAAACTCACTCCCAAAGGACTCAATGAAATATCATGTAGAAGAAGGGGTGGAAGTCAATCAAGGAAGTCCACACTCAATTGAAGCAGAGAGTTGCATAGAGGATGAGTTCATTGAACCACCAATTCAAGAAGCTTTTGATGAAGAGGACACTCCAATCATCACACAACACTCAAATCTTGATATCCAAGAAGTGAAGGCAACCAACGAGAGCACCGAAAAGAGGATAATGACCAAGCTACAATTGACTATATCCATGAAGAAGAAAAGGTCAACCACAAGCAACCCAACCCCTAATCCAACAAGCAAATTCAATAAAGCAAATAACAAAAGAAAGCTTGCTGGGAAGAGGCCAAGACAGGGGACACTGACTGCCACTTCTTTCTCCTTGAGGTCATTCCTCTTAACAATCTGGAAGAAGAGGAAGAAAGCCATAAACAACATGTCAAGCTAATGACATTAAAAAAGCACTTGTTGGGAGGCAACCCAATCAGAGGTAATTTTCCTTTCTTAGTTATTTCAATAAAAGAGTTAAGTGGATTTCTCTATATTGCAAGGAGCTAAGTTTGGTGTTACACACCAAAGTAATTCAGGGGTGAATGTGGGATGCTAAGTTTGGTGTTCCACTAAAGATTTCATTAATAATAAATTGCAATCCTCAGCATGATTAGTCACTAGCTCCAAACAATCAGAGAAACTACTTAGCAATTGTTTAATTTTTAGTTCATAGTTTGATAAAAGCACTTGATGTTTCCTGCTTGTATTTAATTGCTACATATAGAAGTAGGCAAGGAACTAAGTTTGGTGTTCCCACACTAACTTAAGTTCAGAAAATCATAAGCATACATGCATGCTAACCATCTCTCAAGTGCTTGGGGAACAAGCAACTTTCAATAAATTTGCAGGAATTCATTCAATCTCTTAGAAGAAATATGCACCATCATCTAAGGAGACAAAGAAGGATACAAAAGCTATGGATGATGATGACAAGGAAGAAACAAGAAGACACCAAGAGGTTGTATTGTTACTTAACTGTTTCTAGTTTGAAGTGTTTTAATTGGAAGTATAATTGTAACCCTGCTGATTGATGAGTGAATTCTTTGATGGTATAGAATTTCCTCAAATGAATGAATTCTCATTGCAAGTATAGTTCTACACCAACAAAAAATCCTCCCATGCAAAAATATTGGTTGTCACAAGTACAAACCCCAATAAGAATTAACCGAAGTATTTAAACCTCGGGTCGTCTCACAAGAAATTACAATGAAATGTTTAATTATTGGCTATGAAGATGCAATGGGGTTTGATTTATAAAGGGACAAGAAATTAAATGGGCAAGAAAATATAAAAGCAAGAAAGTAAACAACAAGAACTAATAAAAGAAGGAAAGAACTCTTGGCTAGACATAGGTAATTTGACATCACCATCCTTGTCTACAAACCATACATTGATAATTATGAGGGGCCAACCTATTAAGTCTACCTCCAAAAGCTTTAAGTACGTAATATCTACTCTTAAGCTTGAAGTACGACAAATAGTCTTGATCACATGAACCCATAAGTCCCAACCTATCTACTAATCAGATTAGTAGTGGGTTAGTGTCAATGGATATCAAATTGATCACCAAGGGTTCTCAAATCACCAATTCAATGAGACCCAATGACTCAAGGTCACTCAATCCCCTTAGCCTAGGCCAAGAGTAAAAAAAAACTACTTAAAAACTAGAGGAAACATTTCATCAAACACCTAGAGTGCAATAAAAGTAAACATCACAAAATGCAAGAATTAACAAAACCCATAACTATCATAAGCAAGAAATCAACAATAGCAATGAAGATAAACATAGAAGAGCATGGAAACATAAAATTGCATTAAAGAAAATTCAGATCCAACAATGGTTCATCAACACAAAAGAGAGCAAAATAAGAAATTAACAAGAGAAACTAAGAAGATTAAGACAATAGAACACTAAAATATAATGAGAATTAAAATCAAAACAAGAATTGAAAGAGAAATTTTGAGAGTGATTAACCTAACTTTACTCTAATTTCTATCCTAAATCTAGAGAGAGGAGAGAGATTCTCTCTCTAGAATTCTACCCTAAAACATAATGAAAACTAACTATGACTACTTTTTCTCCTTCTCCCCCTCAATCCTTGGGTTTAATAGCATCAGAAATGAGTTGGATTGGGCCCAAAATGAGCTAGAAATTGCTGGCCACGAGTTTCTCTTTAATGAACCACGTGCAACATTGATGCATACACGTACAGTGCATGTACGCATCTCTAAATGCGAAGAAACTATGGAAAATTTATATTATTTTGAAATCCCGGATGTTAGCTTTCCAACACAACTGAAATTGCCTCATTTGGAGCTCTGTAGCTCAAGTTATGGTGGATTGAGTGCGAAGAGGTCAGGCTTGACAGCTTTGTGGTTCCTTCATTTCTTCATGAGTTATCCCACTTTGCATGCTTTTCCTTCATTCCTTCAATCCAATCCTTGCCTTCTAAACCTGAAATCACTTAACAAACATATCAAGGCATCAAATGGAATTAAAGTGAGTTAAAATTAGTTATTTTAAGGCCTAAAAAGTATGTTTTCACACTTAAGCACAAATTTAGGGAGAATTACAAAACCATGCAATTTCATTGAATAAATGTGAGAAAAGTTGATAAAATTCTCCATATTAAGCACAACATAAACCACAAAATTGGGGTTTATCACTTATTAGTATCATTTTTATTCTATTTGTCTGTCGTTTTATTATCATTTTGGGCTGCTAGTCTAAGTGTTTATGCCAAGCCATCTTGCTTAAGTTGTATGCTTTATTTCCCATGCTTGAATAAAAGAAAAAGTTGTGGTGAAACAAAGAAAGAGTAGAGGTCTCTTTTGATAGAAGATAAAATAAGGTTATGTGGTGGTATGTGCTGGTTCATTAGTTGATTTATGAATAAGACTAGAGGTTGGCATGACTTTAAAATACGAACTTGAGTTACATTCTATGAGACTTGACAAATGAAAGAGGTCCATAATAAAAGAAAGAAAATGCAAGAGAAAGAAAAAAAAAAAGAAATAATCAAAAGGGGTTGGGCACCAATGGCTTGAGATTTTGGATATATGCCTGTGATGCTCTTGTACAAAGATAAGCTTGGATAACTAGGTTCTAAGGGGTGCTTCATAACCTAGGATTGTCAACCGAAATTCCACCATCAAGAGCTACTTTGAGACAAAGCATTTAGTGACCCAAAGAGGTGCTGGGCACCAATGTCCAAAGGATAAAACAAGCTAAATGCCTGTGTGTGTGCTAAGAAGAGGCTTGAGCAAGTAAGTCCTTGGGGGTATTTCAACACCTAGCATCTTAAACCAACTGAGGCGGGAATGCTGGCTGAAAGCTTACTTTAAAGAGCTGCCTTAATACATAGCATTAAGCCTCAGTTAAACAATAAATCTCAATCAAAGGAAAGAGAGCAAGAAAAACTAAGGACCAAATCATAACAAGTCTCATTTTTTGTGTAATTCAAGTAAGGATCCAAAGAAGTGTCACTACCTTAGCCACAGAAAAAAATCACTAAGATATTATGCATGAAAACCCCACTAACCAGAATTGAATGTCTTCCAATAAGGGCTTATACTCCTCTCTGTTTTCATTCATTCTTCTTATGTTTTGGTGCTTGCTTGGGGACAAGCAAGATTTAAGTTTGGTGTTGTGATGCCTAGGCATCTTAGGCTAGTTTCACAAGCCTTTTTCATTAGTTTTTACTTGGTTTTCATGCATTTCTTAGGCAATAAGTAAGTATGTGGATGAGAATTGCATGCATGCCTTGATTCAATCAAACATGGTTAATTATGTGCATTTTCATGAGATTTATGCAAGATTTACTCGAAGCTATGAATGATGCAAAATCTTATGGATAGGGCAAGAGTTTGATGCATTTGTTGGGTTGATGATAGGTGGAAAGAAGCAGAGGAAGAGCAAGGAAGAGGAGAAGGAAGCAACGTTGGTGGCCAAAGTTGGCTCATCAACGTTGCCTCAAACGTTGATGAAGGAGGACAAAGCAACGTTCCAAGGCTAGGTTGCAAAGTTATGAAGAAGACGTGCCAATGTTGGAGGGAACATTGGTAAACCAATGTTACCCACAACGTCTTCGATAAGAATCTCAATTTTGGAGTTGGAAAATTGGCTGCGACGTGCACGCGTGGGTGACGCGCACCCGTGACCAGGCCAACGTTGGTATGCAAACGTTGCCTCAAACTTTGCTCACTAACATCTTCGATAAAATCCTTAGAAAAATTTGATGTGACACATATGCGTGGATGACGTATACGCGTGAAAATGGAAAAATAGCAAGTCACGCGCATGCGTGGGCAACGCGCACGCGTGAAATGGCAAAAAAACAGCTTTCACGCGTACGCGTTGGCCACGCGCACGCGTGACTAGGCAAACGTTCGTGCCCCAACATTGAGTACAAGCGTTCGTGGTAACGCTCAAAAATATTTTTGCATGCAACGTTTGACTCAACGTTTTTACATAAACGTTGGATACCAACGTTAAGGCCAACTTCACTCCAAAAGGGCACCCATGCAAGTTTGAATGTTGGTGAGTTAACGGCCAATCTCAACGTCATCAAGAGTCATTCCTAACTATTTCAATCAAGGCCAAGGCCCACATCTAAGTACTTGATGACCCATTTTTGAAGATGAGAAGAAGGGTATAAATAGAGGAGTTTTTGAAGATAAAAAGCAGGCTCTCGTAGGCTCTCGTAGGCTCTGAAGGCTGGAGGATTAGAGACTCCAGAGCTCTCTTGGAGCATTAGAGACTCCAGAGAGCTTAGTATAGGATTTTAGTTTAGATACACTTTTCTCGTCTGCAATTTCACATTTTAGTTTGTATTGAGCTTCATTTACTTTTATGCAATTACAATTTCCTGCACTTCTTCTCTAATGCAAATTTACATTTCTGTTCATATTGCTTTCAATTTATTTTCAAGCAATTTCAATTCTCGTCATTAGGGGGAGGAGCTCTATTGTAATTTACATGATTTAATGAACATCTTCTTCTTCTCAATCCGCTTGGGTAGCTAAGAGATAACTTCTGTTTTGATTTGATCCATTCACTCCGGAAGGGGGTTTGGATCCATTGAATTTCCATGTGAGCCTCGGAAAGGGAAACATGAAAATTAGAACTGAAGCTCTATCTCTCACAACTCTCTTGATCAACACCATTCAGGAAGAATTGAGATCTTGAGAGTTAATGTGGTTTATGCATGAGAGACATGCACTTAACCTCTTCTCATGACAATTGGATCAAGGAATCGGCAAGATTGATTGTGATTAGAGAGATTAGATTGCCATGGAATTGGGATCCAATCAATTACAATCTGCTATTGATCTACTCATATGATTGAGAAGGAAGTTCAGACCCATTGATTCATGATGGATTATGATATCTCCAATCCCTAATGAATCTTTTTCTCTGTTATTTCCTTGATTGCCTTAAGTTTCATTTAATTACTTTGAATTTACTGCTTCCTTTTGTTTCCCAGCACCCAAAGCCCTTTACATTTCATGCAATTTACATTTCGTTGTCATTTACATTCAGTTCTTTTACTTTCTTGCTCTTTAAGTTTCAGTCCTTTAAGTTTCTTTCCATTTACGTTTCAAGCAATTTACATTCAGCAATTTATATTCCTTGCAATTTACATTCTGTTAATCAATTTTCACCAAACTCTTTTAATATTTCGCTTGACTAGACATATCACCTCACTAAAGTTGCTTGATCCATCAATCCCTGTGGGATCGACCTCACTCTTGTGAGTTTTACTACTTGATGCGACCCGGTATACTTGCCGGTAATTAGTGCAGATTGAATTTTTTTCGTATCACTAATCAAAGATCCAAATGAATGACATTTATTGTTTTCCACTTTAAGGCTAGTAATGTGCTAAAATTAAAAACAAAAAGGGGATTAACATAGGCTCAAAGTTGGTTAACAAAGGAAGATAAAAGGGTAGGCTATTTGGATAAGTGAGCTAATTGAAATTAAGGTCTCAATCATATAAATGCATATATACATCAAATAATGGACATAAAGAATCAAACAAATCTAAGATTGCAATCATAAAAAAGAGAATAATGCACACAAGAATAAAAATAGCGGTTATATGATGTAACCACACAATGAGGCTCAAAACTCACATGCTTATGTGTTCTTAGCTCAAAAATATGTTCCACAATATATTTCAAGCAAGTTTCAATCAAAAGTTCCAACTCAAATCAATTAGGATATCAATGCCCTATTAAGAATGTTTTTCTTGAAAAATTTTATTATTTTAACTAAGCTTATTATATATATGTACAGAAATGCAATAAACTAAGAAAAATGCAATAGAAGCTCTAAAATATATACAACTAAGAAAGATAAAAAGTGAAAGTATTTGGGATTAGAGTATGTCACGCAAGATTATCGATCGGTGACAACCTCCCCACACTTAAAGGGTTGCACGGTCCTCCGTGCATTCAAAGATGACCAAGGGGGGTGCGACGACTTCACGAGTTGCCACCTTTAGCTGGTGAATCAACCGGCTACTGCGTGTGCTTTTTCCCGCTTCCCTTATTGCTTATGGTAGATCACTCATGAAAGATAGAAGATAGGATAGTAAGATGAGTGAATGCAAAAATAAGGAAGCATAGATTATTCGAATGAGGTGATATTCACTAAAATGAGTGAGTGAATAAGTTTGTGACATGAAGAAAACAAGTGTGTGAATTCTAAGTTGTACACAATTTAGAACACACACACTAAAGAAGCATGCACTTCACTCATTCTTGTGTGCTTGAAATACTTTAAAAGAGACTTGTAGGTTAAGATAAGCAAACAAGAAAGAAAGAAGCATAAAAGTATTCAAGCAAGAATCAAAGAATTGTGAATTGGATAAAAGAGAAAAGTTTATTTGCAACACCTAATTGACATGAAGTGGAAAACATGGCAAGCATAGTCCACAAAGCTTAAAAAGCTCAAAAAGTGTCATTAGGTAAGCTTATGATCCAATTTCACAATTCTTAAGGTTAATGCATCAAATAGGTGACTTAAATAAAAATCAATCATAAACAAGCATCACCTAACAAAAAATGCATCAACTACATATAAATTGCCTAATGATAGATAATAAAATCAAATTACATGGTAGCTACAACATGCAATTTAGAAATCCAAAGAGATTCTTAAAGGCAATGTTATGAGTACTTGGTATGCACAAAATTAACCATGAAGAACTCAATAACAAGCAACAATTTATAACCTCAATAAAGAAATCCAACAATGAATATTCACATAATGATGCTAAAATAGCATTATATTAGCAATCGGCAGCAATATCTCAATAGAATCAGCAAATCAAAGCAATAATCCAACACTTAGCACCAAAATAGAAAATTAAACTAACTAACTAAACAAATAACTAACTAACTAACAAACTAACTAACTAACTAAATAACCAACTAAAAGAGAGTATGGTAGGTGGTGAATGATAGTGGTGGATGGTAGTTGGAGGAGGGAAAGAAGAGAGGGGAAGAGAAAAAAAGAAAAGAAGTAGAGAGAAGAAGAGAAAAGAATAGTGTGAAACAGGGGAGGGAGTCACGCGTACGCGTGGGTGACGCGTGCGCGTGGTACTGCAAAAATGGGGATTGACGCGTACGCGTGGGGCAGGCGTACGCGTGAATGAGAAAAAATGGAAGGTGACTGATAAACCACTATTTTATGGTTTATCTTGTGCTCAATTGAGTGGATTTTATCAATCTTTCATATACTTATTCATATGATTTGCATGAGTTTACGTTTTCCTTCCTGATTTTATGCTATGATTGAAAACATGCTTCTTTGGTCTTAATTTTGATATGTTTAATCTTCTCTTATTACCATTCGATGCCTTGATATGCATGTTAAGTGTTTTCAGAGATTACAGGGCAGGAATGGCTTAGACGATGGAAAGGAAACATGCAAAAGTGGAAGGAATACAAGAAGTTGAAGAAATTGCTAAGCTGTCCAGCCTAACCTCTTCGCACTAAAACAGTCATAACTTGAGCTACAGAGGTCCAATTGAGATGGTTCTAGTTGCATTGAAAAGCTAACATCCGGGGCTTCACAACGATATATAATTTGCCATAGTTTCCTCGAAGTTAGGCGACGCGAACGCGTGGATGACGCACACACGTCGCATCTGCAAAATTTTAATCCACGCAAACGCGTAGACGACGCTTCCGCGTCACTTTCCCACGACCTGTACGTACCAGAAAATGCTGGGGGCGATTTCTGGGCTATTTCTGACCCAGTTTTCGGCCCAAAAAGCCCAGATTAGAGGCTATAAAGTGGGAGAATCCATTCATTCATCAACATGTCTTCCATTATTCACTTTTCATAATTTAGATGTAGTTTTTAGAGAGAGAGGTTCTCTCCTCTCTCTTAGGTTTTAGGATTAGGATTCCTCTTAAAGGATTTAGGATTTCAACTTCCTCTCAGGTTCAATATTCCTTTTACTTTATATTTCTCTTCTGCTTTCAGATACTTTAATGCTTTTGTTTGTTGATTACTTATGTTGCCAAATTGGCTTATGAACCATTTATGTTAGGATTTTCTTTATTTAATATAAATTGAGGTATTTTAGATTTATGATTCTTATTTAATTTTTTATATTCTTGGCTTTAATTGATTAATTGGAGACTCTTGAGTTATCAAACTCATCGTGATTGATAATTGTTATTTTTGCTAATTGAATTGAATTCCGATAACTCTAGTCCTTTCTTAGGAGTTGGCTAGGACTTGAGGATCAAACTAATTAGTCCACTTGACTTTTCTTTGCTTTAGTAAAGGTTAACTAAGTGAGATTAATACTCAATTCTCATCACCATCGATAAGGATAACTAGGATAGGACTTCCAAATTTTCATACCTTGCCAAGAGTTTTATTAGTTATTAATTTATTAATTCCTGCAATTTATTTCCCTTGTCAAATCTTTTAAAACCCAAAAATAATGTTTTCCATAACTAATAATAAGAACACCTCCCTGCAGTTCCTTGAGAAGACGACCCGAGGTTTAAATACTCGGTTATCAATTTTATTGGGTTTGCTTAAGTGACAAACAAAACTTTTGTAAGGAAGGAATTCTTGTCGATCTAGAAGCTTTACTTACAACGGGAATTTATTTTTAGAAATTCTAGATCGCACGAGAGTTTTCATTTTGTTTGACAGGGTGCAGAAATTTCTTGAAGTGTTCATGGATGACTTCTCTGTCTTTGGGGACACATTTGACTCCTGCCTTGACCATCTGGCCCTAGTTCTCAAACGATGCCATGAGATAAACCTAGTTTTAAACTGGAAAAAATGCTACTTCATGGTGACTGAAGGAAAAGTTCTTTGGCATCGAATTTCAAGCAAGAGAATAGAACTGGATCAAGCTAATGTGGAGGTAATTGAGCGATTACCACCACCAACTAAGGTTAAGGCAATCAGAAGATTTCTGGGCCATGCAGGATTCTACAGGAGGTTTATAAAAGATTTTTCTAAAATTGAAAAACCCCTGTGCAACTTATTGGCCACTGACACTCCGTTTGTTTTTTACAAGGAATGCCTGTATGCATTTGAAACTTTGAAAGCCAAGCTTATCACTGCACCCGTCATCTCTGTTCCCAACTGGGACCTACCATTCAAATTGATGTGTGATGCCAGTGATCATGCCATTGGCATAGTTTTGGGGGCAGAGACATGACAAGCTTCTGCATGTCATTTATTATGTCAGTCGTGTTCTAAACGATGCACAAAAGAACTATACTACCACAGAGAAGGAACTGCTTGCAGTGGTTTATGCCATTGACAAGTTCAGATCCTATTTAATAGGATCTAAGGTCATTATCTACACTAACCATGTTGCTCTTAAATATCTCCTCACCAAGTAGGATTCTAAGCCCAGGCTAATAAGATGGGTATTACTCCTGCAAGAGTTTGATATTGAAATCAGAGACAGAAAAGGGTCAGAAAATCAAGTGGCTGACCACTTGTCTCGAATTGAACCAATAGAAGGGACATCTCCTCCCTCTACTGAGGTGTCTAAAACCTTTCCGGATGAGCAACTCTTTGACATTCGGACAACACCTTGGTTTGCAGATGTTGTAAATTACAAGGCTATAAGGTTCATCCCCAAGGAATATAGTAGGCAGCAAGGTCAAAAACTCATTCATGATGTAAGATACTACTTGTGGGATGAACCATATCTCTTTAAGAGATGCTCGAATGGGATAATCTGCCACTGTGTATCTAAAGAAGAAGCACAAAAAATCCTATGGCATTACCATGGCTCAGATTATGGAGGACACTTTGGAGGTGAGCGAATAGCCACAAAAGTTCTCCAAAGTGGTTTCTACTGGCCAACACTCTTTAAGGATTCCCGAGTGTTTGTCCGTCATTGTGACAGTTGCCAAAGGGCTGGTAATCTCCCTCATGGTGACGACATGCCTCAGCAAGGAATCCTAGAGATTGAATTGTTTGATATATGGGGTATAGACTTTATGGGACCCTTCCCACCTTCGTACTCAAACACCTATATCCTCGTGGCAGTGGATTATGTGTCTAAATGGGTTGAGGCAGTCGCATCATCCACAAATGACACTAGAGTAGTGATGAAGTTCCTCTAGAAGAACATCTTCAGTAGGTTTGGTATCCTTTGGACACTGATCAATGATGGAAGAACTCATTTCTGCAACAAACAGCTTGCATCTATTCTGAACCGGTATGGAGTTCGCCATAAAGTGGCCACCCCATATCAGCCACAGATAAATGGGCAAGCTGAGGTTTGAAATAGAAAACTGACGAGAATCCTGGAAAGGACAGTGAGCACCTCGAGAAAGGATTGGGCAAGAAAGCTTGATAATGCTCTCTGGGCTTACAGAACAGTTTTTAAGACCCATATAGGAACATCACCGTATCAATTAGTGTATCAGAAGGCGTGCCACCTGCCAGTAGAACTGGAACACAAGGCCTACTGAGTGACCAAACTCCTAAACCTTGATGCAAAGGCAGCAGGAGAGAAACAGTTGCTCCAGCTAAATGAGTTGGATGAATTCCGACTAGCTACATTTGAAAATGCAAAAATCTACAAAGAAAGGGCCAATAAGTGGCATGACAGAAAGATATCTTCCAGAGTCTTTGAACTTGGACAGAGGGTTCTGCTCTTTAATTTTAGACTAAAGCTCTTTCCTGGGAAGCTCAAGTCATGTTGGACATGACCTTTCCTGATCACTAATGTATCACCTTATGGTCATATAGAACTCTAGAGTAACCATTCTGATAAAAGATTTACTGTGAATGGCCAAAGAGTGAAACATTACTTGGGTGGTAAAGTTGAGCGAGAGAAATCCACTCTGTTGTTGACATTAGCACAGTAAAGTCCAGCTAAACGACGGTAAATAAGCGCTTGTTGGGAGGCAACCCAAAGATTGATAGCATATTATTGTTTTCAATTTTTTTGATTTTCTCATTTGATTTAGTTTTCTTTTAATTTCAAGTAATTTTTTTCATAGTTACCGACGATCGAATTTCTGCTAGTAAAGAAATTCACAAATATAATCACGTTGTAGGTATAATTTCTAAACCAGCGAAGAATCCTTTCGTACAAAAATTTTGTTGTCACAAGTAACAAAACCCAATAAAATTTATAACCGAAGTATTCAAACCTCGGGTCGTCTTCTCAAGGAATTGCAGGGAAGGATGATTTATTATTTGTTATGAAAAAAGGTGTATTTTTGGGTTTTTTTAAAATAGGGAACAAGTAATTTAAATGGCAAGAAAGATAAATCAATAATTATAAAAATCTCTTGCAAGGTATAAGAACTGGAAATTCTATCCTAATTATCCTTATCAGGAGTGATGAGAATTGGATTTCGCTCCCACTTAGTTAACCCTTACTAAACAAAGGTAAGTCAAGTGGACTAATTAACTTGATTCCTCGGTCCTAGTCAACTCCTATGGAAAGACTAGCTTTAGAGGGATCCAAATCAATCAGCAGTCCTAATTTCCAATCAACTGCTGAGTTTGATAACTCAAGCGTTACCAATTACTTAACCAAAGCAAAAAGAGAGAAGATCTACTCGAATAAAAATGCCTTTATATTGGAAGCAGCAGTAACATAAATAAAAGAAATAAATCTTAGATCTGAAATACCTCAAATTATATTAAATAAAGAAATCAACTCTAACATGAAGTTCATAAGCCAAATTGAAAAGATAAATAACAATTAAAGTAATAGAATAAATAAAAGTAGAAAGTAAATTAAAAGAACATTGAACCTGGAATAAAGAGAAGAGCCTAATGATGCCAGGGCATTTTGGCCAGCTTCACTGACCTTTTCTTTACTGTTTTAGGGTAGTTTCATGCATTTTCTTAGGAAATAAGCAAGTTTTGGGCAGAATTTCACTTACATCTTGATTTAAGCATACGTTGAGCACTTTACATGATTTCATGAGAATTTTGCATGAATTAGATGACAAATTGGATGATGCATGTCTCATGATATGGATTAGAACTTTGATGCACTGTATTACTTGATTTCAGGACAAAGGAAGCAAGAAAGAGCCACGTTGGCAGCCACGTTAGTCTAACCAACGTAACCACCAACGTGGAATGGGAGATAGCTTGCAACGTTAATGAGAAAAGTAATCGCCAATAACGTCGTCGAAGCCATCATAGCCCACGTTAAGAGTCACGTTAACTAAGTTAACGTGAACTCGGTGATTGTCACTAACGTTCTCGAACCCACACTCTCACTTAAAGTTAACGCCACTAACGTCCTGAGGTAAACACCCTGCCTACTTCACACTTTCTCTCTGCAAGTAAAGCTAAGCCTACTGAAGAGCATAACTGCTTCAAACTCAAGATCCAAAGGCCCAAATCCAAGACTTGAAGAACCAACTAGAAGATCAGAAGAGTAGTATATATAGGGGTAGTTTTGAATTAAAAAGAAGCTTTTTGGGGGATGGGAAATTGAGAACTACTCTCTGTTTAATTTACTTTCTCTGCACTTCTAGTTCTAGTTTTCAGGATGTATTCTCCATCTTTGTTTTCCATTTCCAGAGCTATGAACAACTAACCCCCTTTCATCAGGTTAGGGAGCTCTGTTGTAATTTGATGGATCAATACTAATTTTTATTACTCTTCTTCTATCTTTTCTCTTGATTTTACTAGAAAGCTTTCAATCTTCATCCAATTGGGTAGTTATCTTGGAAAAGAAGCTATGCATACTTGGATCTCTTCTGAACCTTGGAAGAGGAATGAAGAGATCATGCTAGAAATGCTTTCTCATTTTGGACCAAATTGGGTTTGGTTGGGTATGGTGACTATAATCCTACCAATACTTGATTTGGGAATGCATGTGGTATAATCAGTGACCATACTTCATCTCTTCTCATGAGCAATTGACCAAGGAATTGGCTATTGATCAAGATTTGAGAGATTGAATTACCAAGGAATTGGAATTCGATCACTTAAGATTGCCAAGGAGATCAATGAATGCATTGATTGAGGAAGAGATGAAAATGAACTTGATCCGGAGAATGCAACATCTCCTAAGCCCAATGAATCCCCATGTCTGATCTTACCCATTCTCTTTAATTTCTGAAATTTACTTTCATGAGCATCTTCCCCATTCCCATTTACAATTCTGCAATTTACTTTCCGTCATTTACTTTCAGCTCTTTACTTCCAGCATTTACATTTTCTGCTGTTTACTTTCTCGCCATTTAATTTCCTACAACTCTCAAACCGAATTCTTCTTCGCTCAACTAGAACATTCCTCTAATTAAAGTTGCTTGACCAATCAATCCATGTGGGATTCGACCTCACTCTATTGTGAGTTTTTACTTGACGACAATTTGGTATACTTGCCGAAGGAAAATTGTTGAGAGACAAGTTTCCGTGCTATCAAGTTTATGGCGCCGTTACCGGGGATTGATTTTGTATCAACAATGACTAAATTGGAGGATAACTAGATTGAGCATTTTTCTTTTGTTTGATTTAAATTTCTGTTTAAGTTAATTACTTTCAGTTTTAGTTATTTTTCCTCCCTTCCCCCCTACTCCTTTTTCTTAGTTATTTACCATTCAGTTCACTAACCCACTAACTGTTTGATATATTGCATCACTCACACTAACAGCAATTTTAACAAGAGTACTTTCTGTATCTATTTCCTTGCTTGTGCCTTGTTGGTTGTATGACAGGGAGAAGAAGCAGGGCTTCAACTTCCTTTGATTCTGAACCAGAGAGGACCTTCCTTAGATTAAGGAGGGAAGCAAGAGGAAAGAGAGTAGTTGGTGCTGAGGAAGAGGAGGAGTACTTTGAACCAGACATGGATGAAAACATGGAGAACCATCATGAAGAAGAGGCTCACAACCATGGCAGAGAAGGTCCAGCGCATCAGGCTAGACAAGAGAGAAGAGTTCTGGGTTCTTATATCAACCCAAATCCAGGAAACTGTGGAAGCAGCATCCAAAGGCCAACCATACATGCCAACAACTTCGAACTAAAGCCACAACTCATCACCCTTGTTCAGAACAATTGTTCATTCGGAGGAGGTGTCCAAGAAGACCCCAATCAATATTTAACCACCTTCCTGAGGATATGTGATATTGTGAAGTCTAATGGTGTTCATCCTGACACCTATAGACTACTTATGTTCCCTTTCTCACTTAAGGACAAGGCATCTAAATGGCTGGAATCCTTGCCAAAGGAGAGTTTAGCAACCTGGAAAGATGTGGTGAACAAATTCTTGGCAAGATTCTATCCTCCTCAACGGATCAACAGGCTGAAAGCTGAGGTGCAAACCTTCAGGCAGCAGGATGGTGAGACTCTATATGAAGCATGGGAGAGGTTTAAGGACCTGACAAGAAGGTGTCCACCAGATATGTTCAATGAATGGGTGCAACTACACATTTTCTATGAAGGCCTCTCTTATGAATCAAAGAAGGCAGTAGACCATTCATCCGGAGGATCTCTGAACAAGAAGAAGACCATTGAAGAAGCCATAGATGTCATTGAGACTGTAGCGGAGAATGACTACTTCTATGCTTCTGAAAGAGGCAACACTAGAGGAGTGATGGAGCTAAACAATGTGGATGCACTGCTAGCCCAGAACAAGCTTATTACCAAGCAGCTGGCTGACCTCACCAAGAAGATGGAGAGGAACCAAGTGGCAGCAATCACCACCTCATCAGCAACCTAAGAGGGAGTGAATGCTGAGGCAGAGGAGGAGCAAAAACAAGCCAACTACATTGGAAACTCACCCAGGTAGACCCATGATCCTTATTCCAAAACGTACAACCCTGGTTGGAGGAATCACCCAAATTTTGGGTGGGGAAATCAACAAGATCAAAGCCAAGATCAGAGACGTCATAACCCCAACAACCATGCAGCTCACCAACATTCCACACATAGATCATATCAGCACCACCCTAACAACACCTCTCCACATCCATACCAAAACCAAAATGACCCAACTCACCCATCCACTCTCAACTCACCATCATCTGAAGAAAGACTCTCCAAAATTGAGACTCTTCTCTAAGGCATATGCAAAGAGATTCAAGATAATAAGGTATTCATAGAGGAGGTGCGACCTAGTATCAAGAACCAGGGGGACACCATCAAGAGGCTGGAATTTCAAGTGGGATACTTATCTGAAAAGATTCCCAAACCTACTAATAGCTTCCCAAGTGACACAGAGAAAAATCCGAGAGGTGAAGCAAAGAAAGTCAGATGGGAAGATTGCAAGATGGTTACTATAAGTAATAAGGAGACTGAGGAAAAGCAAAACAAGCCATTAGAACAACTTGGAGAGACATCAGCAGAGAAACAGGAAAAGGATCACCAAGAACCCAAAATTTCACAAAAAGAGCTGACACAGAAGGAGCTGCTGAAACTCTATGTACCGTTTTCCCAATTACTCAATGGTGCTATAGAGAAGAGAATATACTCAAGGTTTCTTGACCTGTTTGTATCCCTCCATGTAAACATCCCATTCATCAAGGCCCTCCAACAAATGCCCTCATATATTAAGTATATGAAGGAGCTGCTGACCAGGAAAAGCTCACTCAAGGGAGGACAAACAATAGTGATGAATAAGGAGTGCAGTGCTCTCATTCAACCAGAGTTGCCTATGAAAAGGAAGGACCCAGGGAGTTTTCACATCCCCTATGCCATAGGAGAAATAATGCTCGATAAAGCACTCTGCGATTTGGGAGCAAGCATCAACTTAATGCCTTTATCCCTTATGAAAAGGCTGCAGATCAATGAGATAATACCCACAGATGTAGTTATCAGGCTGGCTGACAAAACTCAAAAACAAGCAATAGGAGTGGTTGAAAATGTGCTGGTGAAGGTGGGAAAATACTTCCTTCCCACAGACTTTGTCATCTTGGACATGGAAGAAAGTCACACTCACCCAATCATATTGGGAAGACCGTTCTTAGCTACAGCCAGAGCACTCATAGATGTGGAGCGGGGGGAGCTAATTTTGAGGATCCATGATGAACAACTCAGCTTCAATGTCTTCAAACTCTCATAAGAAACAGATCATAATGAGATACTGAGGGAGGAGGCAAGCACTGAAGCACAACCAACACCTCTGGGAAACCACTTGGTTGAAGAACAAGGCAATCAGTAGTTGTCACAGCTCAAGGAAAACAAGGAGGAACCTAAACCACCAGAGTCATATGAGACCAGCAACAAAATTCCCCTTAGAAGAGGAGGTCACAAAGAGCAAGGCAACATCAAAAGAGACAAAGAAGAAGGCACCAAGGAGGTGGAGGAACAAGAAGATCCCTACAGATGACTTCTCTCCAGGGGATAAAGTAATCTCAGCTTACTTCCCAGCTATTCCCCCCGATCTCCCCACCATCCCATCTCAGCTACCTAAGGTCTTTACCATCAACAGAGTTCTCCCTCTAGAACATGTAGAGATCCTTGATGAAGCCAATGGATATAGGTCTACTGCAAGAGGGGAAGATCTGAACCATTACCAACCGCCATGACAAAGGCAAAACGTCAAGCTAGTGACGCTAAAGAAGCGCTTCATGGGAGGCAACCCATGTTTTACATGCTTTTAAAAGTAGTTAATAATGCAAGGTTCTGGGATTTCAAATCAACATGACATAGACTTGAATGAATCCTTGTTTGCAACATATAGTGAAGAACAAGTTTGGTGTTCAAGGCACACTAAGAGAACATCAACGTAACCCATATCATGTCACTCTTAGGGGCCTTGAACAAATCTTTTACATCACACGGCACCAAACTAAGTTTGGTGTTGCCAATGTTTCACACACGGATGTTGAGTTAGTCAGTTGGTTTGCTCTATTGAATGGCACTTAGCTAGTTAAAACAAAAACTTTAAAAAGTAGTTATTCTTTTAATTTTGCCGCCACTATCCACACAATTAATAATTACACTTTTTCTTGTTTCGTAGGAAAATTGAGTGGACAATTGAATGAGGAGGGTTCGGCCACTTCATGAAGGGAGAGTACACACGTGTCTCAAGGAGAAATGCATTGGGAAATGTGCCATGCAACATTGAAAGAATGAGACCCTTGAAGACCGAACCAATCTCCCTCATAAAGATGATGATCCTTGTGCTCATCCACTGCAGAACCCCATCCATTCATCATACACCAACCCCATCAATCCACACCTTTCATCCACACACCACTCCCCTATATAAGTGGTTCGCACTAAGTACACCCTTAACATTCCAATTTCACTCCCCACACTTCTCAGTCTCAAAACCAAACACTTTTCCCCTTTATTGCACCAAATCTTAACCCAACCGAATTCCCTCGCCTATCCATACCTTCCACCAACTTCACACATCAACTCTTACTTATGACATCATCAAGCTCCAAGAGGCAATAGAGGAAAGAACCGGTGGAGAGCGTCCTTTTCGATGAAAGGAGATTCAAAATTGCATTCCATGAATAGGAATTTGAGCGGATAAAGCTCAAAAAGATACTGCCTGAGTTAACATTCCAAATTAATGAGGATGAATGCCCACAGATTCGAGAGAAAATTGAACAAAGAGGGTGGCAAAGGCTCACGAACCCAGAAGGGAAGATCAATGTAAACCTCATCAAAGAGTTCTATGCAAATGTGGTTAGAGAAGACAAAACCAATGCCCCAACCTTCAAAAGTTACGTAAGAGGAAGAGAGGTGGACTTCAGCCCAAATGCTATAACAAGAACTCTTCAGCTGAAATCACCACATTTTGATAAGCTTAGTTATCATGCAAGGATAAGTAAGAGCCCTGACAATGATGAACTCGAAGAAATAGTGACTGACATATGTGTCATAGGAGCTGACTGGGAAAGGTATGCGGATAAGAGACCCCGGTTTATCAAGAGGGGAGACCTTAGCCCGGAAGCCAAGGGATGGTTTGAACTCGTGAGGACATCTATCCTCCCAGCTGCAAATAATTCAGAGGTCAATATTAATCGAGCGACTATAGTACATTGCCTAGTACAGGATGGAGAAATCAATGTGCATGAACTCATAGCTGAGGGGATTCAAGAGTCAGCTGAGAAGGTTGATTCGGGTGCCAGGCTTGGGTACCCCAGCACCATTCTCAAATTGTGTACAAAGGCCAAGGTAGTCTTCAAGGATAGCAATCCAGACTGGGTGAACCCTGGGAGGCTAGTTACACTTCAGCGTCTGATCTATACTACGCCTGCCTAACAACAAAGTAGACCTCAAATAGGAAAGAGAAAACCAAAAGAAGGAGCCCACCAAGAAGAATCTCATCAGGAAGAACACCAACAAAGAGAATATTATGACCCAACCAACATAAACCTGAATCACATTCATGGAGCCATTGAGAAACTAGCAAGGAGTTATATGGAGGGACAAGAACAACAACTGCATGTTCAAGCTCAAAGGATGAATCATCAAGAAGAACTCCTTTCTAATTGGATGAATCAACAAGGGGAGTGGCAGAAACAGCAAATGGAACATTATTCCCAGCTCACCCAAGCCATCAATCAAGTGTCTGAAAGGCAAGAGCGTCAAGATAAGCGCCTTCAAGAACTCAACCAACGCCAGCTAGCTCAGACGAAGATATTCAATGAGTTCAGTGTACTTAATGAAGGATGGCAACTACATAGGGAGGAGTTCAACATAAACACTCAAGCCAAGTTGAACTACATGTCTAGTCATATGCATAATCTACACTATGCCATCCCTACATATGATGAGGTCCAAAAAGATTTTGTGGAACAAGAAGAAAGGAAGGTGAAACAGCAGAAGGAAACACTGAAAAAGAAGATGGAAGATGCTGGTTTTTGGAAGAAGTTGATTGGAAAAGGCAAGGGAAGTGGGAGTACAAGCACTCAAGAGAAACACAGAGAGGACAAGCAAGAGGAAGAGCATGGGCAACCCCATGAGTAAAAGGTGGTGGAGTTCCCACTTTGTTCCATCTTTTTCAAGCTTTAAATAAGGAAAATCATGTATGAAATAGAACATGTTCCATGGTAGTTTAGAAATTTTCAATTCTGTCTTTAAGTTTTTCATTGCCTAGGTCTATGATTACTAGTCAAGTTACCTGTTTTCAATTCCATCCTGCTTATTGTGTTGCTTATCTCCTTTTGAATCAAATAAAAAGATAATGTTTGTTAGCAAAGACCAGAGTGGAGTTCATATTGTGGAGTAAGTTCCTTAGTGTGTGATGTGGTCATAAGTTAGCTAAGTTGATTCACCAACAAGGGTGGGAAGACAACTATCTGTCCGGAATCATATGCTTGAAACACACCCCATGAGACTAGCTAAATAACAAGATCCTAATAAGAAAAAGGGGAAAAGAACAATAAGAGTTGAAAAAGAAAGAAAAGTTAATAAAGAATAAGGCTAGGCACCAAGGGTTTGAAACTTGAAAGATGTGTCTGTGGTGCTCCTGTACCAAGGATCTGCTTGGATGAATAAGTTCGTAGGAGTGCTTCATCACTTGGTAACTTGGGTTAACTAACCCGGATTATCAACTGAAAATCCACTATCAAGAGCAACCTTGTTACAGAACATTTAGTAACCCAAAGAGGTGCTGGACACCAAGGTCTCAAGAAAGGAAATAACAGACCATGTGCCTGTGGTGTGTATGTATGGGGGAAAGAGACTTGAGGGAGTAAGTCCTTAGGGGTGTCTTAACACCTAGCACTTTGAACCAACTGGTTCGGGAGTGCTGGCTGAAAGCTTATCTTAAAGAGTCGCCCCCTCACAGAGCACTTAGCCTAAGAACACAAATAAGCCCTGAAAACAATAAAAGGATTAATGAATAAGAGTCTCATAGGGTGCAATCAAGTGAGAATTCCAGGACATGATAAAGGTCTGAAAGCCACTGAAGGAATGAACCTAAGTTGCTATGCATGAAACCACCATAAAACTAAGGATATGACCTCCACAATAATGACTCATTCCTCTTGGAATTCCATTCATCATTCTCTTGTTCCAGTACTTGCTTAGGGACAAGCAAGCTTTAAGTTTGGTGTTGTGATGCCAGGGCATTTCGGCCAGTTTCATTGACCTTTTCTTTACTATTTTAAGGTAGTTTCATGCATTTTCTTAGGAAATAAGCAAGTTTTGGGTAGAATTTCACTTACATCTTGATTTAAGCATACATTGAGCACTTTACATGATTTCATGAGAATTTTGCATGAATTAGATGACAAATTGGATGATGCATGTCTCATGATATGGATTAGAACTTTGATGCACTGTATTGCTTGATTTCAGGACAAAGGAAGCAAGAAAGAGCCACGTTGGCAGCCACCTTAGTCTAACCAACGTAACCACCAACGTGGAATGGGAGCTAGCTTGCAACGTTAATGAGAAAAGTAATCGCCAATAACATCCTCGAAGCCATCATAGCCCACGTTAAGAGTCACGTTAACTAAGTTAACGTGAACTCTAACGTGGAAGAAAGAAAAGAAAGAAGTCCCTACTAGGTGCAATTGAAGTTGCAATCACCGTAGTTGCACTGGTGATTGCAACGGAGAACCAGGAAGCGTGTGCAATAACCCTGAGCGGAAAAGGTTATTGCAACTCTCAGGAGGGAAGGGGAATGCAATCTCAGGTGTAATCGAATCAATTGCACCGAGAATTGCAACCGAACGGTTAGGAAGCTCTTGCAATCACTGTGAATGGAAACAGTGATTGTAAGGTTCCACGGGGATGAAGGATGCAATCTCAGGTGCAATTGATTCAATTGCACCGAAGATTGCACCATTACTATCGGTAGAGGTTGCAATTACTGTTTTCACTCACAGTGATTGCAACCGAGTAGTAGGATAGGAGTTGCAATCGAAGGTGCAATTGATTCAATTGCACCCTCAATTGCACCGAGTATCACCGAGTAACACCGAGTAAGGTTGCAATCACTGTTTCCATTCACAGTGATTGCAACCGCTAGTGAACGAAAGAGGTGCAATCGAAGGTGCAATTGATTCAATTGCACCGTTGATTACACCGAGTAACATCGAACCGGTTGCAATCACTATTTCCACTCACAGTGATTGCAACCGAAGAGAAAACGAAGGGTTGCAATCTCAGGTGCAATTGACTCAATTGTACCTAGAATTGCACCGGTGAATACTCGAACCAGGTTACAATCACTGTTTCCACTCACAGTGATTGAAACCGAGGT